>NC_037679.1:58005739-58362664 GCF_003255815.1 Theropithecus gelada | reverse complement strand
TTTTTTTTTTTTTTTTTTTTTTTTTTTTTTTTTTTTTTTTTTTTTTTTTTAGGGACAGGGTCTTGCTATGTTGTCTAAGCTGGTCTCAAACTCCTGGGCTCAAGCAGTCCTCTCATCTCAGCCTCCCAAAGTTCTGGGATTACAGGTGTGAGCCACTTCACCCGGCCCGGGATTCTCTATTACTTTTTGTAACTCTTTCGTATTTCTTCCTCCTAGCTGATTTTTCTGATAAAAGTGATCCCCGTTTGCCGATGAACCTTCCTCTCTAGCCTTGTGGTCCTTTCTTCTCAGGGCTTCTCACCTGGCTTCTTTCTCCCCACCTTTCTACGGCCTCCAGAGAGGCCCACATTTCACCTCCTCCTCCCAGCCCCAACACGAGTTGCAGTTCAGCATTTTTGCTTCCCACCAACATTTTCTGTTGCCATGGAAACCGTGAGGCGGTGCTGGAAGGAGGGGGAGTCTTGGAGGCAGTCACTGCTGGCCTGGGGGTGGGAAGGAGACGGTAGGCAGCTGGGGGAGGGGAGGAGCAGAAGAGGAGAGGCTGGAAAACAGAGCATCAGACACCAACCAGAGACTGATGGAGAAAGGGACTTCTCAACTCCCTCCAAGGGATCAGGAGAGGCAGGGGGAGAGCAGCCCAGCACCCGGCTGGCTTAGCAGCTGCATCTTTCCGATGGCTGAACAGAAGGAGGCTGAGTAGGCGGCCCCCTGTGGTGACGGAGCCTGGTTCCCAGGCTGCTTGTAATCTGTCCTTAATTTGCCACAGAGGAAGTTAACTTTATGTAGCTAAGAAAAAGGAAGGCTCAGGGGAGTCATCATCACAGAAAATAAATATGTTCCCATTATAAATGAAGTTACAGGATAATTTACAGTCTCAGAAGATGAGGAGATAGGAGGAGACAGGGAGAAATGGCCTGTATCTAATGAAAAGTTTAAGCTAAAAATTAGGAAAAATAGCTTTACAGGAACGGTTGTTCTGCATAAACAACTGAGATAAAGAAGACAGAGCATTTTCACTGGCAGATAATTTAGTCGATGCCTCCCAGACACTTACTATTTGTGCTTGGCCAAAGTCCTGGGACCCTCAGACTTTGTCATGAAATTTGAAGAGTGAGGCTTCAGCATATATTGCACAATCAGTTTTGTGCCAAGGGGAAGACATGACTAAGGACTGGAATCAAACAGGAAGAACTGAAAGTGAAAATTTCTCTTAATAAGCATTAAGTAAGTTAAGAAAGCAAAACTAAAGAGATTCATGAAATCTCGTGCAAGATAATAACTCATTGCTTAAACCAAGTGTTTGTTGGGTGTTCATTGTGTGCCAGGGACTCTCCTGGCCCTTGGAGGTTGGGAGAGCAGGTGGAGAGGCAGGAGGAAGAATAAAGCGAAGATGAGTAAGCAACAAACGGCCACTGATTTTCTGGAGCTACAGACCAAGTGGAAGAGAGATTCACTAACAAATCATTACAAGGCAATATAGTTAGAAGTTTCTAACACAGATGTATTTCAGATACTGTGGAGTGTCATAGAAGTCTTGTTTAACTCTGTGGGAATCAGGGATGATGTCACAGAACTCGTCTTTGAACCAATCCTTAAAGGATGAGTTGAAGGGATCAACAGGTACAGAAGCCCCGGAAGAATATCTGGGCAGAGGAAACAGTATGTGCTGAGGCTCATGAAGAACAATAGTGCAGAGTATGTTGAGAAGACAAAGGGGTGTTACTGGAGTTCAGTGTTTGTATGTCAGGAATGGGAGAAAGAAGCAAGAAACAAGGTTAGAAAGATAGATTAGGACCAGCACCTCGAATGCCATCCTGTGAGGTTTGAACTTAATCCTGTACAAAATGTGGGGAGTAGCACACTGGCATGTCAGGATTTGTGTATTAATACTCTGACTTCGATGGTACTATAGAGGATGAGTAGAGATGGAAGGAGGACTATAAGAAGAGGAGCTTATTAGCTGATGTGGCTATAGTGATGGACAGAGAGGAGTCCGGGATATTGCAGCAGAAAAAGGAGTAAAACATAGTAATCCTTGACTTCAGGAGTGAGAGAAAGGGAGGAATCAAGGATGGCTGAGGGAGGCTTATAAGGATGAATTCAGCCTAAGCAAGTAAAAATTCATTTTACAAAAATATACATGATGCCACCTAATCTGGATTCACATGCTATTTCTTCAAGAGCTGCAGAAGAAAAAAAATCAATTAAATTTTACTCTCCCAGCTTCCCGACCAAATGGTTCCTAAATATAAGACTCATCTTTCATGTTTCACAAAACAAAATCATATGTTAAGAAATAAAAGTGGAAGAAATTGCTAAAGATTACTTTTAAGTTATTAAGCAAATGGCAACCATCAGTATACCTTGATGTGCCGTTTAAACACATTGTACCATGGTAAATGGCAGAGATCATAAAAGAGCATTGGTGAAACTAGACCACAAACTGCTAAAATTGATATAACTGTACAGAGGACAAAAAAAAGATTATTGTGTTCCTCTTAAAATTGACCATAACTAAAATTTTAAATAAGGGACCAACCTATTACTCATAATTTACTCAAATAATAAATAAATACAGGAAGAAATACCGGATAAGCACTCATCCCATTCTTGTGCACTGATAAGTTTTTTTTTTTTTAATTTTTTTTTTTTTTTTGAGACGGAGTCTCGCTCTGTCACCCAGGTTGGAGTGCAGTGGCTGGATCTCAGCTCACTGCAAGCTCCGCCTCCCGGGTTTACACCATTCTCCTGCCTCAGCCTCCTGAGTAGCTGGGACTACAGGTGCCCGCCACCTCACCTGGCTAGTTTTTTTTTTTTGTAATTTTTAGTAGAGACGGGGTTTCACCGTGTTAGCCAGCATGGTCTCGATCTCCTGACCTCGTGATCCGCCCGTCTCGGCCTCCCAAAGTGCTGGGATTACAGGCTTGAGCCACCGCGCCCGGCCGATAAGTTTAAAATGTTTCTAACTAATCATTTTTTTTTTGACACAGTCATCACTTAAAATCCCAATGTTATGTGGAACATCTTTTCAAATGTTGAAGAGATGAATGGTCATAGATAGTATTAAATGGAAAGATCAAAATCATTTTGATAGCTTCTTCCCCTATTTACCCAGGCAGTATTACCTTGTTTATCTCCATATCCAAGTTATAAAGACTTTAAATTTTTAACCCAGTTTTTCGGTCTCTGTCTGGACTGACAGCGAGGTCTGTCTGGACTGACAGCAAGGTGGAGGATCTCTGCTCCCCATTTTCATTCTGAATTTGAGCACACCCTCAACTTACCACAAATGAGATCACTCTCTACCTCAAGACTGAGCCTTGGCCCACACTCTTAAGATCAAACCAAACCCAAAGTGGCATGTATTTAAATTCTAACTCACCTTTTGTGACTGCGCCTCAAATAATTATTGCTGCTGATCTAGTCTTGTGGTGCTGCCTCACTTCTGGTAATTCTGACAGGCCCTGTCTCATTCCTGAGCCTCAGTCTTGCCCCACCCTCCATGCTACATGTCACATTTCTTTTTATCAAAGGTTTTAGGCAATGGTTTGCTTTGGGCTGAATAACTGAGACCTGCTATGCATTGACAGATGTATACCCTTCTGTCTGGAACCCTGAGTGATGCCTGACCCAGAATCCTCTATGCCTTGTGGGAAGGGAACACAATCCACAGGCATACATTTGAGTGCTTCTTTATCTTAGGCTACCAGTTGGAACTATCTACTTTATGCTCTGCCATTACTGAATGCTAATTGGACACCATGCTTTACCCTCTGACTGGACCTCCTCTATCTGCTACTGCAACTCAATTGGTTCCTTGGCTCTTGTTTCATCCCAGTAGAAGGGAGGCCCTTTTCCTGGTCCTGAAACGGCCCCACCTGCTCCATTCTCCTGCATGCAGAATTAGACATAGGCCATTCTACTCTTAACCATCCTCCAAGCTTCCAGTCAAAGAGTGGTTCTGTTCTCTGGGATGTTCTGTCTTTTGGCTTTCTCCATAAACTCAAATTCAGTTTCTACAGACTTTCTGCCACAGAATTCCACTTCTCCTAGGCCTCAGAACTTTTCTTGTTTTCTTGGATCTCATCTCTATATTCTCTCTCCTTTCTACCACAAACAGTGGCAGGATTGGATTACTTCTACTCAACAGACTGGAAAATTTCTCATAATGCTATACCACAGGCTGGTGCTGAGTATCTGAGAACCAGGTCAGAAACATCAAGTGTTGAGGATTTATTTCAACCAATTTGATAGGAACATACAGACGAACAGGCAAGTTTCTGTTTATTGACTGGAATCCCTGGAGCCATTCAAACAGGTTCAAATTAGCCATCAGTGTGGCTAAGGGCTCCCCCTCAATTCTGTGTGTGGCACACACAGCATTCTAATAGGAAATAATGAGCTCTTAGAGGAAGGCGTCCTTCCGTACTGCCTGATAGTCTGACTCAGAATCTGGCAACTCATTCATGGTCCGTGTCCTAATTTCATCAACCATGCAGCTGAGACAGGACACTAGCAATACTGTCTCTTCATATGGCAGGTCACAATGTTATTTATATAGGGTCAGAGTTTGAATCAGGCTTTTTCAGAATCCATTACAGTATGCAGCTACTGTGTAGTTTTAAACCAATTTTCATCTATAAAATAAATACTTAACAATACTTTCAAGAAAGTATGTGCCGCACTTAGAATTGAGATGAAGCCATTAGCCACACTGAGGGCTAAACTGAATCTGTTTGAATGACTCCAGGAATTCTAGTCAATAAACTTTCTGGAAACTATTATAAGCATTTATTTTATAGATGAAGAAGAAATTGATTCAAAGAAGTTAAACAACTTGCCCAAGGTCATTCAATCAACTGGTTTAAGAACTTAGGATTTTCTGTGTAGGTGCTGTTCGTTTTTAGTTTTCAATTTCTGGTTTGCACATTGTGTCTTTTATAACAGACTTTATGTATCTTCTCAAAATAAATTGTGTTCATCCTTGTCTCAGAGAAAAAGGTTTCCATTTTATTAAACAAAGCCTAATTTGTGGAGGCAAATGGCAGATGTGATCAAAACAGAAAGTCTCCCCAAGCATTTGCTGTTTGAAGTACAGCACAGAGTTGGAGACCTTGAAGATACCCAAACACCCATGTGAGGGATTGTCAAGTCTAAAAAATGTCTAGAGACAAAGAAAACAGGCTGAGTTTTCCCAAAACTACATGGCCCTTTGTGCAGCCAAGTTTTTAAGGCACTCCTTATAGGTTTGGTATTGCCAATGATTTCCTTCACAGAGGAAAACAGTTCCATACTGGAGGCAACCGTTTCAGGGTGATGTGTTGTGTTTAAAGGGAACACCACACTTATTTGTAAGTTTTCATTGGATACAGCATTATGTACCTTTTGCTTTTTTGATTCTAAAGTTTTTTTTCTCACTGGAAATTCATAGCTGTTCTCTCTATGTGAATGCTGATAAATGATGACAGTCTGTTTAGATCATTGTTACCATCTCAGACTCTGGAAGCATCATTCCTGTCAGGCTTTAAAAAAAGTAATCAGGCAGATGAGAGAAGTACCTGAGAAAGGGATGTTGTTAAACAGAGGACCACGCTGAGAGTTCGATTGCCTTTACCACCTCGGCGAGCATCTCCAGGGCAGGTCTTCTCCTACATGGAACTTTTCCCACCATATTCAGCCTCCCAAACTCAACATGATATTTTATAGGCAAATTATTCAGTCTCCTGAGGTGGGAGTTTGCCTGTGGGCTTGCTGAGGATGCCTTGGAGGATTGATATTTCTTCAGCAGAAAGTTGCAATTCCACTTCCCAAGAAATAACCTCTTTTTACAGCACATGTCAAATATGTGGATTCTAAGTTCTAATCATCTCCCAAAGTTAGTTTTTTTAAATTCAAGGTTTCCATCATGACTCAAATCTCAGCTGAATATTCTGTTTTTTCCAAAATGTTAATTGATCGGTTACCAGTATACATTTGGTACCACCATCCACTAGCCCTGTTAACATTTTGCTTGGACCAAAAATGGGTAGACTCTTAATCTGTAAGAAGGGAATATAGAGATCATGTAGAACAACTTCTTTGTTTTTAGAAATAAGGAAATCAAGGCACAGATCATTTATATTTTCTAAAAGTCTCACAGCAACTCCCAAACTCCTCTTGGAAATAAGTAGGGTGCAAAGAAAATTAAAAAATAAATGTAGAACTGGCATAGAAGAATCCAGGCCTCCTGAAACTTGGTTCTGTGTCTTTCCCCTTCCCCTGCTTTGTGGCAGGATAGAAGGATGCAAACAAAGTCATGAGATAAAACGTGGCATATCTTCCTCAGTGATTCAGAGCAGGGTAAGGTGGGGGGAGGGGGAGACTATTATTTCCATATGAAAGAAATGGATATTTTACGGAATTGCACATAAAATTTGCTAAACTGTTAAACTGAAATACTAGACTTAAAAGGAACTTTATGTTTGCAACCTGAAACTTCAAGTTACACCCTCGACTACCCTACCCCCTTTCTTCCTCTGCCATCCAGGGAAGCTCATTCTCATCCCTCTGATAGTGGGAGCATTTGAGTGGGAAAAATTGAAAAGCACCGTATGACACTGAAACTTCCTGCTTAGAGGAGTTAACCTAAAAGCAGATACCTAGACTAACCATGTTCGCTTTTCCCAAAACTCCAGAAACTATTCATAATGTTTTTATTAAGCCCATAAAGTCTGGAACCATGTGAATGACAACCATATGTTCCAATTAATTTTCATTGAATTTCTCAAACCATTCTATGGAAAAACAAATACATTATACCAAGAGCTCTGTGTTTTGGGAGTTTGTTTTGTTTTCTTAAGTCTCTTAGGTAGTATCAAAAAGTATTCTAGAATTGTATTATTAGTCTATCCTGTCTTTTATTTTTTTGAGTGCTTGTGACATTCTATAGAGATCAGGTCTATTTTTTTTTTCTTTTTATACACAGTAATATCTGGCTCCTTTCAAATATTTTTGAACGTATCATACACTTATCAGACCTTAATTTTTTTTTTTTAGGAAAAGGGCACAGATTCTTCTTCTTATCCACCCATGCTACCTGTTAGGAATCTGTTTATCAGCAACTTCACCTCCAGGATAAAACTAAATATGGGAAACCTAGGAGTTATCCTTGAGCCTCCCTCTTCTTTACCTTACTTCAAGTCAACTGGTCACCAGAATTGCTGATTTACCTAGCACACAGTTCTCAAATCTGTCACCTCGACTTTATCTGTGCAGCCACAGCACCAATTCATGCCCAGAACTCTTGCCTGAATCAGTCTCATTAGTAGTATAGCCCAGAACATGTCAATGCATGATGGAAATGAAGGTCTTGAATCTCGGCTTCTAATGACATGGCAGCACAAGAATCATCATGCTGTAATGAAAAGAGCCCAGAAAAGAGCCCTGGGTACATTTCTCTGACATTATCATCACTATATTGAATGTGAATTATTAATTAGAGAAAATGCTTATTCTCCCTCTCAAAGAAATGACTTCTTTGATAATGGGAACCATGTTTTATTCATTTCTGTGTTCCCAGTACTTAGCTGTGTATTTGGCACATGGTAGATGTTTGCTTAACTTTTTGGAATGAATGAATGAAATTTCCCACATTTAAACTATGTGGCCTCTCTTGCCTACTCAAAGGCTTCACTACCCCGGCTCTCACCCACATCATCAATTTTCCCCTCTCTGTTGATTATCCTCATCAGCATGCAAACATGTCACAATAAGTCCTCATTTGAATTTTTAAAATTCTGTTTACCCTACATTACCCCCAGTTACTGTCCAATTTTTCGGCTCCCTTTATAGCAAAACCTCTCAAAAGATCTTGTAATCACCGTCTTCCCCTCTATTCTCCCTCTAACAGGAAATGTTTTCTCTTTTTCACCCTACCAAAAGTGATCTAACCACAGTCATCAATGACTTCCCCATTGCCGAATTTGTCAATTCTCAGACCTCATTTTATATGACCTATCATCAGCATTTGACCTAACTGATAAACTCCTTCATATTGAATTAATTTTCTTCCAATACCCCCATTATCTCTTGGTTCTTCCACCTTGTGGATCATTCCTCCTCATTCTCTCCTTTTGGATGCTTCTCCCCGATCTTTCCCAAGTCTAACATTGTATTACCCAAAGGCTCAATTCTTTGTGTTCTATTCTCTGTCATTTTTACTTCCTAGGCGTCCTTATTCAGACCCGTGGCTTACATTACATCTATAAACTGATGACTCTCACAGTTGTATCTTTAGCCCAGACATCTCTCCTGAACTCTGAAATCTATAAAGATATTTTATTATGTACATTTAGTTGCCAAGATGAAAGTATCTACTTAGATGTCTCACAGAAATCTCAACATTAAAGTGTCCACAACTCCATTCTCCCTTACACACATACACACACACACAGAGACACACATGCACACAAATATGTTTGTGCATGCTTTTACTTTTCAGTCTTCCCCAGGGCGGAAATGCTATCTTCATTTTCTAGTGCTCAAGAGAAAAACCTTGGAGTCATCTTTGAATTCAGTCTCTTGTACTTCACATTTATTTCGTCAGCAAATCCCACTGGCTCCACCTCTAAAAACATCCAGAGTCTGATTATTTCTTAAACCCTTGGCACCTGCTCTAAGCTGTCATCACCTCTCCTCTGTTTAATTGCAATAACCTCCTAACTGATCCCCTTTCCTTCTTGAGCCCCTACAGTCTCTGGAACCAAAGCGATTTTTCCTAAAGTAGACATCAGATTATATTACCCCTTTACTCAGAACTCTGCATTGGTTTCCCATCTCACTGAGAATAAAATCTAAAATCCCTTACAGTGGTTTCCAAGACCCTGCATGGACAGATCATCTCTTCCTGTCTGATTTCATCACCTTCTGTTCTTCCCTTGAGCACTCCACTCCAGTTGTGATGGTTAAAATTGAGTGTCAACTTCATTGGGTTGAAGGATGCAATGTATTGTTCCTGGGTGTGTCTATGAGGGTGTTGCCAAAGGAGATTAACATCTGAGTCAGTGGGTTGGGAGAGGCAGTCTGGGTGGGTATCATCTAATCAACTGCCAGTATGACTAGGATAAAAGCAGGCAGGGGACCGTGAAAGGACTAAACTGGCTGAGTCTTCTGGCCTCCATCTTTCTCCTGTACTGGATGCTTCCTGCCCTCATATATCAGACTCCAGATTCTTCGGCTTTTGGACTCTTGCACTTACACCAGTGATTTGCCAGGAGCTCTCGGGCCTTAGGCCACAGACTGAAGGTTGCACTATCGGCATTCCTATTTTTGAGGTTTGGGGACTTGGACTGGTTTCCTGGCTCCTCAGCTTGCAGGTGGCCTATTGTGGGACTTCAGCTTGTGATCCTGTGAGTCAATACTCCTTAATAAGTCCCCTTCATATATTCATCTATCCACTTAGTTCTGTCCCTTTAGAGAACCCTGACTAATACCCCAGTCATACAGGTCTCCTGGCTGGTCCTGATCCGGCCAAGCACACTCTCACCTCAGAGCTTGTGCCCTGCTAACCTTCTGTTTAAAACATTCTTCCATGACTCATCTACAGCTTTTCTTATTCAATTCATCAAAATCTCTGCTCAAATGTCACCATATCAAGAGGCGCTTTCTCCTCACCCTAACACAGTACCTGTCCCCTTTCCCTGCTTTGTCTTCATTGTACTCACTCTATATATATTTCTACATGTGTATTAATTTGTTGCTTAGTCAGCATGTGTCTCCCTCCCGGCCCCTCACACCAGACTATGGTCATCACTGAAACTGGCGTCTTAATTATTTTTGGTTTTTTATTGTTGTTTTGTTGGGTTTTTTTGTTGTTTTGTTTGTTTATATATATGTTTTATATATATATATACTTTGTTAAATTTTACTGATTTATTTCTAGCTCCTAGAACAGAACCTGGCATATGGCAGACATTCAATAAATATTTTTAAATGAATGAGTGAATGAACAATTCGCCTTGGCAAAGGGCACATGGACAGAATTTTCTTGCTAATGCATACTTTTGAACCCTCTACCTTGGCTTTACTAATACCATGCTTTAAATAATTGAGCTAATGAGCCCAGACAAGATAATGATATTTCTTATTAAAAGATGTAAGAATGCCGAGTGCCAAGGCTGCTGAGAGGACTGCTGGTTGTTATAGCAACTCTGAAAGCCAGGCAAGTTGGCTGCCAGTATGCGTTTACGAAAACATGTTTATGGAGCTTCCTAAACATTTTTCTGAATTGATTAGACATGTATTTTGTTTGTTGTCTCATATTAGGAGTTATTTACCTTGCATACACAGTAAGTTAAGGCACCCTGCAACATACCCTAGAAGGGGATTGTATTAGTTACTTGAAACACCTACATCTCTGCGTCATCCAACTAAAAGTTGAGTGGCAGTTAAGAGAAAATCTGCTGATTAGAAATGTTTGAAGATTCATGTGAAAAATCAGAAAATGGCTTTTGATAGAGTTGCAATTAAGCAAATCAAATAGCCCTAACAAAATCTTATTTTTTGTTTCTTAAGGAAATTTCTCCCATTCACTCTAGATTGATTTTCTTTTCCAAAGTCGTCTATTAAACATACTCTTAATTAATATTTTTAGTGACCTTAAGTATGGGAGGGCAGTCACATTTATCTATTAAGTCATCTATAAATTCAAATATATGATTTTTCCATATATTATTTTATTAACATTTTCACAAAATCTATCATTATCCCCATTTTGCCTAAGGCTTAAGGAGACTAATTTTCTCAGGGTCACCAAGTGATAGAAATGGCACTCAAACCCTCATCTGTCTGACTCCAAAGAGTGTATTTCCACTGTTTCACACAATTGTTAAAATAATACTTCAGGAATTATCCCACTTGCCTACAGAATCCAGAGTGCTTTTGCTAGGACATTCCTAAAACCTTACCAACTCTTCACTGAGTCTGAGGATGATTTTAAGAACTCCAAGGTCAGAGACACTGTCCCCAACACCCATATCAGCTCAGCAGTGACTTTCAAGAAGCAAACCACAAAGGAAAACAGTTACCTTTGGGCTTTGTGGTTCATTGAGTTAAATTCAGTTCATTTGTCAGCATCTCCATAAAGGGAACAAAAGGATAATTCTTTTCATTCACTTCTTGATGGCCCTTAGCAACACTCAGCGAGCAGCCACTGTTCATCCCATGGCTATGGTTATTATTAACTTTCCTCTCCACTGCCAGGATACATCGCAACACATCCTACTGATCCTGCTTCCACGAAGTTCTCAACAAATAAACTGGGTCAGGCCATACGCCACATTTTTTTCTCTTGACATCTTGCCTTCCTCTTTTTTCACTTTTATGTATGAAATGCAAGACCTTTAATGCAGAAATAAATACTCAAAAGTGTTTGAGTGTACATCAAACCTCAAGTACCGTAAGTAACATCATTTCCTTTAATGCTGTTTCCCTATAATATTGATAAGAAATGTTGATACCAAATTTATTTAGTATATTTGGGGGAAAAATACACACACACACACACACACACACACACACACACAATGTTAAAACAGTTCTTCAGGCCTTCATTACCTCTAATTCTAGATCATCACATTAACATTCCAACTCAACTCTTCAGCCTCTGTCTTTTCTCTCTAATGTCCATCCTACACACTACCCTGGATTTACCTTATAAGCATAGCTATAATCCTACTAGTCCCCAAATTAAAACCTCTAACTATAACTCAATACATATAACAAAAAATAACTCTGAATTTTTGAGGCTGGCATATAGGGTCATCCTCATTGGATAGACCCAACTGACTTTTAATTTATCTCCTATCAGATCCCTTTAAATCTCAAATTATGTTAGTCATCATTCTCTTAATATGCGATATGCTTTATTAGCCCTGTACTTTTTCTAAGTCTCTCTTTTCTTCTACCCTCATGCAATGTCCAGGAGCAATGAGTTCCATTCCTAGGACTTTAACTATCACCAATGCCCAGATACTTTCAAAACCTCTAAGTTCTCTGTCCTTAACATCAGGCCCATTTTTCCATGTGGATGCCCCACAGGGACCTCAAATCCACTGCTCTTCCCAAATCTGCTGCTTTTCCTGCAGTTCCCATGTCAGTAAATGGCATCACTATTTTTTCAGTCATTTAAGCCAGAAATTTGAATGTCAGCGTTGTCTCCATCTTCTCCTTATGGCATTTTAACACCCAGCTTTGTACTGTTTGTGACTTGATAATATTTCTTTTCATCTCAATAAGAATTTAAGTGAGGTCAAGAAATGTATCATATTTATCATTGAATGTCTGGTTTCTAAACCAATGCCTTGCATATAACAAGTTCTTAACATTTTTCTGCCCGAAGAAACAATAAATTCATTGCTTATGTATTGATTATATTCATAGATGTTTTTAATTATTGGTGGATTCAAATGTGCAAATGAATGAGATCAAACAAGAAAAGAAACAGTGAAATAACGGCATGTGTAGTTCTATAGAGCAAGTCCTCAAGTTACACCATATCCTGTAATGCTGTTTCCTTATGAGGTTGATAAGAAAAAAAAATTGACTCCCGGCCAGGGCCATTGTCTGCGTGGAGTTTGCCTGTTCTCCCCATGACTACATGGGTTTTCTGCAGGTACTCCACTTTCCTCCCACATCCCAAGGATGTGCTAAGGCTAGGTGAATTGGCAAGTCTACATGGTCCCAAGCTGGGTGAGTGCGAATGTGTGTGTGAGCATGCCCTGCGATGGGAGGGTGTCCCGTCCAGGGTGCATTCCCACCTGGTGCCCTGAGTTGCCGGGACAGGCGACCTTGAACTTGAATAACTGGGTAAATCATCATCCTCCTTTGTATTAATCTTTCTTAAATGTATGTATAGCTCACATTTATTTTGATGTTTAATATTAGAAGTGTTTGCTTCTTTATTTAGAAGTTTGGTGATTACTTTTTATGACTAGAAATATACCATAGGAACTGAACTCTTGTTTATATTGATTTGACTGTGATCAAATTGGTTTCTTTATACACAGTTTCAATTAAAGTTGCAATCTCCAAGAACTTATCCATGACATTGAGGACTTGCTGAATTTAAGAAAAGCTACTGAGAGAAAAACAAGGCATTCAAGTCAGACCTTGACTCACTGCACCTGTGTGTCAATTTCAACTTGTAAGTGGGTAGGGCTGACAATGGAAGGGATTCTGCAAAAATGTCAGCAGGTGATGCTTCACATGGAAGGATGCTTTAATAGCTCTACTCTTACCAGCAGCAGCCCCCACAGAATAAAGAAATCAAGAATTTGGGAGGCTTATGGAGGAATGAACCAAAGTTCAGCAATATATTAGTATATTAGTTCAAGGGTTGGATGCTTAATTTAGTTTCCCATGGCTGCTCTAACAAGTTACCATGAACTTGCTGGCTTAAAACAACATTTTCTTCTCTCCACATTTTGGAGACCAGGAGTTCAAAATAAGTATCACTTGGACAAAATCAAGGTGTCAGCAGGGCCTCATTCCCTCCAGAAGCTCTAGAGGGTAATATGTCCCTTACCTCTTCTAGCTTCTGGTGGCTGCCAGCATATCTTGATTTGTGTCCACATCACTCCAATCTCTGCCTCTGTGGTCACAATGCCTCCTCCTCTTTTGTCTGTCAAAGCTCCCTTTGCATCTACTTTATAAGATACACGTGTTTGTATTTAGGGCCCATCCAGATAATCCACGGTAATCTCCCCATCTCAGGATCCTTAACTTAATCACAACTGCACAGATCCTGTCTCCTAATAAAGCATAATTTACAGGTTCCATGGATTAAGATCTGATACCTTTGGGGGCTCTTATTCACCCTACTGAAGCAGAAGTTCTGCCTGAGTGCTGGTGTGAAGTAAACTCAGTGCATGTTGGTTGCTGTTACTGTTTTGCTGCTATTGTTGTTACCCTGAGACCAAAAACTGATCCAATACTTCTGAACATACATAAGAGAAGCTCAGGAAATTCGTTACTCTTGTCAGCCCTTGAGTCCTAATAGAAGATCAGTGAATTTCAAATCAAATATTTGTCAAAAATGTTTCATCTTGTATTGTTAAAGTTGCCTGCAGTCATTTTTGACTGCTCATTCATTTTCTTCTGTCCTTTCTTTGTGTATATGTGCAGTTACTTTTGATAGTGAGCTAGAAATATGCAGAGTACTTAATTTGAGCATATGAATAGAAGCTTATCTGCAGTCTGGTGGGTGGGTGGGCTCACAGCATTGCAGCACATAATATTATATTTTAATTTGGTAAATGGAATATTAACTTCATTCCCAAAACCTCCTTATGAAAGTGAAAAGATTTGAGTTAGCTACTGGATTTAGAACACCAGGCGCTGTACAGTCACTCTTTCAGGAAAGGGTGCTATATAAAGCTGCATAATAAAAGATTATACTGCATTAAAATATTCTCATATGCAGTGTAACCAATTCCATTCCTTTCTGAGATATGCCAACGTACAGAAAAAAATTTTTAAACTTTTTAGTGTTATAAAGTCATTTATATTATTACTTCCTTTGTGGACAAGATAATATAATTTTTATAATTCAAACCCAATTTATTATATGGTACATTTGTATTTTCCCAACAACCACTAGATCGATATTTTGTAATAAGAATAGATATTTCCACATTTAACTCTTTCTATAATTTAGTGTTTTTGCATTTAGTCCCAGCATCCATCCACATTTTTTGTATTTAAATAAATGATAAAGGGGATATCACCACTGATCCCACAGAAATACAAGCTACCATCAGAGAATACTATAAACACCTCTATGCATATAAACTAGAAAATCTAGAAGAAATGGATAAATTCCTGGACACATACACCCTCCCAAGACTAAACCAGGAAGAAGTCAAATCCCTGAATAGACCAATAACAAGTTCTGAAATTGAGGCAATAATTAATAGCCTACCAGCCAACACAAGCCCAGGACCAGACAGATTCACAGCCAGATTCTACCAGATGTACAAAGAGAAGCTGGTACCATTCCTTCTGAAACTATTCCAAACAATAGAAAAAGCGGGACTCCTCTGTAACTCATTTTATGAGGCCAGCATCATCCTGATACCAAAATCTGGCAGAGACCCAACAAGAAAAGAGAATTTCAGGCCAATATCCCTGACGAACATCGATGCTAAAATCTTCAATAAAATACTGGCAAACCGAATCCAGCAGTACATCAAAAAGCTTATCCACCGCGATCAAATTGGCTTCATCCCTGGGATGCAAGGTTGGTTCAACGTAAGCAAATCAATAAACATTGTCCATCACATAAACAGAACCAATGACAAAAACCACATGATTATCTCAGTAGATGCAGAAAAGGCCTTTGAAAAAAATTCAACACACCTTCATATTAAAAACTCTCAATAAACTGGGTATTGATGGGGCATATCTCAAAATAATAAGAGCTATTTATGACAAACCCACAGCAAATATCATACTGAATGGGCAAAAGCTGGAAGCATTTCTTTTGAAAACCAGCACAAGACAAGGATGCCCTCTCTCACCACTCCTATTCAGCATAGTTATGGAAGTTCTGGCCATGGCAATCAGGCAAGAGAAAGAAATAAAGGGTATCCAGTTAGGAAAAGAGGAAGTCAAATTGTCTCTATTTGCAGATGACATAATTGTATATTTAGAAAACCCCATCATCTCAGCCCAAAATCTCCTTACACTGATAAGCAACTTCAGCAAAGTCTCAGGATACAAAATCAATGTGCAAAAATCACAAGCATTCCTATACACCAATAACAGACAGAGAGCCAAATCATGAGTGAACTGCCATTCACAATTGCTACGAAGAGAATAAAATACCTAGGAATATAAGTTACAAGGGATGTGAAGGACCTCTTCAAGGAGAGCTATAAACTACTGTTCAAGGAAATCAGAGACTACACAAACAAGTGGAAAAACATTCCATGTTCATGGACAGGAAGAATCAATATAGTGAAAATGACTATACTGCCCAAAGTAATTTATAGGTTTAGTGCTATCTCCATCAAGCTACTACTGACTTTCTTCACAGAATTAGAAAAAAACTACTTTAAATTTCATATGGAACCAAGAAAAGAGCCCATATAGCCAAGACACTCCTAAGCAAAAATCTTTTTTATTTAAATGTTTATTTTTTAAAATCTACTGTAAGCAACAAAGATAGGCAGAAAGATAATGAAAAAGACAGGTCCTAACCCAAGAAGGTCAAAATATCGTGGGCGAAACATTTGTGTAAGAGTAATAGTCACTAAATTTTACTGATTAGTTACTCCATGCCAGGCACTAGATGCCTTATCTGTAGTAGTTAATAAAATGATCACCAAAATCCTATAATGTAAATGCTGTTATTATCCAGGTGTTTTCAGATGGTGAGCGAGGCTTAGAGAAACTCAGTGACTGGCCCTAATTAGTAGATACAGATATTCTGAATCTATCCTGAGCCAACACCCTGAAGCAGCTATAGTGTCCCCAGTATAGAAGACCCAAACAGGGTAGCACCAATGAGGAAGCAATTGATTTTCCTTCTCAGACCAGGGAATAGCCAAAGAAGTTCTTAGGTTGTGTCTTTAAGGGTAGCAACATTTAGGAGTGCTTGCTGTGTGTCAGATATTATTCTAGCACTTTACACACATAAAATTCACTCAATCCTTGCAGCAATCCTACACAATAGAAACTATTGGTATCCCCAGTTTAATGATGAGGAAATTGAAGGACAGAGAGATTAAGTAATCTATCCAAGACCACACAGCTAGGAAACAGTAAAGCCAGGATTACACAGGCAATCTAGCTTAAGAGCATCATTTTTTTTTTTTTTTTTTTTGAGATGGGAGTTTCACTCTTGTTGATCAGGCTGGAGTTCAATGGTGCAATCTCGGCTCACTGCAACCTCTGCCTCCTGGGTTCAAGTGATTCTCCTGCCTCAGCCTCCAAAGTAGCTGGGATTACAGTCATGTGACACTACGCCTAGCTAATTTTGTCTTTTTTAAGTAGAGACAGGGTTTCACCATGTTAGTCAGACTGGTCTCAAACTCCTCACCTCAAGTGATCCACCACCTCAGCCTCCCAAAGTGCTGGGATTACAGGTGTGAGCCATTGCACCCAGCCAAGAACATCATTTTTTTTTTTTAACTTCTATTTTAGGTTGTGGGATACATATGCAGGTTTGTTATACAGGTAAACTAGTGTCATGAGGGTTTGTTGTACAGATTATTTTGTCACCCACGTACTAAGTGTTACCCAAGTGGGTACTAAGCCTAGTACCCAACAGTTATTTTTTCTGCTCCTCTCCCTCCTCCCAACCATCACCCTCAAGGAGGCCCAAGTGTCTGTTGTTTTCTTCTTTGTATTCATGAGTTCTCATAATTTAACTCCCACTTACAAATGAGAACATGCAGTATTTGGTTTTCTGTTCCTGCATTAGTTTGCTAAGGATAATGGCCTCAAGCTCCATCATGTTCCCACAAAAGACATGATCTTCTTCTTTTTTGTGGCTGCATGGTATTCCATGGTGTAAATGTACCACATTTTCTTTATTCCATCCGTCATCGATGGGCATTTAAGTTGATTCTATGTTTTTGCTATTGTGAATACTGCTGCAATAAACATCGCATGCATGTGTCTTTATGGGAGGATGATTTATATTCCTCCAGGTATATACCCAGTAATAGGATTGCCGAGTCAAATGGTAGTTCTGCTTTTAGCTCTTTAAGGAATTACCATACTGCTTTTCACCATGGTTGAACAAATTTACGATCCCACCAACAGTGCTCCCTTTTCTCTGCAACCTCACCAGCATCTATTATTTTTTTACTTTTTATTAATAGCCATTTTGATTGGTGTGAGATGGTATCTTATTGTGGTTTTGATTTGCATTTTCTCTAATTATCAGTGATAATAAGCTTTTTTTATGTGATTCTTGGCTAAATGTATGTCTTCTTTAGAAAAGTCTCAGTTTATATCATTTGCGACTTTTTAATGGAGTTATTTCTTTATTTGTTGTGAATTTAAGGTTTTTGTTTGTTTTTTGGGATTTTTGTTTGTTTGTTTGTTTTGTTTTGTTTTAGACAGAATCTTGCTCTGTCACCAAGGCTGGAGTACAGTGGTGTGATCTCGGCTCACTGCAACCTCCATCTCCTAGGTTCAAGCAATTCTTCTGCCTCAGCCTCCTGGGTAGCTGGGATTACAGGTGCACGCCACCACACCCAGCTAATTTTTGCATTTTTGGTAGAGATGGGGCTTCACTATGTTGCCCAAGCTGGTCTCGAACTCCTGACCTCAAGTAGTGCACTCACCTCAGCCTCCCAAAGTGCTCAGATTACAGGCATGAGCCACCATGCCCACCCTGTTTAAATTATTTATAGATGCTGTATATTAGACTTCTGTCAGATGCATAGTTTGCAAATATTTTCTTCCATTCTGTAGGTTGTCTATTTACTCTGTTGATAATTTCTTTTGCTGTGGAGAAGAAAAGCATCATTACTAGCCTCTGGGCTAATGAGCTGAACAAATGTCAATCATCAGCATTTTGAAGTCACAGTTGTTAATTTAAAGATTTTGATTCAAGTATTCCATGGTTAAACAATCATCATAGACACAAATATTTTCCAATAGAATTCTCATAAAGATTATGAGAATTGTTTTATTTAACTATCAATTTTCTATTTCCTAATTGGTGAAATGAAAATGATCATATCTGCCTACTCTGAGGTTATCACGAAGTTTCATTATATATATATATATGTGAGTTCCTTACAAATTGCAAAGTGTTGTGCAAAAGTATGACAAAGCTGTTATTACTCCACTAACTAGGAATAAAGGAAGAAAGCTTAAAAGTCCAAAAGTGTGTGTAGGGGATTGAAAAGCTAAAACCTAGAGTATGGAAAGGAATGACTATAGGTATAACTAAAGATCACCTTTTAGAGGATCTTGATTGCCATTCTAAAAAGTTTCTTAATTAGAATATACAAATCAATACAAAATCTCTGGCCAGAAGAGTTATACACTCCTAGTTATCCTTTAAAAATAAGAACGTCACCAGTAACATGGAATGGGAGACCCTGGAAAGAGGGAAAGTTCAGTCAAGGGCCTTCTCGGAGAGTCTGCCAGTGAAAGGGTGGGGATTGGATCAAATCATGCTATTGGATGAAGAGAAAAGCACAAGTCCAAGACATTGCAGAGGTGAAATAAACCCGACTTTGTGATGTGGAAAGAGACATAAAGATAATTTAGAAGTTTTGTCTTGGCAATTTAATATGTTTCAGGAAGGGGAACTGAATCGTATATATTTAGTCCACTCTTTAAAGGATGTTTATTGAGTATTTCCTAATGCTAACACTGCTTCAGGTGTCCCTATTTTATATTATCATTTTTCATCCTCTTTGACCACTCATTCATTAATTAATACATTTAAGAAGTATTTTGAACACAGCGTTTTGTGCCAGATACTAATGAAGAAACCCCTAGATGGTGTAACTGACCCAAGGTCATATCAAATGGCAGAGTCTGGCATCTCACCCTGACCATCTGCCTCTTTCTGCCACTTCCCATTCATTCAGGTCAGATACTGAGTTTCATTTAGGACACGTTAAGTTTAGGGATTCTGTGGGATGTTGGAAATACAGATTTTATGCCCAAGAAAAAAAATGGAGATGCAGAATCAGTATCACCCTATATTGGCAATGGCTCAAGGCTTATCCAGTTCTAAAACGCTGCATTAAAGAGGGACTTGAAACATATTCTCAAGATACATTTTAAAGAGCCAATAAAGTTGGGAAATAATATAATGCATACTCGAAGTTCCATATAAGGTTTTATTTTACTACTTGCCTAGGCAGAAAATTATCTGCATTATCTGTGAGCCCTTTGGTGGTGAGGATTGTGTCTTATTTGTGTTTGTAACCCATTATCTATAGCAATGCTTGATATACAAAGAGCAACCAATAAAAGTTTGATGAATGAAAGAATGAAAGAGAAACAATGAAAGAATAAAGCAAACAGGATGATATGGAAAGAGCACATGGCTAGGAGTGGGAAGAATTAAATTGCCCATGATATGTCCATGACCTCTATTTACACATTATTAAAATAGTGGATCATAATGCCAGCTGTACGTACCTCATGGGGTTTGTGGGTGTCAGATGAGTTCAATTTAACAAGCAACAAGCATTTATGGTGTATCTGTTATGTATCTGGTACATATTATTTACAGTACCTGATACGTAATAGATCCACCATACATACTGTGCCAGGATCAGGGACCTTCCAAGAATGAATAACATGATCCCCACTTTCAAGGAGCTCACAATGGGAAAATAAATGTCACTAATAACAAAAAAAAATACAAGACGATGATGAATGGGAGAAAGAGATGAAGTGTCTATTTGTGCCTCTAGTATCAGAAAAGCCTTAGGAAAGGAAGGTGTAATGGGAGATATGAAATGTGTGAAGCATCACCCAAATATAAAAGACCAGCATTCTCAAACTAGTTGTTATTTTATCACAGATACGTTTAAATTATTTTAATTCGGACATTCCAAGGTCTAACCTATGCATCTAAGAACATGTTGATGATATCCATGAATTCTTAACACGGGCATAAGGAAAGTGTGATTCTGATGCCAGAAGCCTCCAAGTTGAAGTTTCAGCTTCATTGTGGAGTTGCTTTGCCACCTTACACAGCACATTGCATGGGCCTTTATTTCCTCTTCTGTAAAATGGGGATGATTATATCTGTCCTGCCCAGTGAGAATTAAAGCAGATATATTATACAAAAGCACTTTATAAATTTCAGAGTGCCATATAATATGTCATCTAGGGAAAAATGCTCACCTTTGTGAACATGCTTTTATTAGAAGTTTAGGGCTGTAATTGCTCAGTCTTTCTGGTAAATCAATCAAATGCTAATATATCCTAAATCTATATCTGAAGCTTATTGTCAAAATTATCCTCAAGCATGATGATCTGATGCTATTGACACAAGGCATATGAGATCATATTACTGCCACCATCGCCTTGTTGCCATGGTAACCATAGCAGGCTGGCAAGAAAGCTCCCTGACAGTTGAATTGGAAAGAACAAGAAAACAGCCCACTTCCTGCATTAAATGAATTACAAGTACGTGTAAAGAAAGAAAAGAAAATTGCTAACCCTTAATCAACTGCTTTTATTTTTTACACTTATAAGGAATACAGAGCCGAGTAAGGGACCTCGCTTTCCCACACACTGGGGTTCAGCACTTTAATGAGGTTGGAAGGTGGCATTTAGGTATTGGCTATGGAAAAAAAAAAAAAAAAAAACCTTAAAATACACATTAGCTTATATAATAGTCTTCTCTCCCAGGCTTGTGCAGTATTAAGCGGCAGCTGAGTCAAGCCTCTTTCATTTCTCTGGATGCAAAGCCAAAATAGAAAGCTATGAGGACACTAACAAAAGTATCCTTCAAGCCTGAGAAATAGAAATTATACTCTTAAAAATACCTTTTAATATTATATAAGCCAAATAGTGAAGACCTGGGAAATAAGTTCTGACCTGGAAATAAGATTTGCTTTTTCTTTAACTTTGCAGGTCTCTGATACCATTAGAAAATGGAATTTTTAATATAATTATTCAACTTGAAAGTGAATTTCATGGAGGCAGAAGGAGCATTCTGCCATTCTATAGTCATGTTTTAAAATTCAGTGTTGTTTGGTAAAAATTTGCTGAGTTCTGGCTCCATGCCAGGTACTGAGGACACCAGGTGGATATAAGACATGGTTATTGTCCTGATTGCCTTCCAGGGGCACAGATGTGCGGGCAGATAGCTTTGATGCAGTGTGATAAGGGCAGTGATGGATAATGGTTTGTGTAAATGCTCCCAGAGCACAGAGGAAGGCCATCTTAATTAGAATGGAGAGCAGAAAAGGCATCCTGGAGAAGGAGATTCCTGAGTCAAGTCTAGAAAGAAACATAATGGGGTAATCAATACAGTGAAGCAATGGCAATTTTAATAGTTTTTATCAGTTTTTTCCCTTCTTGAAATACTTCAAGTTACAGGAAGTTATCAAACAAAAAAAAAGTAGAAATTCATAACACACTCAGATACACCCAGCATCCTTATTAATGACAAAAGCCATATTTCTAAAAGAACATTTAGTGTTCTAATATTTCTCAGAAATGCTTTTATTTTTCAAGTCAAGCAATAGAGAAACTTCCTGCTTCATATTACTATATAAAAACAAAGTGAATTTTCATTCTTTGCTTTTAAGCTCGACCTAGTGGCACAAAAGAAATGAGCATTAAAAGGGTAAATGAGTAAATGACCTAGAATGATGATAAATATTTTAGAACTCTTCAAAATATAATTCTCCAATCAGTGCTACCACTTCTGTCTCCACAGCAGAAAATGTCAGTTTTCATCCAACTCTTGGCATGGTTTCTTGGCTTCCTTTGGTATCAGGCAAGATGTGTTTCTATGATAGAATTTATTCCCAACTGCCGTAGGCTTATCTGATTTTATAGTGGCAATTTTGCACCTTCTTAAAAATCTAATTTATTTTACCGTGGGCTGATAGCACCACTCAGTAAGGGATAATTGACCAGTACTCCTCAAGTTAGGAGGTAAAATCCACTCATTGAACTCACGCCTTCACTTGCAGTTTCTCATCTATCTGACAACACCTAGCCAGGTTTCAGCTTTGCTATCAGAGAACTTTAAAAGCAATGTAGAAATACTACCTAGATAACTAGTAAAGATGTGGGCATCTACTCTGGGCCCAGAGTTGGCTCTCTTTCTTATATTTATATTTGTGGTCATAAACCCTGCATCTAATTTCAAGTTCTGTCACTAATTAGCTCTTTGAGTTTTGGCTGGTGTTCCTTTCTCTGGGCCTATGTTGAGTTTTGGCCACAGTTACCTTCTCTGGGCTTCCCTTTCCTCGGCTTAAAGCAAGATGATAGTACTTCACAGAGGTGCTGTGAGGGTTAAATGAGATTAGTGAATATCAAAGAGTTTCCCCAATGTAAGGGGCTGTAGATGCAAACGTCTAATGATGCTTTAGTGTATTGGTTAAGATGACATAGTGTGTTGGGTAAGTGCATGAAGACAAATGCTAGATGTAAATGCCAGCTCTAGAATTTCCCAGCTGGATGACCTTAGTCACACCTTACATCTCTGTGCCTCAGCTTTTCCTTTCTAAAGTGGGTATAAATGAATAAATAGTAAATAACATTATTAGACATTTACATGTATTTTGAACCCTGCGAAGTAGGCAACATTATCTCCGTTTCATAGAGGAGGAAATTGAGGGTGATGAAATTATTCTTCATTCTTACAGATGAAGAATCCAAGAGCCCTAGGAGATAACTTCCTCAAGCTTCTAGCTAGGAAATTATGGACCAGACCTCTGTCTTGGGTGTGTCTGTCTCCAAAGCCCATGTCCTGTTCCACCATACTCTGCTGCATCTAACTCAGGGCCTGGCACGTAATGAAAGCCCACCCATTCATTTCCTTTATGTTTATTGCACTGATGTTATATGTAATAGGCAAGGTAACCAGTAGCCAGCTAAGCCCACAATAGGAATTGCTTTACTTGATGAACCAATTAGCTTCCTTTGTCATTTAATAAAAACAGGCATCCTGAGAGAATAGGACAGAAGCTGGGCAAGTGCTGATGGTTGAATAACAGGACAGAAAGGTCCAGAGCTTGGGAACATTCTACAGCTCACTGTGAGTTCCCTGGCCAGCCAGGGAGCAACCTTGAGGGCAGGTATCAGAGTGAGAAGAGAAAGAAGCTGAAGATAGACCATCAGTTCATATTTAAGCTTTAATTCCACCCGCATGACAGGAGGCATTTCCTGCTCAATGACGGCTGTGACTTCTTTGAGGCCATTTACTTCCCTTCCTCATTCCCTGTGAGTGGTCAGTACCATGTATCTCACCTCCCCTTCTCTTTGGTCCATTCCATGTATCTTGAGTTCTCATCTTTGCTCTCTCAACTTCTGAAATGCCCTAAAGAAGAACCCTGTTATGCCCATAAAGTGTCCTACTGAAAGCTTTTTCTTTACTCCTTTTCCATTTTCCTGTCAAACACCTTTACAATTGTCTCTGTACCCTCTTCTCTGTTCTAAACTTTGTTTCATACTTTTTCTCAGCAACCATTTCTTTAGTCACCTACCTTCTTATCTATTCTCTTTTTAGCTCAAATCCTGTGTTCATAAATAAAATTGTCAATCTTTCGTGAAACAAAACAGAACAAACACTACCTTCTTTATCTATTTAGAATTGGTTTTACTGTCTCTCATCTATTATTTTCACTAATATAAGTACCCAATTCAGTGGCTATCATTGCTGAATGTTATTTATGAACCCCACTCTTTCTTCAGGGCCCCAATTCCTGAAGGCAACTTTTCCAGATTCCTTCATGCTTTCATTCATTTATTTATACATTCTTCAAATATTAATTGACTACTACATGTTAGTTACTGTGCTGACTACTGGGGACATTAGGTAGACAGATGATTACTATCCTCAAGGTACATAGTCTAGTTGGAGAGAGAGAGAACTGAACCACTGGCTAAAATGCATTGTGATCACTGCATGGAAATTTGCACAAAATGCATTTTCTGTCATTCTGGCTTATCTTCACAAGCTGAATCTTCTGTACCTCTTTCAGCATCATCATCTACTATGATGGTTCACTGGAAAAGAGTGACTGGAGTAGGAGTCACAGGGATTAAAGATGCTGCTATTGCAGTAATGTCGCTATGTTACCAGGATAAGGTCATTTGAGCCTCACATCTCTTAATCTGTAAGAAAATGAACCTATTCTTTATTCTTTATATTCTTCCTGGGAGGTACAGGGAAAGTTTCAGTGAGAAATACACAAAGATATAGATATCCTGGATTTTAAAGATTGAGATAAGTTTAATGTGTCTATAGTTTAAAAAAAAAAATCTTTGTTTTAATTATTGGGTGTATTTATTTCTGTCTTCGTCTAGCACTTCTGTTCTCTAGATATCTATGTTATTTATCTACTCAGACCTCCCTGTGTCTTTCTGGGAGTACTTTCTTGCAGGAATTCATCTCATTATTGCAGCCTGACAGAGGAAGGAACTGAACTGCACGAAAATTGTGGCTAACCTACAAGTGAGCCTGTGTTACAACTCACTCAACTGAGTGAATCTGCATCCCAGGCCGAGCAATGTCTGGATAGCTTGGTCTTGATGCAAGGCTAATCGTTTTTAGTTACTAGTTTCCACTGCATCCTCTGAGTGTAAAGATTATTAAGACTGCATAAGGCATTTCTGTTTTCATTATCCTCTACTTTGGTCTAATGTTCCAAAAACGAATGCCAGATTTTGTTTTTATAGAAATAGATACCCCAAAGACAGTCTTTGTGATGTTACAGGCTGTTGAGTATGTCTATCGAACATTTTCATTTGCACTTCATTTATGAGTCTGAGGCAGCACAGTGGAGGTTTCTAATTAATCATCTGGCATTCAGATCGGCTTCTCTGTGCAGGAGTGTATCAGTTTCCCATTCTCATCACTTCTACAGGGCACCGCAACCCAAAGAGTGAGGGTGTAGCTGCTCCCCTTCAAAAATAAGAAACGGCTCCTGAGAGGCAGGTGTAAAAGTGGGGTGATGGGATCACTGTCCATTAGATATTACTGTATTTATTATATTAATTTATTAATTATATTACATCTTAATATTAAAGATGCTTTATTTTATATTTATTATTAATTTCTATATTTTCACTATATATTTCTTATATCCTGAGTTTACTGTAATTACTTCAGCTGCAGCATCCGTCATTCATCCATCATTGTGGTGTAATGGAGTAGGGAGCGGCAACATTGCAGCCAGAGCAGACGTCTGGACCATAGTTCTTGCTCCAACCACTATTCGCAAGATAGTCAGGGCCAAGACACTTAACCTATCAGCCTTTATTATTCTGTGAGGTATTATAACTGAAAGCTAAATGAGAAAAAATGTTCTACAGAATATAAATCATGATTCTGACTAGTGTTATCAATTAGTAACCAAATTTTAAGACAACTTTTTTGTAGCACAACAAGACAACAATGATTAACAATTTCTTGTATATTCCAAAATGACGAAAAGAGTAGAATTGGAGTGTTCCTTACACAAAGAAATTATAAATGCTTGAGGTGATGGATACTGATTTGATCATTACACTTTGTATGCTTGTATCAAGATATCACATATGTCCCATAAATATGTATAACCATTAAGTACCCATTTAAAAAGACACCTTTCGAAACTGACAACTTTAAAAGCACTTCTTGCCCAACTTTATCACACATATTATTTCTGTTGTATGAGTATACAGGCTTAGCACTCTTAAAACATTATCTTTCAAGACAAAATTCAAAACACAATTTAGAAGAATACATGGCTGTAGTCCACTCACGTGTAGAAGGACAAGAATCCTCTGACCCTGGTCCTAACTCTGGATTTTAACGAGAAGCACATAGTGGCATCTCAGCTATGAGAACTTCTAATCTGTAACCTTTTAGCTATTCCAAATTTTTTCCACTATGCCATGATGTTGGCTGATGATGCTTAAGTAGACTTTGGTTGTGAAGATACTAGAATAATGGGGAATTTCTTTATCTTGCAAATTAGGCTGCCAGTAGTAATTGATCTCCTAGTGCCTGTTGGAAAAAAATCATCCTCAGATGGTACCAATGAGCATTTCTATTGAAGTAGAGATCTGAGCCCTTGCAGAGACCCCTAGTAAAGGATGTATCAGGGAGGGTTTCTCACTCCATGTCACAGACTGTCTAAGGTATATGTATTTGTTTGTGCAGAGCTATATTCCTAGAAACCACTCATCTTGTTGGAGACCAACTTCAAAATTGGGTCTTAACCTGAATCAACCTCTTCAAAATCAGGTCACCACCAGTTCTCTCACTCCTTAACTATAAACTACATGAGAACAAGGACTATGCCTGATTTTCTTAACCCCTCTTGTCTCTACTGTGTAATAGGGTACTAGGCAGTAGGAAGTAAAATTTTGCTTTTAATAAATTCACCAGAGCAAGGGAATTAGTGTTGCCTGTGACATTGGGTTGTCTGTAAAACACTAAAGCTACACCCCCTAAGACTTTCTGATGTAGAATCTGGCTTTCTGATCTTGTCGTGTTTTTGCTGTCACTTTTACTTTCTAATTATGAGATGTTTACTGTTCCTGTCCCACAGGAACTTACCGACTGAAGATGCTAGTGTGTACACATGAAAAAATGGGTACCCAAGCAGATATTTTCCATGCTCTTGGGGGGCAGGATAGAAAGATGAAATTTGTCTTAGTGTTCTCCAGAGTGTTAACTGCATAAGAGCCCTCAAAAAATATAGTAACTAATTTCTACTGAGTTTAATAGCATAAAGAACAAAATGCTTTTCTAGATGGTCTCCCATTATTTCTTTCCTCTGGATGGATCTAGCACTTTATGTCCAGCTAATTGAAGATTCAAATTTCAAAATGTTCAGATTTACAAATAAAACCCCACAAAACCATGTTCGTTTAACAAATATTTACTGAACGTCTACTGTATGACAGGTGCTGTGCTTAACCTGGGGATAAATACTGAACAAATTACCGAAAGGCAGTCTAGTCTGTCTTTATAGATCTGGCAGAGAAACACATGAGTAGGTGATTCTGTGGACTACTTAGTAAAAGCTGCTGACCCAATGCAGGGGCATCAAGCAACAACTCTCAGAGGAAGTGATAAACAGGACTAGGAAGGTCAAAGTGAGGTGAAGAAACAGTAGTCAGAGGAGGTAAAGAGAGAGAGAGAAAGAATTCCAGGTATAGAGAAGGTTGTTCCAAAGGCCAAGGAGTAAGAGGACATACAACCTTCAGGAAACTCCAGGTAATACCATTCAATTCTACAAGGATTTATTTGGCATCCACTATTGGCCTAACCCTCTACCAAGTGCAAAGGATGCCTATTCACACACTGTCTTGCTCTGAAGGATATATGGGCTCATAGAACACTCAAAACTTGAGACCTGAAGTAATAAGGGAAAAACAAACAGCTGATCATATAGAATAAAGTGCCAAAGTTGGGCCTAGAGGATCCTAAGTGGTGAAATGGAACAGATCTTAATATTGCCTAAGGCCAATCTAGAGGAATGTGTTACACAATATGTAATAAGCTATAGGCATTACTACTGTTTACCATTTAATGTCTTTTAAAAAGTAAGATTAGCAAATAACTTCTGAACGCTTATTCTTGCGCACCACAACCTCACTCTCCCAACATACACATACACGCATGTACCCTCAATATCTCATCTGTAACAAACTTGCCCTCACTTGATCTTTATTATCTGTCATCTACGCTATTGCAAAAGCCTCATAGATGTACCTACCCCCAATCTATTCTTTTCAAATTCATCCTTCATCCTGCTCTGAGCGTTCTCTTTTCAAAATACATATCTATTAATATCCTTTGCCTAAGTTCTGCGAGAAACCTACCAGAATACAGTCCAATTTTATCAGCATGTCATTCGAGCCCCTCATTCTCTGATTGCCACACTAGATTTGCACCCTTGGAAGACAGAGACTGTGTTTTGTTTTATTTATCTTTATATATCCTCAATTGCTAGCAAGTATATAGTAAGTATTAGATTAAACTGGTATACTTGAGAGAATGTAAATATGTCTCTGCATATGTGTTCATCTCTGTCTAGCTAGCTAGCTTCTAAATTCTTGTCCTCCAGGAGCTTACAATGTATTAATTGTAGTAGGTAGGTATTATGTATAATGCATTGACATATTAGAGCAGACGAAAAAACATTTACTTGTCCTTAAGGGGTTTAATAGTTTCGTAGAGGAATGATATAAAAATGAGTCAAAAAGATGAAGAAGATGAAAAGAAGATGAGATAAGAAAAGGCATCATGACGATTGACAGGTTGATTGAATCCCTTCCTTGTTCTAAAAAGTATTTAAAGTAGCTTATAAGATAACATAAAAGACATCAAATAATTTAAAAATGTATACGTAAGATGAAAGCGAGACATAGATAAGGGATATCAGTTGAGTTGGACCTTGAAAGATCAGTAGAATTTTTAATATTGCAGGAAAAAATGAGATCAAGGAGAGTACATAAATCAAGATAGGAGAAGATGTCGAAGGAGTTCATGATGGGTAACCTCAAACTACTCAAAATAGCAAGGAATTGTGTAAGACTGAGGGGTGTCAAGGTAAGACCAGAGACTTGGGGAATTGTTATGAGGGAGTTTTTATAGGAATCCCCAAGAAAGAGAATTGCTGTGCAGTTGACACAGTGGCATTGACCAGCTTGAGGAATTGTCACATGCCAAGGATAGCAGATGTATCAGCAGTGAAGAGCTTCGGGAGTAAGGATTCTACACCTCACCCATCCTTGCTTCCCACTTCCAGGCCCTTTATCTCACTCAAGACCTACTCCTCCTACCTCCAGCAGTTTTCCTTTGCCTCTCTGTGGATCCAACTTCCCTCTTCACTAGTGCTTTACCTGCTGCCTGTAAACTCACTTAAGTGTCTCCTTTTTTTTCTAATTATTGTTTTAAGAGACACAGTTTCATCCTGCTCTGAGCATTAGCTTTTCAAAACACATATCTATCAGTCACCCAGGTTGGGGTGCAGTGACGTGATCATAGCTCACTGCAGCCTCAACCTCCTGACCTCAAAAAAAGTTTCCTCCCATCTCAGCCTCCCGAGTGGCCATGACTACAGTGTGTACCACCATGCCCGGCTAAGAGTCTCCTATTCTTTTAATTTTTTTATTTTTTGAGACAGGATCTTGCTCTATCACCCAGCCTGGAGTGCAGTGGTATGACCACCGTTCACTGCAACCTCTGTCTCCCAGGCTCAAATGATGTTCCTACATCAGCCCCTGGAGTAGCCGGGACTACAGGTGCATGCCACCATGCCCAGCTAACTGTTTTATTTTTTGTAAAGGTGGAGTTTTCCTTTGCCTAGGCTGGTCTCAAAGAACTTGTAGGCTCAAGCAATCTGCCTGCCTTGGCCTCCCAAAAAGCTGGGATTACAGGCATGACCCAGTGTGCCCAGTCACCTCCTATTCTTACGAGTGAAAAAAAAAAGAAGAAGAAGAAGAAAATAAAGCAACTTCCTGTGATCCTGTTCCTTCTTCAGCTGTGCTGCACATTTTCTCCTCCCTTACTCATTCAGATTTCTCAAAACAGTCGTCTACATTCGTTGTCTCCACCCCTTTTGTCTCACAATTCTGTAATCTGGTTTTGGTACCCACAATGGAAAGTCTCCCGGAAAGACTCCACCTGGGGTCCTCATGAGCTACTGTATTTTACCAAACCAGAGGGCCTTTTCCACTTCTGTTAAGACTTCTCTGCCATATTTAACAGTTGGTTCATATCCTTATTCATGAAACTCGTTAGTTACCCTCTTGGCATCTGTGACAACACACTCTCCCTCTTTTCCTCATTACCTTCATCTTTTCCTTCTTTCTCTTATGGTGTTTCCCCATTCTTCTCAGTGGTGCTTTTATCCATTTCATACAGCTACCACCTCAGTCCTGATCATCCCCAAATCTACAGCGTTAGCCTGAACCTCTCCCCAACTTCAGCCTCCTCTCACTGTCTGCTAACATCCCCTCCTTCCAGTTCCATAGGCCCCTAAGCATGTCCCAAACACAACACTGCACCTCCAGGCTGAGCGCAGGGGCTCACGCCTGTAATCCCAGCACCTTCGGAGGCTGAGGTGGGTGGATGGCCTGAGATCAGGAGTTCAAGACCAGCCTGAACAACATGGCGAAACCCTGTCTCTACTAAAAATACAAAAATTAGCTGGGCATGAGGGCTCACATCTATAATCCCAGCTATTCAGGAGGCTGAGGCACAAGAATTGCTTGAACCCCAGAGGTGAAGGTTGCAGTGAGCTGAGATCATGCCACTGCACTCCAGCCTGGGTGATAGTATGAGACTCCATCTCAAAAACAAAAACAAAAACAAAACACTGTACCTCCAAACCCTCTACCTCCTCCAAAAGTCTGTTTCTCACCTGACTCCTTAATCATCAGTTACACAAACAAGAGCACTGACAGTTATTCTTAACACTTGTCTTCTACCAATACCTATATGTAATCAATAATCAAGTCCAGTCAGTTTTGACTCTGTAGTATTTCTTTAATACATCACCATTCCTGCTGCTGTCCTAGTCCAGGCCTTCATTGTCTCTTGTATTATGGCTGCAAGAACTCTTTAAATGGGCTTCCAACCTCCAGTTTTAGCCCTTCATGTCCACACTTCAGATAGCCACTGGAGTGTGCTCTCTACATTGTAAATCCAGCCATCTCCCTTCCAGGCATAAAACAACTTGCCAACTGCCCAGAACCACAGGATAAAGCCCACTTCACATCATCGCTTACAAGGCTCGCTACCTGGTCTCTCCCTCCCTGTTTCTTCCACCTGGTTAACTGTAAACTGCTTGCTGGTTTTCACTCTCAGTGTACTGTTTCTCTTCTCATTGCCATTGTTCAAGTTGCAACTGATCCATGCAGTGCCCTCTCTCTCTTGCTTCAACCATTGTCTGTATTATGGTTAACTTTTCCTCATCACTTAGCAGGTAGCAGAGATGTTCCCTTTCCCAAAATGTGTTTCCTGATCCAAAGCTGTGTACTTCAGGAATCTTTTCTCTGTATAGCCATAATCACTGTATGTGCTTCATCAAAAAAATAGTCTCTTTGACCAGGCACAGTGGCTCACACCTGTAATCCCAGCACTTTAGGAGGCTGAGGCAGGTGGATCATTTGAGGTCAGGAGTTTGAGACCAGCCTGGCTAACATGGCGAAACCCAATCTTTATGAAAATACAAAACTTAGCTGGGTGTGGTGGCATGTGCCTGTAATCCCAGCTATTTGGGAGGCTGAGGCAGGAGAATCACTGGAACCTGGAAGGTGGAGGTTGCAGTGAGCCCAGATCATGCCACTGCACTCCAGCCTGGGCGACATGGCAAGACTCCATCTCAAAATAATAATAAAAATAATCTCTTTATGTGCCTTCTGATCCCACCTCCACCTTACCCCTCCCCCAATGACTTTGAGCTTCTTTAGGAGAGAGACTGCCTCAATCACTTTTGAATTCTCAATACTTAAAGTGTAGGCAGCATGGTAGCACTTCAGTAAATGTTGTGAAATGATAGTGTGAGTGAAGGAGGGAATTAATGAATGGGTGAATGAATAGGCGAATGCATAAAGAAGCCCCAGAAGTCTAGGCAAGTTCAGTGTTTCCTGTTGCCCTCATAATTTTTAAGGCAACCTCTAGAACTAAAACTAAAAGTGGAAATTATCCCTAATTAACATCTGGCAAAGCATTATCCTTGTTAGGGTTAAATGACCTCAGTAGTTTCCAAGGGAATGGCTCCCATTACTCCTTTTCCACCCACTTGGAAAGGTAAAGATAAAGCCACAGATAATTGGATGGTAAGCTATTCTTGAGTCATTCCAACTATGTTCCTTAACTGAGCTTACCAACTGCAAGCAGAGCTGCTGCAAATATACCTGTGAAGTGAGGCAAGGACCAGGTGATTATGCAAACCTTACATCCTGGGAGTGCAGCCAGCTACATAATATGTGGAGCTCAGTCCAAAATGAAAACATGGGGCCCCCTATTCAAAAGGCAGGGGAAAGAGTGCCATTAAAAATACATACAAACCTTTTTCCTTCCTTTTGTGGTCTCTCTTTAGATTTGTCATGGTGTTTTTTATTTACTATTTAATGTTCTGTGTAAAGAAAAATTAAACTTTTATGTTATTAGCATGAATTTTGTCATTCATTTTTATATTGTGCAATGCTACTTTTAGATGAAAATATTAAGCATTTAACTCCTGTGAAGGATCACCAAATTCCCCAGTTTATATTTTGTGTTTTTTATCCAAAGGATGCCTTGAGCTGGTCAAAAAAGACAAATACAGGCCAAACCCAGGAAGGTTAGAAGGAGGGAGAATGCACCAGGCCTGGAGCCAGCCAAAGGAGCATTCCAAGGCACAAGACACTTGTAGTGAGAGCGCAGCCCCACGCAGGCGCCATGGACCCTGCCTCCTGTGCAGGGCACAGGTGCCCCACTGCCAGGCCCCCACCACTCTCCAGACTACCACAGTGTCCTGGATAGAGCAGGGTCCCGGGAAGTCTAACCAGGCATCTCTTTTACCCAGTGGCCCATTACCTCCATCCATAGCAGACAGGGGACCCCCTCTCCAAGGATTTTTAAATCTCTCCATCAGGACATGCTTGATATTTGGATTGGGATAGCTTCTGGCTGCTCACCCATTTGATTTGGTATGGTGCTACCCATTAGGGCGGGGATGGGTGATGCCATGCTCGGCCCCAAGGTGCCATGGGCTTGAGTGCTCCACCCAAGCCCTCCCTCTGCCAGCACCCAGATTCCTGCTAGGAGTGAAGGATGGCAGCAATTTTAGGACTTAACAGAGAAATGGAGGTTGGGCAGGACCAAAGATAGAGAGACCAATGAAGAGAGTCTCTGGCAGAACCCATCCTGGAGATGCAACAGGAAGCAAGACCTCCCATGATCTAAGGTGCCAAGCCCAGCCTTCAGACTTCACTTATAACACACAAACTCAAAGAAAAAACTTGGGAAGAACTTCAAAACAGCAACCACAGAACATTAAACCCCAAATGCAGGGCTCGTAGAGCATGGGACCCTGTGGGATGCCAGATCAAGTGACTTGCCCAAGGCCACAAACCTAAGTAAATGGCAGAGCTAGGGGGGGAAAAAAACCTGAATTTTTCCTCCATCACACATGCTGCCTGTTTCAGAATAGACTATTTCCAGCAAAAACAACATGAAACTAGAAGATTTACAGTGCTATGTTCTAAAAAAAAAAAAAAAAAAAAAGTAGTTCCTAGCAGGCATGCTTTATTTTTAGCAATTTTACTTTAGAGTTTATAAAGCAACTTCATAAACATTATGTCACCACATCCTTAAAAGATAAGCATTAGTGTTATCCCCATTGTACAGACAAAGAAAGAAGATTGCTGATCCTGAGTCATACTGCTATTAAAGTGCAGAGCTGTAAGGTGAACCCAGGAGCACTCAATTCCTTTTCTTTTTTATTAATAATCCTCAATCCCTGGATAGAAATGGTAGGAAAGGAGGTTCGTGGAGAAGCCTGGGCTGGCAGAGAGAGACTCCATCCATCAGATCTGAGGCAATTCCATGCAGAAGACACCTGTCGAAGCTATGGGAAGCCGGTGGGGTGAGGGGAATCTGATTCCAACACCCACCTTCGTGTCCACAGCAGCTCTGCCACTTACTGTGAGATCTCAGCCAAGTTCCTAGTAATCTTTATGCTTCCATTTTCTCATCTGTAAAATGGGGATGATAATAGTGATATCTATTTTATAGAATTGTTCAGAGGATTAAAGCACAGTGTCTGGCCTGCAGTTAACTCTCAATGAATAACCGTTATTGTTATTATTAGTAACAGTAATAATTTTGTTGGTGGAATTAGCTGACTAAGCCCAGGTCTCCTTCGTCTCTCACCATTATGTAAGTGCACCTCTCAATACTGAACACTTAGCCGAGGAAAATGACATTACCCCCAAATCAAGAAGAATTAATTATTCTTCAGGCAATATGAGTGTATGAGTAGATGTACTCCTTGTTAGAAGCTCCAGAACAGATGTTGTGTTAGAAGGGAACATCTGGTCTAGCCCTCTCATGGCTCAGTTGAGAAAATTAAGACCTAAGGGAGTTAAATTACCTTTTCAGATTTATACAGTTAATTAGTAGTAAGCCGGGACTCCTAATCCCATGCTCATTTCTAATGACTGTTGCTTCTGTTAGACAAAACAGAACTCTAATACTATCATTGATTTGAAGTATACTTCTGATTTTTTATAATGTTGCATGATTATGAAGAACTGTATATTCTTTTTATTTTGGTTATTATAATCAGTCCTTATGATCATTATAATAATTATACTTTGAATGATGATTTAAACTTATCTGTGCTCCCTTTACACGTAAATTGAAGGATATACCAGTATTATTTTCACAGTATGTTCTCTTTTTCCTGCCGGATAGGAGATATTTTCGAGCCATATGGGATCCTAATTCTCTGAATGCTTTTAGATTATCAGATGTCTCAACTGACAGTCCTGGATGAAAATCAAATCATGAGAATTTGCTAAACTGAAAAAAAATTAAGAACATTTTGGTGTTATGGTGTACCAGCAATTCCATCTTTATCTTTCTTTCAATTAGGGGGGAAAAACACATCAGGCATCCTGCATATTAGAATTTCCAGCTCAAACTTTTCCGTGCTTTTCCTATAAACTTACTTAGTGATCTTTAGACTAAATGTTTTTTAATGAATCTAAAAAACTTCATGTTTTTACTTACAGAGTCATTCTTTCAAGCTTTTATTTTATTCAACACTTAGCAAACAGATGTTAGGGGAGATGCAAAGATGCTTCAGGCATGATCCTTTCTCTCAAGAAGTTTGCTGTCCAGTAAAGGAAACAAGGCATATAATACCAAGTAGAAAGAAACATGAAATTCTATAGCTGTTTATCACCTCTTTAACCTAGACAGAGTGTGCCCCCTTTTAATCATACACCATTTAGTTAAATATGAGGGCCTTCATGATGTTTTTAGGACCAGTTGAATATTCTGGAAACAAAACTCAGAACCTTTGACTTGAAAAACTAGCCAGGAGGACATTTAATTACATTCACTGTGAGAATGGATGTCCCTCCTTTTCTTTTCCCTGTATTTCTTTCAGGTTGAGTAATATTATTCAGTGAAGAAAATGGAGTTAAAAAATGAGAATATCCTTCATGTTATAGATGCTATACAAAGGATAAGGATATTTGTGTGCCTGGTACACATTTTCCCTTCATATTCAACCCAAAGACAATTGGTGGTCCTAGCCAGTCCCAGAACAGTTCAAAGCGCTCTTCTCCGTGGAGCTCTTGCTCAGCTTTTAGTTTAGCCCTTCGTGGGGTTAGCCTCCTGCCTGTCTGCCCACAGCGATCATCTCCTCACACTTAATCCCATTGGTGTGATGCGAGCAAGTTTTCCCATCACCAAATTTTAAACTTGCAAAAGCCAAAACAGAGTTTTGAACGTGGAAAAAAATATTTTTTCCTGAAGACATCTTAAGAAAAATGTCTTCAAGACCAAAACCAAAACTAAAAATAAACATGGGGAAAAGTCAGGAATATTCTATCAGTCAACTCTTTCAATAATCGCCATTCACTGCCCACCAAAGGCATTCCAGATTACAAAGGACCTGAACAAAAACTCTGACATCTCAAGAGTTCACGGAATAGCTACACACTAAGGCCCACCTAACATACCCCTAAATGTTCTTATTGTTTCTGCCCTGTTAAGATTATAATGTGTTTGGATTTCAGGAATAACATTTTTTCCTGTAGAATACCAGGTTTATGTAAAAGTGTGCTTCCTTTAGAACCATAACTTTATACAATCTCTGGATACCTGTCATCTTCAATTATAAGCTGAAACCCACTCCCAGATTTAAAACCTGTTAGTCCCATGAACACTTTGGTAATTTTGCATCTGTTTTGGTTTTTAATAGAAACCAAAATCCAGAGGAAAGAAATTCATTCAAGTAATCTTTTTATGATAAACTCACAATGTTAAGTCAAAATGAGAAGAGGCAGTACTATAATTCACACACACACACACACACCCCAACTTGGATGTGATAACTTTCATTCTTCCTAGTATCCTTTCTCTTCTATTCTTTATGTTATCATACCCCTGTCTGCCTAAAATAAATAGTAAATATCCTGTTGCCTCCATTATAACCTCTATTAATTACATGCCACGGTACACATCCCCGTCATTATTTTCACTGACAGATAAACACTAGTCAGAGCAACTTAGATGCAAAAGATGGAGAGAGCTTTAAATAACTTTTTTTCATGCAGAACTAACCCTTCCATGGCCTATCCTTGCCTGCCTCCAGGTGTCCAATGGAGATATCTATCACTGGAGGTCCAAAGACTGCGGGCCCATCGCTGTCGCCTTCTCTGAACAGTTTAGCCACTCGTCCTGAGGAGAGTCCTTTCTTGTGGGCACAGAAGGGCAGTAGATGAATTTTTCCCTTTTCATTAGGAAAGCAAAAACTTTTCCAGAAGTTTCCCCAATGACAATTTCTGTCACATGTTCAACCATTGCTTTAAAGGGACGCTGAGAACTTTAGGTTATCCAGCCTCTGTAGTGGGAGGTAGTGAGAGGGAAAGGACTCAGCCTCCCAGCAATGTCTGCCACAACCAAGAAATGGAATTGCTGGGTCCATGAAGTCTGAATATTTTCATTTTCATTTTCATAGGCACTGCTAAATCTTTATTCATAGTTGTATCCACATAGAACCTTTATCAAAGACTATTCTGATTTTCATCTTTGTCATATGGCTTTTCTCTTTGATTCAAATAAAAGACGCATTTGGCTTGGAGACTTGATCCCCCAGTGAGGCCAAGTCCCATAGTTCCCCAAAAGGTCATATTTCATCACATTTCCTTTAGATTATTTATGTATCTAGGCTGTTATTTCTATTTTAATTGTTGAGCTCAACTTCCATATCTTCCAATTTCTCCATCCGTTCTCCACACCAAATCCAGAGTATATTTGAAGACGCAAATTAGTATATTTCCTCCAATGTTTCCCATTGCATTTGGAATACAATCAAAGTCCTTATCAGAGTCTGCAAGTCTCTGTATTATCTTATTTTCTGTGTTTCCCTCCTAGGTCTTCTTCTCCCTCAGTCACTAAATTGTATTCTTAGTAGGCTTCTGTTTGTTCCTAAAACATGCCTCGCATTTTTCCTCATCTCAGTGCCTTTGTGCCTGCTGTTATTTCTGCCTGGAATGTCCTTGTAACAGCCCTTCTCACAGTCGGGCTGCTCCTTCTAATCCCCTCAGGTCTTAATTACATGTCACTTTCTCAGAGAGACTTTCCTTACCAGTCTCTCTAACACTTGTTATTTATTTTTTTTATTTTAGAACTCCATTGATTCCCTTTATGTCAGTTTTACTATCTGTGTGACCTCGAACTAATTATCAGCTTTTCTGTGCCTTCAATTCTTAGCCTGTTATCTGTAAATAAGGCTAATAATTGTATACACTAACGTTAGAATTTATCGTGAACAACAAACAAGACAAAGTGCTTAATAGCCCCTGCTAATACAGTAAATACCTGGTATGTAGTAAAACTTTGCTAAATAATTATTTGTATATTTTTTATTTAGTTGTTTCCCTTTTTCCCCACTAGACTGTAAATTTTAAAAGTAGAGGGACCTTGTCTGTCCTGATCTCAGCGTATCTCACAACCACAGCCCAGTGCCTGGCACATAATAAATGCTCAAAAAATATTCGTTGAACAAACAAATGTTGATAAATTAATGAATGACAATGCCTGCCTCAGTGGTAGCTCTGGACTGGACTCTGCCAGCTCATTTCCAGATTTCAGTGACCTCCTGTCTAAGGCTGCCAGATTAAGTGAATAAAAATACATGATGGCACTTAAATTTGAATTTCTGTATTTTATTGGGAAATTCTACTCCCTTCACCGCTACCTTCACCCTTAAGAATAAGCACTTCTTCTCCTTTCCTCCCTCCCTTTCTCTTCCTCTTTGCTCCTTTCCTCTTGTTTGGCTATTTCTGAATGTAGTTCTCAGTGTCAGGAGACCCCATCATCCTTAAATCTGGGGATGTCTGTTCTTTGAAGACAACCATATCTTTGATGAATTAATGAGTTTCCTTTTTGACAGGTCTACACTTCCCAGAGGGCTAAATTATCCACCTTCACCATCACAGGCTCCTTAGCCTGGATATCCTTCTCAGAGACTGAAACTCACTCTCTTTTCTCTGGATTCAGAATACATACAGTGTGGGACACAAATGTCCTTAGCTTGTCCCCAGACATCCTCTGCTTTCATTCATTTGTAGACACCCTCCCTCTTAAATCTGGCTTTGATACAGACCTAAAAAAAAGACACACAAACACGATGCTGGCCCTGAGAACTTCATTTTCCCAGTTGACCAGTCAGGTCATTTGACAAGGCACTGCAGAAGAGCTGAATAACCTCTCACAATAACCTAATGCCATGCTGATATTTCCTGCCTCCCAGCAGGAAACATGGCAAGTTAGTTAGTGCTTTAGCCAGAAACACCCTGGGTCACTTTGATTAACATTTTTGGTTCTGGAATACACTAAGGGAGTTTAGAAGGAGAACTAACCAGTTGACCTTTCAGAAGATAAATAATTTATGTGAAATTCAGTGTGTTAGAGAAACTCTGGCAGTCACTCCCTGTGGTCTGTCAATATAGATGTAAGCCTGTGTGTGTGAAAATAGGTCGTGGGAGTAACTTCTTGGCAATGTTACATATCTATGGACCGGAATCTCCATCCAGAAAATGTCCCCTACTAAACATTTGGTTCTCTTTCTGTAACATCAGAGTCTGACCAAATAAAACACAGATCCCAGATCCATCCTATACTTACCTTGTGAACTTGACTCAATAGTGTCACATCTCTGAGGCTCAGTTTCCTCCTCTGTAAGATGAAAAAATGATACCACCCATGTTACAAGAGTGCTTTAAGGTTTATAAATAAGGTGGGCAAAGTACCTGCTACACAGTGAATGCTTAATGGCTGGTAATCTTTTTAGGTACTTCTTTCTGCCTCATTATGTGTGGCTGTGTTGGAAATACCCAGGAGCAAATTCCTTTTGCTTCTCCTGCACAGGAGCCCTTCCTTTTGGAGCTCGCATCAGCATCTACAGTGACAGGGAATTTGAAAGAGCTTGATGAACATACAAGGGCGCCATATTCCCTGCCAGTTTGGAGCAAGGTGTCCAAACTCACCTAATCCCATCTCACTTTTCTCTTGTTAGGCACTAGGAAATGTTCAGCATATTAGACAGAAGAACAACACTCAGATATCTGCCAAGATTATGTACAGCCTACCCAAGGAAGTTTTTTTTTTTTTTTTTTTTTAATTTTCCAGTTTTTGTTTCAAAAAGGAACCAGGACAGCTGCTAACTGTTTTCTTTTCATCTCCGCTTCTGGCACGTTCTTCTTCTGATAGCTCTCCTGCAACACTTGGTCTGCACCACAGTGGGAGCTAAAAGAGTAGGACAGAGATCCCACCCCAACCCCAGCCACACCCCCTGCTCAGACTCAGCTGCTGGGAAAGACCATTTAAAGCAAATCCTCCCTACCTCTCTGGGGATGGTGTCAACCCAGCGAGACACCACGCTTCAAAAGAGAAGTTAAAGCTTTGTGGGTAGTTAGGGAACGTTTAGACTAGAAACTAGAAACCCCCAGGTCCCTGCCAAGCCTGATTCCAGGATTCAGTGAACAGAAAGGACTGGAGCAGAGGAGGGAAGAACAGGCCAGACAGCTTTCCAAGTTCGCTTCCACAGAGAGGGTTCATTGTTGCTTCGGTACTGTGAAATCAAACATAAAATGCATTGGAACACTCCCTTTCAAATGTGAATTTCAGATGACTCTTAAGTAAAAATATAAATGGTGTGGATATAACCATGTTTTTTAACTCAACCTTTTATCTCCTATGTGATTCCCGCTAGAGGTAGTATAGGGTAAGTTTTGAGAAAGTCTCCTATCAGCTATGGGAACAAGCTACCTACCTCACAGAAAGTTATTGTGAGAATTAAAGAAAGTGATATATGGAAGGTATTAGAACAGTGCCTGACACAGCAAGTGTGCTATTTACACTAATGAACACCAACTGCTATCAGCATGAAAGTTGAAGGAAGACAGTAGGTATTCATCAACTTTATATTTATATAGATATATGCATCTGGAGAGAAGTAAGCATACAAAAAAGTTTTATTCACATCAACTTTTCTTCTTACTTGAAGGAGCTCTGGGTTAGCATCCTTAGAAATGAAGAATAGACTCCTTCTCTCATAGCTATAAAATGTTTGACCAAAGGCAGTACAAATTACTGTATAAATTATTTTGCAGTCTTTTACAAATATACATAATTCTAACACCTACATAAACACATCTTAAGTGAATCACAGTTACAATTTATGATATCACCAAATCCTGCTCTATACTTTAACAAATAAACACCTGGTTACTTAAATTCCTTCTCTTTCTCTGTAGCTTGACAACAGATGTTTCAAGGGGAATTGGGTTTCAAAAATAAAGAAAACATTGGTGACAGAAAATTCATTGTAATCATGGTAGCTGTTAAATGTATAATGCTAAATTATATCTTAACCTTAAGATATAATTTATCAAAATACACAGCTTGCACATATAAGATGCTGTCTTATTGATCAGTGATGTAATATTTATTTGAATCAATAATCCACATAGTCTGAAGAATTCAGAAAGCTTTCTTCATAAGCTAAAAACATGAAAATTTAGTTAAGTTGTATGCAGGAAATTTTATTGCAGTAGACAGAACATGTTTAAATGGAGGATTAGGGTAGAGGGATTTTTTAGTGTACTATAAAATTTTCTTCCATGGTCATTTCATTAGTGTGAGAGAGGAAGTTAAAGTTGGAAGAAGCACATCATCCATTATTTGATCAGTTATAGTCACCCATGTTTCCATATGATAAGCTAAATAAAGCTTTGTTCCAACACTGATAGAGGAATAATAAATCTGGTATTTATCACAATAACCATTATCATAACCATGCAGAGGAGACATGCATTGGGTTTACTTGTAAATTGATATCAAATTGACTCAAAGCTCTTATAGAAGCAGAGAGGTAGCACTGTTATTCCAAGAAAATTATGTACAGTTTCATGCTACCATGCTATTTATGTTATAAAAGGCTAAATATTAAAAACAAACTAAAGTACATGTTTTTCTATGTGTAAGTTTGTAAGATCTTGCTGTCATTCCATTATAGAGGGAATCTATTTAAAATATTTAAGGTCACATAAATTGTGGAGAAGAATCTAATTTAGCTAATTATAGAGCAAAGGCAAGTTTCCCCAATCAACAGTTATCCTCTTGATTTTTTTAGTCTTGGACTGGTTGAAGGAAGAGAATAAATAACTTTATCCAACTCAAGTTTATATTAAGAATAAGCCAGTTCCCTGTGGTCCTTAAATATGTTTTCCTAACATTTTCTATAATATATAATATGAAGGAAAGCTTGCTAAATGAATATAATATTAAGTTTATAAAACTAGGAGAAATTTCAAATGCAGAGTGTGGAGAGACAGAACCATCAGTACAGACATTTTTGAGATGTTTTTAGTAAGTAGCTGTTTTACTTCTAATGAATTATTAAATACAAAACACTGCTTTTCATTCTATTTGGGCATGCTAACAGTTTATCACAGCAGAAGAAGTTCAATACCTAAGATATTCTCCCCATGGTCAAAGAAACTTCCACTTTCAGCTATTAGTGCATAAAACATTAGGTGACTTTTTCCATTCCATGATTTAAGAGATCAATAAAGACACCCTGCATTAGACATTTCTTGACAGGCAAAGAACAGCTATTCTAAAAATACTGCATTTGGGCCTTTGATCATTCTAGAAAGTCATTAACTAAACAACTTTATTTATTGATTATTGTTAAACACCTTCTGCAGGGTGATTGGTGGGTGCTAAGAAAGTCAAATAATTTAGTGATTGGACTTTTCATTGTCATAGCATAGATTTATAGCCCTACCGTAAACAAATGTCACTGAAAATAGAACAACCTTCTAATTTCTTTTGGTGACTTAAAAATTAGAAGAGAATTTGCTAAAGATCCTAAACTTAATGTTCATGAACTTTGACTAAGAGGCACATGAATAATTACATCCTGAGAAAAACTCACGAGTATTTTTGAGTCCCTGATTTGATTCCCTGCTACTGCCCCATTTTTGTGATTTGACTAAAGTTTCAATGTCTGTAAGTGTAGAGTGGCACTGTCTAATGGAACATTCTACAGTGATGGCAATGTTCTATATCTTTGTTGTCCAACATGGTGGCCATCACCTACATGTGGCAAGTAAATTCTTGAAATCAAGATTTAAAAGAATCAACTATATTTGGCCATTGAGAAGTCATTCTTAACATTTGACAGAGAAGTGCTATGGAGTTGATGGGGGGGAACAGCTTATTCTGGTGGGTTGAGGAGTAAAATGGGAGATGAAAAAGTGGGACCAGAGTGTACTGGATAGGAGAGGAGACTGAGAGTGCAAAGTAGTAGATGACTAAACCGAAGATGGACATGACGAAGCTCTGCCCCCAAATCATTGACCTAGTAGTTATGTGAAAAAAAAAATCAATGGAGGAGGAAGAAAGCTAGAGTTGTGTTCAGTTTTTATTGAGAAAAATGAGCGGTTGCTCACGCCTGTAATCCCAGCACTTTGGGAGGCCAAGGCAGATGGATCACCTGAGGTCAGGAGTTTGAGACCAGCCTGGCCAACATAATGAAACCCTGTCTCTATTAAAAATACAAAAATTAGCTGGACATGGTGACGGATGTCTGTAATCCCAGCTACTTGGGAGGCTGCGGCATGAGAATCGCTTGAACACAGGAGACGGAGGTTACAGTGAGCCAGGATCGTGCCATTGCACTCCAGCCTGGGCAACAACAGCGAAACTCCATCTCAAAAAAAAAAAAAAAAAAAAAAAAAAAAAAAAAAGTTAAACTGAGATTCCCTAACATTTAGTAAAGGCAAGCGATAAAGTGGGAATTAATTCCAGCTCCCTAGGAAGAATGGGAATGTTTATTGTCTTTGATGGCACAACTGTCACCCAGATGCCAAAGAAATGGTTACATAGTTATAAGGTTTGAAACATTTTGTTTTTCCCTGAAAAGCTATAAGAATCTGTACTACTACAAAAATAAGTTATCCTATAATTTCCTTTAATACGAAATTTTATAAGTCCATCGTACCAAGATTGATTTGTCAAAAAATATATATTCTTGAATTTCTCTTTAATCACTTCTTAAAGCTAATTTTAGGTTACAATTCTGAAACATTGAAACATAATTTCAAAATATACAATCTATATTTCTATATAATGATACCAACCAAAAGGCAAACATGGCTGAAATCATAGCATTTTGAAACTGAATACATATTCATTAAACTGCTTCATTTGATGGGTGAGGACCAGGAAGCCTACAAAGAATATATGACTTAGCAAAGTTTGCCCCGCCGTGGTCCGAACCCAGTTCTGCAGACTCCAAGTCCCCTATTGTTTGGACAAAAGGCTGGCTGAATGATGTACTAGGATATTTTTGGCATCCCTATGTATTATAGAAAAAAATAAAATAGAAAATTTCTAACAGTATGCCTCACTGGGGACAGTAAATCCTTTCCTTTCCATTTCCCAATTAGTGCCATTTCCCCTTTGACACATTTTTACTACTTTTCTTGTGCTTCCCATGATTTTGGTTCATTTTTCAAAAATGTTTGATAATTATCCTATAGGCTACGAAATTTGACTGAAAAAGATGTTCTTATGTACTCAACACCTTCTTTAAAAATGTCTAACTTCCTTATAATTCTTCAAAAGGTCTCCTCTCTTACTGAAGATACAGAAAATAGCATATTGGAGGTGTACAGGAAGAACAGTGGTCTTAAGGCTTTAATTTTCCAAAATTTTTCAGTATTCAAACACTGAAATCCAGTTGTCAGGATTACCTAGAGATAGTAGTTATGCACACTATGGGATATTCATATGCTTTCTGTTTATGCAAATAAACCATTTCCTCTATTCTACATGGGCTGAAGTTGTGGGTTGATAAGTTAGGACCTGGAAAACCTGGTAATGTTCTAACACAAAGATGGCCAAAGATTTTTTCTTAAGGGCCAGGTAACTCCTCAAAGAGTAAAAGTCAGAATGGTATCACATATCTCGCTCATGTCATACTAGTCCATTTCTGGAAATAATAACACTTTCTCAAAATGAAGTCATTTGTATTCTCAGCCATGCTCTGTTTTGTGCACTGAGTAATTTCTTGAGAGCAATATTTCCTAAGGCATGTTGCCAAGACTGGCTTTATTTGTTTTTCATTAGGCTTTTCATTATCACGCTGCTGAATACCTGGATCATTCTGCTTCCTCCGAGATGGCTGGTGTTGCTTAAGCATAGGAATGACACTATGAGTAGGTGGAATGTTTTTGTCCAGTGAATGCCCATTTTAAATCCCTAGCTGTGGCGCCATTCCAGTGACTTTAATCCTTCTAAGAACAGCCAGTTATCCATTTATAACATAGTCTGATATTATTAAGTTGTTTACATGCATCTATTCTGTCCCTGTCCAGGGAAAGACATTAGTCTCACTTTGCACCCCGCTAGGGCTGTTCTTCCTCCTTTATCATGGCAGGAAAAGGTACCAAGTTCCACTCACTGCCCAAGCCTTGAATCGGTATGTATTCCACATTTCTCCATCGTTCCACATGTTCAATCTCCAAGTCAAACTTCCTGATAGTTTTCAAATCCACCTGCTTCTTTTTGCTCCTATGACTACTACGTTAGTCTACGCCCACATTGCCTCTAGAGAACAACCGCAGTGGTCTTCATGCCCCAGAATCACCCTTTCCAATTCATTCTCCTTTGCTTTGAGTGTCTAATGGTACTCATCATTCTAAATAAATAGATATTCTGTCGTTTCTATTCTTGTGTTTTTGTGTTACACATAAGTAGGACAGAGTTTGATTTGTCAAAAAAAAAATAGTGATCTGAATTCTTGAACTTCTATAGATGCCTCAATTTAAAGAGAAACTCTATCTTACAAACCATGAAAGATTAGAATCTAGGGATAAAATGAGCAATCTGTAAACTTCTGCATTCAAATATTAATCACAGTTTTAAAATAACCATTGAAATCTGATAATTTTAGGACTAACTGGTCCTTGGACATTGTGGGCTCAACTGTATCATTTTATAGGTAGGGAAACTGAGGCCCAGCCCCAGAAATCAAAATAATCTTTCTAAATTTGGAATCTCAGCATGTAACACTTTTTCTTGAAAGCTGTCCATGGCTTCCCATTATGGTCAGGATGAAGTCTGAAGCCCTCAGCATGGCATGCAGTATCTGTATAGTCTGCCCTCTGCTTACTTGTCCAGCCTTACCATTTACTTCTCTCTCCATATTATCCCAGAACATGATGCTTCCAAGTATACTACATTCCTTCTTACTCACAGGTCTTTGCACATAATTTCCCCATTGTCCTTCCTCTTTTAGGTGCTATGCTCTAACCACCCATTTTTCCTGTATCTGATTAGATGTCCTTTTCTCTGAAAAAATACCCTAGATTCCCTCTGGACTCCCAAGCAAGTGTCATCGTCATAGCACAGTCTCAGCATCCTACCTAACTGCCTTTGAACAGTCCCTTTCCATCACTGGACTGGAAGGAATAAAGGCAGTTGTGGGCAGGGCCCTGCATCTTATTCATCATTCTGTCTTCATATCATGATCTGGTGTCTGGTATTCAATAATTTTTTTAACTTTTATTTTACGTTCAAGAGTACACGTGCAGTTTGTTACATAGGTAAACTTGTGTCATGGGGCTTTGTTGTACAGATTGTTTCATCACCCAGGTATTAAGCCTAGTACTGATCCGTTATTTTTCCTGATCTTCTCCCTCCTCCATCCTCCACCCTCCAACAGGTCCCAGCATGTATTGTTCCCCTCTACGTCCATGTGTTCTCATCATTTAGCTCCCACTTATAAGCGAGAATGTGTGGTGTTTGGTTTTCTGTTTCTGCATTAGTTTGCTAAGGTTAATGACCTCCAGCTCCATCCATGTCCCTGCAAAGGACATGATCTCATTCTTTTTTATGGCTGCACAGTATTCCATGGTGTATGTTTGCCACATTTTCTTTATCCAGTCTATCATTGATGGGCATTTAGGTTGATTCTATGTGTTTGCTGTTGTGATTCAATATTTTGAAATTAAGTATTAATTCTCACTTTTAACCTGCCTAATATATGTCAATTTTTCTATCAGCCCTCCTCACAAAATCTGTTGTCAAGAGGGGAAAAATGATTCATTCACATCAATGTGTAAGTCACTGATAATCCTAAATGGCAACTCTTACCAGAAGCATTCACATTTTTACAGAAACAAAGTTTGAAGTCACAGGAATGAATCTCCAATGCAGATAACCGAACATGGACATAAGCCACAATAGATATTTGTGAGGGGAGGAAAGCTTTCTCCTAGCCTTCACATCAGTAACAAGGTGACCAACTCTGCCCTCACCATCACGGAAGAATGACTCTATGTCTTTGTTCATAAAAATCAGGTCACTCGTTGGTTTTCTGTGTATTAAATAAATCCTTGTTATTTATCCACAGTGTAAATACTTGATTTAACTTGTAACATTTCTGTTTTGTTTCAGGGAAGCAATGTTATGGAAGATCAGGATTTGTTGGAAATTGGAATCCTTAATTCTGGGCACCGACAAAGAATTCTACAGGCAATCCAGCTCCTTCCAAAGGTGAGCAATGCTTTTGTTGCCCTAGTCCTGTGTACGGTTCCCAGTGATTTTGAGTCCAGGCATGCAAGGAGTGTTTGTATTTAGTACAATTTTTCTACATATTGATGCAACCTCAAGAGCAGGTCTTCTTAGGTCCAACTGCACATTCAGATTTACGAGACTACTATGGGCCACACTTGGCTTGAGGTTTTATTGTTTTTTTTGTTTTGAGACAAGGTCTCTCTCTGTCACCCAGACTGGCGTGCAATGGTATGATCTAGGCTCACTGCAACTTCCACCTCCCAGGTTCAAGCAATTCTCCTGCTTCATCTTCCTGAGTAGCTGGGGCTATGGGTGCATGCCACCACGCCTGGCCGATTTGTCTTTTTTGTTGTTGTTGTTTGTTTTTTTGTATTTTTAGTAGAGATGGGATTTTGCCATGTTGGCCAGGCTGGTCTTGAACTCCTGACTTAAGGTGATCCACCCACCTCAGCCTCCGAGACTTCTGGGATTACAGGCATGAGCACTTAGCTTGAGATTTACCTAGAAAAATGTAATACAGAAAACACTGCTAGCCATCAGGGAAAGCTTCAGATTTTCTCTTCAGTGAGAGTCCTAATATCAGTACAAATATCAGTTCTGGCCCCCCAGGTGGCAGCTCAGGTTCAAGAAGACTAGATTCATATTGGGTGGGTACAGGAATGGCCCTGGCTCCAAAGCCTCCTGCCCCATAAGAGGCAATATCTCCTGTAACAACTCCATAGACTTATCCTCCGTGGTCCCTATAAGGGACCTGACTAATTACAAGAGTCATTACTCAGGGAAGTCTAAAGTATCACATCCCCATCATGTATTTATAGTTCATGTATAGGCCCTCCTAGTCCAGATGCAATTTACCAACCAGGCATCATTTTTACTGTAAGCAATGTGTTACCTAGCAACAGAGTTGACCTCCTGTTTCCAGATAAGGTGTCAAAGTCGCCTAAAGGAAGAGGCAAAATGTGAGCATGAATCTTTCAGATATGTGGGATTTTAATTGATAAGGAAAGGAAAATGCATTTCAGGTCTATGGCCATACCAACCTGAACATGCCTGATCTCGTCTGATCTCAGAAGCTAAGCAGGTTTGGGTCTGGTTAGTACTTGGATGGGAAAAGGCATTTCAGGAGACCCCAGGAACCATATAAAAACAAATATGATCAGACAACAAATTGCTGGAAGTATTAGGGAAATAGACATTTAAAATCCAATGGGATTTGCACAACAGTGCAAATGTACTTCATGCCACTGAACCATATACCTAAAAATGGTGATAATGGTAAGTTTTATGTTATGTGTATTTCATAACATATTCACACAATTCAAAAAATAATTTTAAAAAGAGGAAGAAAATTCAAGGTGATTAAAACAATTGAGGAGTGTGTAGTCAGAGATAAAGCAGAAAAAGTAGGTTGGGTCAGTGTGTGTCAGGCTGAGGAATTTGAAATTTATTCTGTAGGCACTGGGGAATGGACATGACTGGACTACTTTAGGCCAATTAATTCTGGAGGCAGTGTACAAGTGGGATTAGAAGGAGGGAAAGTTGAAGTTGGGTCATCTGTTTGCAAAAAGACTGTGGGGCAGATTTGAGGCAGGTGGTAGATGAACTGTAATAAAGGCACCTGGATATTTGAGCTTGTCCTAGGTTTTGTACTCTCTTATCCTCTTGTTCTTTCTAGAGAGGCTATACTTTCTCCTTCCCAGAGTAGGAAAAGTAAATATTAAACACTATTTCCAAGGAAATTATCTGATGAAGTTTCCCAACTGACAGTGAATTGAATTTCTACTGATAAGACACTTACTCCTTTTGCAAATTCACTGAGCCAAATATACAAAGGAGTTTAATCACATAATTTTCTGCACTAAATGGAAAAGAATAAAACGTCCTTAGAACCAATTCTGGAAGTAATTCCTATGAGAATATTGTTCACCTCTCTGCTTGTGTATGTTTACTTAAAATATTACCTTCTCAGCAAGTTTTGTTCTCACTTTCAGCAATGGCTTCTGTACTGCTGTATCTCTAGCACCTAGCACAGTGCCTGGTTCATAAAAATAGATAAGCACTCAATTAATCAATGAATGACTACCTGCTTTGTCACATGCTGCCCTTCATTTAAAGTTCAACTCAGATATTATCATATCGTGTCAATTTGTGCAACTTCCTTCAAAATGGAACCACTCCTTACCATCTAAGTAATTATCAACCTAGTCCTCACCAACCGCCTCTATCTAGATGAACTACCACAGTGCATTCTAATCTGTCATCCTTGGTTAGACTACATGAATCAAGTTCTCATTGGTCTCCCCCAGCCTGGACTATTCACATATGTCTAACCTCTGTCCAGGTTACCTTCTTACCCCTCTATAATTGAATTTCTATACAGTATCTGGAATGATCCTTCTCAAATATAAATCAGATCATGCTATACCCTGCTTCAATTCCCCAATGAATTTTCTTCCCACTTAGAATAAAGTCTTTATCCTGTCCTACAAAGGTCCTACTACCTGGAAAGCCCTTCCTTCAGAACTTCATACACTTGCTCCTATACATTGTCAAATCTCTACTCGGATGTGACATCTTCACAGGGGCCTTTGTGAGCTAAAATTCACATCCTTCCCTTATCGTCACTGTCCTTGCTATTGCTCTGCTTTATTTTTTCTTCACGCCACTTAGAGCAATCTGAAGTTATATTATTTATTTGCTTTTTTTCTTCATTATTTTCCATCTCACCCTCAGGAAGCAAGATCCATGAGGTCAGGGACCTTGACTGTCTCATTCTTTTTTCTATATATCCAGCCCCTAGAATAGCACCTGTCACATAGTAGGTACTCAAGAAATACTTGTGGTATGAGAGAATACACTGACCCTCCCTTTCCTCTGAGATTTTATGGCCCTGTGCTTGTTCCTATCAGAAGGTACTAACAACATTCAGCCACTTCTATGTTATAAACATCCTGAGGGCAGAGACAGTGCAACATCCTTGAATTTCCCATGATGCTTAACCCAGTACATGGACATTCTTTTAAAAATGAATGAGTGAGTGAGTGAGTGAGTGAATGAATATTTTCCTCACATGTCATTCAAATGTATATTTTTAATCAGAGCACCTCAATTTTAAGATATACCTATAATCCTGTACACACCATTTGATAATGCAAAACAAGAGAAACTGAACCTAGAATTATTTGGAGAATAAATGAAGTGTTTATTTCTAATACAGAATATTATTATTCTCATTAGAGAAAATAATATAATAGAAACAATACAAAATTAAGCTTCTATCGAGAGGCTGATGGAAGAGCTTACTATGCACACAAATTAGTAGAGAGTATATAAAAACATCCAGATGCATGTTCAGCAGCACAAACAGAGTGTTATAATGCCACAAATTGATGCTTTGCCTTCTTAGGTAATGAGCCCAATCTTCAGATGGTTAATAGTGTCATTTTATTGCCAGCTCATTCATCTGCATTCACTTTAAGTTTGCACTGCCAGAAAATGGACAAAATGCCTCTTCATTTTGTTTATGCAATTTCAATCTTCAGAATATTTGTATTCTTCATCTGTCATGAGAAGAAATATTCCATGATTGCTACCTGGGATTCTTTAATTAACATATTGTGGTGTGGAATTAGTGAGATTGTTCCTAAACAGAGAAAAGGTGCTTTGCTCAGTACAATCTTGATGTGTTAGCACACTTCAAAGCATATTTTTTGTGCTTTGTTTGTATTTGTTGCATCAAGCTTCAAAGAAAAAAGTTTATTCCTTTTGTAAGAATAGCCATTTTGTAATATGTCTTTTTTAATACTGAAATATTCACCAAAGCAAAGATGTACATCTTCTCAAGTGCATTTGATACATTCAACACATAGAATGCATCTTTCTCGCCGTCTTTTGCAATGCTTGACCTTTTGTAAAGCTTAATTATCCATTTTCACCCAGCACCTACTTCCCTCACTAACCCCAACTCTGTCTTTTCTCAGCTCTGAAAGCTTTCCTGGACTTCTTGAAGATCAAATTTCACCTTTTTCCCTTTTTATGAAAGGAAGCAAACCCAAAGTTCCAAGAGAAAATGGCTTTTTTTCTACTCTCCCGGAAATGTTAAGTGTATTGTGTTTTTTCTGTCTCTTTCGACACAGGGATATTACCTGATTACTTGTTTTCAACATATAACTTAGTTTTTTGCAGATAAGAATTGTATGTGGCCAAGTCTTTGGATAATCCTCTACTACATTTTCCTTTTTAAAAAGGCATAAACACTTTTGTCCTTTGATAATGTAACACCTGAAGGTCAGGCATCCAAAGGATTTTCATTTTAAAGGTTTGCAGGACTTTGTATCAAGGCTCATATTGCATCTGCTCTCTTCATATCCCTCATCCTGAGTTGACAGTGTATTTCAACACATAAGCAACTTTTATATTGTATGCTCACTCTGTTTTTCAGTATTTCCTCTTCTAATGTTTTCCAATTTTATAATACCTTTTGGAAATACTTAGTAGTTGTCTATACTCAATGTCTCCCCGTTTCCTTTGTTCCACTAATCCCTCAACTGGCTTGAGTTGTTTCTCTGCTGTGACCCCCTACAACCAGTGCTAAAGTCACCAGTAAGCAGAAGAGCAGGAATTCCATAAGCCCTTTGTTATCTCCACCTTATTTGACTTCAGCAGACTCTGATACTATTGACAATTACTGTTATCAACCAAACTGGGTTCATTTGCCTGCACACAATGGCGGCCAAAACACTGAAGCACTGGATTTTGTAGAGAGAAAGGTTTATTGCAAGGCGGCCAAGCAAGGAGGCAGGAGTCCAGCTCAAATCCGTTGCCCTGTACCAGCCTTAAAGCAGTATATTTAAGAGAGATTTTGGGGGAGGGGCTTCAGGGTTGGTTAGTGATTGGCAGAAAGGAATGGGAAGTTTTGAAAGTCCCTTGAGCATGCGCAGTTGTCCCTTCGTGCTTTTCCGTGGGTTGCCTTTGCAGATTCATGGGGAACTGGTCTGAAACATGACGTGGAAATTCAGGCTGTGATATCAAAACGTCACCCTTCAGGGGAGCAAGTCTATTCTGTGCTATTCTGACTCCAGTCAGCCTTATTGGTTCCAGCCAGTTTCAGCCAGTCAGCCAGTTTTGTTGCAAGCAGAGCGAATTATAACAAGCTGTTTCTTCATCTGTCTTCTTGCAAGGCAAGCTCAAGCACTCTTGTTAACTCTATGGGGCAAATTTTCACTATTAACATTGTCTTCTTTCGGCTTCCATGATACCTAGTTACTCTCTGCATCTCTGCTGTTGTCTCTCTGCCTACTCATTCTCCTCGGTTAAATCCTGGAGTTCCTCAAAACTCAGACCCAAAAATATTTGATGACTAGTAAGTGTTGTTATCACAGGACTCTTGATCTTAGTGCAGTGTCTGGTATTCACTTTTGTTCATTGCTACTGTTACGTTACTACGCAATGAACACCTGAATTTTAGTGGCGCTTTACTTCTGAGTTCTGCCCAGTTTAACCAATATTTATTGGAGCTACATATATTTAATTATTTTTTTTCACTGAATGGCACTGAGAACCTCTGAATGAACGGATTAAATTACCCCCTTTTCTATGCTCAGTTTGAGGCTTTGGCCAAAAATATTTTTGCTGTTATTCCAATAGAAGATTTGCATTCTGTATTATTAAAGAACGTTACCCCAAATTTTAGCGGCATATAACAACATTTATTATCTCCCAGTTTCGTGGGTCAGGAATCCAGGTACAATGTGAGTAGGTCCTCTGTCTCTGGATCTTTCAGGGAGCTACAGCTGTCTCAAGACTCAAGTCAAGAGGATCTACTTCCTAACTCACTCATTCAGGCTTTTAGGGATTTTCAGACTGAGGCCTCAGTGCCTCACACACTGTTGGCTGAGGCCTCCCTTAGTTCCTTGTCACCCCATAGAGCATCTCACAACATGCTGCTAGCTTCAACAGAATGAGCAAGTGAGAGGACAAGACAGTGCTAGCAAGATGGAAGTCACAGTCTTTTGCTACCTAATCACAGAAGTGACATCCCATCTTTTTGCCATCTTCTATTCATTACAATAAAGTCACCAGATTCAGTTCTTACACAAAAGGAGGTGTTTACACAAGGGTGTGAATACCAGGAGGTGGGGACCATGGGGTAGGGCGGGCAGGGTGGGGGCACATCTTAGAAGTCTGCCAGATAAGGAGAATGGCATGAACCCGGAAGGCAGAGCTTGTAGTGAGCCGAGATGGTGCCACTGCACTCCAACCTGGGTGACAGAGTAGGACTCTGTCTCAAAAAAAAAAAGTTTGCCAGATACATTTTATAATGATCTACTTTACAGTCTAGTTTCCATTGTCCGCATTTGTAGTTAAAATGGAAGAACCCATCAAAAACTACAAGCAAAAAGAAAACACCCTTTAGTTCCTTGGACCATTTCCTGGGACTGTGATGTTCACAATCTGATGATTTAAGAGCCACCTTTGCTATTGCCACTCAAAAAAGAGGCACATGTCTCTGGTCTGTAGAGTTAGGTATAATGTAGCATGATGTAAGATTATGCAGAAGTTAGGGACACTAGAGATTTGCAAATTGTACATAATCACTTCATAACCTGAACATCACTGATCTAAGTGATATATACAAATCAGTAATCCTATAAAACAGCACAGTTTCTTAAAATGTATTTATTCTTCATTGTTGCCTCATTACTGAAAAGAGCATTTTCCCATATATGTTAGGTCAGTGAGTCTACTAAACTCTATTGGACAAAACTTTAAGAATGTTAGCAAATAAAACAGGTTCTAATAAACTAACATAGCTAGCAAGTTACAAGTGATCATTTAATTTTAGGCCTGAACAAAGAAAATAGATCAAAGCAACAGTTGACCCCCTCAAAATGGTATGAGCAGGGATGGTAGGGATTGAAAACTCAAACATTTTTAAAGAAAAGATAATATGGAATGGTGGAAACTGTGGTACACTGGAGAGCAGAAATCCTGACCCTCCTCACCCCCAATATGGTGTTTTTTTCATAAACACTTTGTTAACAAAACAAAGCACTGGGGGCCAGATTTAGTTATAGCTGTCACTTGCTACCCTTATGTCATAGACGAAGAGAATCACTCTAGAAATAACTCTTAATATGATGAGATCACAGATTATTTCAGCCTTAGAAAGGACTATTATGAATGTGACATTCTTTTAAAGAAGTTACACCTGAATTTTAAGGACCTTGAACAAACTAGAGTCTTTAAGAGAACAGAGACATTCTATGAAGAGAATTTTAAGGAACTTGAAAGAATCAGCATCTTCAAGAGAACAGAGTCATTCAAGAGAACAGTCATTCAAGAGAACAGAGTCATTCTCTGAAAGGCGCTAGTTCCTTCAAGGTCCTTAACATTCAGATGTTTGTTAATTCTAGTCTTGATGGTTGACGCAGATGTGTGTAAACTTTAGCAGAAAAGTGTACAACCAATGTTATTTCTTTAAAAGTCTAGAAAGGAAGGTTCAGTCTTATTTCCCTGTCACTTAGAAAAATGATAGAAACTTGTTCCTATTTCTTCTGCTATTTTTGAGAAGGGCAATGACAAAATATAGCCCACAGGCACAGATGCTCTCATGGTACCTTTTGACAGGGCAACTTTTCATTCTCCCATCCCATCACTCACTCTTCATCTACCCTCATTCTTTTCACTTGCAATTCTTTTTATTCTTTTTATTGCATGTCTTAAACTCACTGCCACCCAATGTTGGCCTACCACCCAGTGGACATCAGTTAAAGATACATGGTCAAAGAGAATCTCACACCCACATATGTGCACTGTTAGCATGGAGGTCCTAACCTAAAGTAAATACACGATGGGACCCAGTCTAACTGAGGGCATAGAATATTCTCTTTCCTATAGGTCCATTCCTTAGTAAGACAGGCTGTGGTATTCCCAGGGTTCTTATAAGCTCCAGTTCTGAAAATGTCTTGTGGTTGTTTTTTGTTTTTCTGTTTGTTTGTTTGTTTTTTTGCTGGGGGTGCAAAACAGATATGCTTGGTGCTCAGGGGTTGGCAAACTTTTTCTGTAAAAAGCCATATCATAAATATTTTATACGCTGCAGGTCATATGTCCTATACTGTGGTTACTCAACCCTGTTGCAGAGTGAAAATAGCCATAGATGACTCAGAAATGAATGAGTGTGGCCGTGTTCCAGATAACTTTATTTACAAAAACAAGCAATAGACCAGGCTTAGACTGTCGGCATAGTTTACTGACCCATGACTTATCAATAAATATCCAGCTAGATTAAGAGCTTTTCCATACTTTTAAGAATCTTCTAAACAGGGAAGAACTCAGATCAGAAATATAGCCTACTTTATCAGACTAGTGAAAGGCCCCAGGATGACCCAAGCCTCCTGATGTCATCCCAAAGAAATGTGTAAAATAAACAGGGATGACATTGGCTGTATGTCTGTTAGAAAAATGTCAGCTCCTTTGGCCATTTTCATGGGACTATATGCTATTCAGTGTTCAGCACTTATTTCAGTCAATAAACAGGTGCTTATTGAATATACTGTACTCGCAGATCTGATGCCAAAACTATGATTCTTACAGAGTTCTGTTTCTGTGCCGCAAACTTTCCTTACTTTTTCTAATATTGTTTCATTAGCTTCTTATGCTTAGTCTATTTTATACATTGATATTCCCTAAAATTCAGCCTTAATTCTCTCATCTTCTTCCTTCCCTTACCCTCCTGAGGCACCTTCATTTGCCTGCATAGCTTCTGCTATCACCTTCATGTGAGCAACTTTCAACCCTCGTCTGGGTTTGGAGCTCTTTCTGCCTTCAGAACGCCTATATCTGAACACAGCTGAAGTCCATTTCTTTTAAAAAACCCAGCCTCCATTCTATTATATTAATCGTTATTCATTCATTCTGAAAATAACTGAGTGCCTACTATCTACCAGTCATTTCCCTTAGCACTAGGGTTACAGTAATGGGTAATATAGATGAAGCCCTTGCCCTCACCAAATGCGTATTCTAATGAGAAAAATTTATTTTTATATAGAGATACCTTTGAAATGATATTTCATTATATATACATGCTATATTGTATAACATTACATATATTCATATTATATCATAACCTATTACATATAATATATACTTTATAATACAAATTTATTTTTATTAATATAATACATATATATACTCTAATACATTTCTTTGTTGTATATTATATGATATATTATACAATAATATAATAATTATAATATGTTATATAATTATATGCAATAGACAAATGTCATTAAAAGACACAAGGTGCTGATAATATACTCAGAAAGAGCAGTTGACTTGCTGAAAGACTGTAAAAGATCACCTTTCTAAAAAAGAAATGGTTGGTGCCAATGGATGAGAAAGGAAGAAAAACTAATTGACATTAAGGTAAAAAACCTAAGTTATTTGGGTTATATAAATGTTGAAGTGACAGCAGGTCATTCAGATACTTTTTATTATTCCTTAGCCTGGCACACAGTATGATCAGGGTAGTGAACTCTAGCCACTGTAACAGCTCCAAATTCTCAGTGCTTTAACACCATTAAATTTATTTCTCACACATGCTAAGTCCAGTGTGGGTCAGGCAGCTCTCCTCCAACCAGTAATTCAGGGACCCTGGCTTCTTCGGACCCTTCCATCCTGGAGTTCTTTGTGGGCTGCCATGACAGCAGGATAGAGAGGAACATAGAAGATCACTTGGGATGTTCTATTGCCATGACTGGAAATGCATCACTTATTTTAAGCCGCATTTGATTCACCAGGATTCAGGTTCATAGCCCTCATTAAACTGCAAAGTAGTCCAAGAAATATTATTTCTCTTCCTAGGAATATGTGATAGAATTCCTGAGAATCCAGTCATTCTGTGCCAGCAACATCATCTCCTTCTGTACCTTAACTGTCACCCTTCTTCCCATGGGTAACTCCTATTCATTCCTTAATACTTAAGCCTTGGAGAAATCTTTACAACATCTTCTCTCTGGGATAGATGATTTAACCTTCCGTGTTCCCATTACACCTCATAAAAACCACCTATTGACTAATTTGTCTCTCACTCAAGATTAGGATCTTGGCCATGTTCATCTTCCTTTCCTGGGTATGGAGCATACAGATCGTGAACATAATAATGCCCAGTTAATATTTATTAGACTGGACTGAACCAAACAAGAATGCAAATTAGAGGTCGGTTCCGAATGGGTCAGGTTGGGATGCCCAAAGATATTTCCAAACTGAGTGCCTTTATTTTTAAATGTTTTACAAATTGATAGGGCGTGTCCTTTATGCATGTAACCATGACAGCACTGGTAGCCTACATTTCCTAGGGTGAGATTCATGCTTCCTGTTTACAAGTGATGACCAGTAACTAGTCTGTTCTACAGGGTCACATCGAGAGAAGGAATGGCCAATGTTCATGAAGCTCTCTGTACCCTTTGAAATGACAAAGCCCCCTATGTACAAAATGCAAAATAGCAATAACTGTATGGACTGGATAGATTTTTAAACAGCTGCTGGGTGTGAGAGCACACAATTCAAACTTACTTACCTGTGCTCTGCTCCCAGTTTCCTGTGCGGTTTCACAAAGCAAGATGGCTACTACATTCTTCCCAAGCTAAAGAGGCAGAACTTTTTAGTGTTGTTTTTTTTTTTAAGAATTTATCTTGAAATCATTTATTATGTAGACCACAGAGCTGAAATATCACTTTTACTCCTAATCTCCCTCTGATATTTACAGAGAAATGGGGAAGGAATTAGTCAGGAAAATAGGTTCTGATCTATTGCTATCTCCAGCAGCTGTCATCCTTCAACTCCGAGAAGTTCACCCCCATTTAATAAAGAACAGTGGCTCCCTTGGAGTTATCCTGAAGTCTGTAGTGAGAGAAATAGGGCTTTAGATATCTGAGCACCTTCCCTTCCTTACATAATTCGTCAAAGAATAATCACAATTTAGAGCTGGAAGGGACCTTTGAATCTCCAGCTCATCATCTCACTGGAGTCGTTTCACAGGTGGGGAAACTAAGTCCCAGTCCTATTAATTGACTTGCCCCAAGGAAGATTGCTTCTTAGTAACTGAACTGGAACTAAATCCCAGATATCTGTGCTCATGACAGTTGCCTCCTGAGTGAATACTGTGCTGTGTCAGAGACCCAAGGCTGTGAGTTGCTTGTGTGTTTGTGAAAGAATCCAAAAAGGGACAGGAAATGAAAGAACCAATTGACTAGAAGCAAGAACAGGGATCATTTATAAAATCAGCCTTCCTTTTACATTTCAGGCTTAAAAGGCAGTTTTTGCAGCCTCCACGGACCACTGCACTCCTTTCTCAAGGCTAGAAGGAAGGCTTGCGGCAGGAATCCAAGAGCTCTAGAAATACAGGAAAAAGACAAATATGGAAAAGAAGAAAGGCAGATATAGGCCATGTGAGCTGTCCAGCAGCCACCAGGGTCATTCACTTATTTATCCTTGAAGGCAGCCTGAGAGAAGCTTCACTGATAGCATACAGTGCTGTTTCAATAAGTAAAATAATCTTAATTTATTTTCCTTCTTAATCTGGGTAGAGAGGAAGGAAAAATAGGCAAGATGGAAGGTCGTTCTCTAAGAGAAAGTGAAGACACACCTTTAGAGCATTAAACTCCAAGGAAATGACATTTTTATGGGATTAATCTAGGAAGCAGCATGATGGAATGAATGGTTGGGAACATGGTCAGACTATCCGAGTTTGAATCTTGGCTCCATTCTTTGCCTAATTGTCTGACCATGGGCAAGTTTCTACATCTTTCTGTGCCTGGTTCCTCACCTTTATAATGAGTGTAATGATTTCACCTACTGTATAGAATTAAATGGGTCAATATTTGTAAAGCACATAAAATGGAGCTTTCCAAAGCATATGTGCTATATTCGTGTCTATTAAATACGCAAGGTTTGAAGCTGAACCAAGAAAAAAGGTAGGGTTCATTCAGCCCATTAATTGTACCTGAAAATTACTACTCCAGGCATAAACAGTAAGCAAAATGTATCTCCTTTCATTTACATTCAATAGATATTTATAAACCACCTGCTGCATGCCAGGCACGGTACTAGCTATTGAGAATTTGGTGTTGGGAAGCAAGACCTACAAGGTCACTCTCCTCATGCAGCTTAAATTCTAGTGAGGGACCCCCCAAAAAAGAAGAAAAACTATGTAATTTCAGTTAATGATAAATGCTGTGGAGAACTATTAAGCAAGAAATGGACAGAAAATGATGGGAATTTGTGAATGCTATTTTAGGTGGATAAACTAGAATTCATACTGAGGTGGCTTAACTGAGGTTCTTAAACACCCCACTGTATTGTCTAAACACTGTACTTCAAAGCACCCTAAGGATACTAAGGGGATAATGAGATGAGTAAGCTAAATAATCCACTTAAGGCATCTTTAAGGAATTTGCAATCTTGCAGGGCCTCAAAAAATAACTCTTTCAGTTTTTAGTTAAATCTAATTTAATCCTAGTTTAGCCACCTACTGCTTATGTCACCTTGGCCAAGTTACTTAAATTCTCTAATCCCAGTGTCCTTATCTATAAAATAATAGATAAGGAACCTATCACATTAGGTCATTGTAAGATATAAATACAAAAATGCATATGAAGTTTCTGACATTTAGAGGAACTCAATATTAGTTATGACCACTTGCATTTGTTCAATAAATTCTCCCTAAACTAACAAAAATCAATACATTTTTGATGTTGCTTTTGCCTGGAGCCAAGAAGTAACAGAAAAGAACTCAATTACTGACATAAGAGAGTCCATGACTAAAAATGCCCGTGACTGCATTGTGTAGTGAACATTCTACTCTCAGCTAGTGGATTTCTCACAATGCAGATTATTCATTTTCTAGATAAGAAACTGGCAAAACTTTCTAATTTGATTGTTATCTACTAAACTGATGATTTTGAAATATATTTAAAGTTTATTGTTTAGTCCGTCAGAAGCTAGAAGATAAGGTATTTAAAGTCATAACTCATGCCTCCCTATTTAAAAGATGAAATGGACAGAGCACGGTGGCTCATGCCTGTAATCCCAGCACTTTGGGAGGCCAAGTCGGGCAGATCACGAGGTCAGGAGTTCAAGACCACCCTGGTCAATATGGTGAAACCCCATCTCTACTAAAAACTAAAAATAGCAAAAGTAGCTAGGCATGGTGGCGGGCACCTGTAGTTTCAGCTACTTGGGAGCCTGAGGCAGGAGAATCACTTGAACCCAGGAGGCAGAGGTTGCAGTGAGCCGAGATCCCACCACTGCACTCCAGCCTGGGCAACAGAGTGAGACTCCATCTGGGAAAAAAAAAAAAAAAAAAAACCAGATAAAATAAATAAGCCTAATACAGAGAGGTCTTCCTGCCTGCATCTCTTAGAAGCAATGCAGTCAGTTCCCAACACTGAGTGGGAATGGGAGAGAAGTTGGAAGAGGAGGAGAAATGAAGAGTACCTTAAACAGTAAGGACTCAATATAAATATACATAGTGTAGAATGGAATGGACGTGAACTGAGAAGCTGAGCAATCAGATCTTGACAGTGTAGTTCCATTTAGTTGCTAAAGGCATTATGATTTCATAGAAAAGCAGAACTGTGCATTTACATAAAAACTGTAAAATAGCATATTCGCAATTTTGAATAAGGCATTGTCACCTGCCTTTACCATACAATTGAAATAAGTGCTAACTTAATTATGGAATAGAATTTGGCTATATTTCCTTTTTTTTTTTTTTTTTTTTTTTAGATGGAGTCTCGCTCTGTCGCCCAGGATGGAGTGCAGTGACGCGATCTCTTGGCTCACTGCAAGCTCTGCCCCCCGGGTTCATGCCATTCTCCTGCCTCCGCCTCCCAAGTAGCTGGGACTACATACAGGCGCCCGCCACCATGCCCAGCTAATTTTTGTATTTTTAGTAGAGACAGGGTTTCACCATGTTAGCCAGCATGGTCTTGATCGCCTGACCTGTGATCCGCCCGCCTCGGCCTCCCAAAGTGCTGAGATTACAGGCATGAGCCACCATGCCCAGCCGAATTTGGCTATATTTCTTATTTTCAATCGATGGCATTCAAGTGAGATATTTCTGTTCAAGTTACGTCTGCAAATGAATTGAGCATTTACTTATGTCCCAAGACACAGTGCAAGGAGAAAAATAAGATGAAATTATGCAGTATCTGCCTTCAAGAAGATTTTAGTCTAGCAAAGGAAATCAGACCAATATGCAAGTGATCTTAATATAATACAAGTCAGAACATGAAACAAGCTATGATAGCAGTAAAAATACAAGTTTTGTATGTTAAGTAAAAGGGAAGGTATCTTCTGTTCAGGGAATCAGGAGTAGGTTCCTGGAGAAGGAGACAGATGAATCAAAAAGCCATTCCTATGTACCTTTAAAACTTCTTTGTTGTGGCTGAGCATGTTGGCTTATGCCTGTAATCCTAGCACTTTGGGAGGCCAAGGCAGGAGGATCGCGTGAGGGAAGGACTTCCAGACAAGGCCGGGCAACATAGTGAGACCCTGTCTCTCAAAAAAAAATTAAAAATTAGCCAGGCATGGTGGCACAAACCTATAGTCCTAGCTACTCAGGAGGATTGCTTAAGCTCAGCAGTTAGAGAGCAGAGAGCTATGATCCCATCACCGCACTCCAGTCTGGACAGCAGAATGAGACCCTGTATCTGAGAAAAAATAATACATAAATAAAGTTAAAAAAGAAAACTTCTTTGTTGTGGAAGTTTGTGATAACTCATGACACTCCAAGCAAAAAGTGATCCAAAGCATATGTTTAGCTAACAGGCAGAGATGCTATTTTTTTTCTCATTCGTAATAACCATCCTCTGGTTATTACAGCTGAAATACAGCTAGGGCCATCAATCCAGCTATAAATTTCATTCATCACTTTGTCCTTCAAGCTGTAATGAGACAAATATTTCAAACCCAAACAAATACCTCTAGTGAGCTTCAATGGAGCAGGCTAAACTAGTGACATAGTTACTATTCTTTCTTCCCTAAGCTAAGCACTGTTTCATTATGTGGCATTTCTTTATCGTTATTTGTGTGGGGGGTGAGGAGGGGTGGTAATCAATGGGATTTTCAACTTCAAACCAGTAGTCCTTACACCTATCCTTTGGCTTTGGATTCTAGCCTGATGGTTGGTCTTCTGTGAACCCCTAGTGAACGCTCTACCTAAAGAATACACATTCTCCAAGATGTTCCTCAGCATGCCAGAAAGACATTCTGGGCCAAACATCTACGTTAATAGCAATCACTTAAATAGAAGATTGCCTATATGCCAGGCACTATTCTAAGTACTTCAGATTCACTCGAAGTTAACACATTTAAATCTCAAAATTAAATCCCTATCTTGCAGGTGAAGAGATTAAAGCTCAAAGAAGTTAAGTAACTTGCCTAAGGTCACACCACTAGTAAGTGTCAGAGTCAGAATTGAAACTGGCTCCAGAGTCTATGCCCTTAACTGCTTTCCTCTGCTTCCTGTTACTGGAGTGCCCCATCTCTGTGCTCTGTGGAATCACCCATCAATATGCTCATCTTGGGGAAAAAATGACTGGCCATTTTTACTATCTTACACAAGTCTATGGCTTTCTATTTTAGTAAGTAGACATTCAGCTTTTTCTTTTTTTAAAGTTAATAGATAACTACTGCCCTTATCAAAGGAAATGAGTACCCAAGAAACTGCCAGATTCCTCTTTCATGTCTTCAAGAGGAAATACATTTTAGCTTTACTTGTAGTCCCTGAAATTCATGAAGGTATAAGTGCTAAATGGATACACTTTAAATCATTTATAAGGTTATAATTTATGAATCACAGAGTCCTGACAGGTTAAAAGCTTTTCCTTCAATGCGTTATATTAGTTTTAACCCTCAACCCCTTCTTTATTTGGAAGCTACTGCTTGGTGGCAAAGGATTGTATTTACAATTTTCTAAATACTAAGAGGTAAATGTATTATAAGAAAGTTTTGAATGTGAAATTTTCCCCACAGATGTACAAGAGATTATTTCAGTAAATGTAGAGAGATCCATTTCCCTGCCTGTCACCTCTGGGACTCAATTACATTATCATGCACTTCAGCCAGATCGCTTTTCCTAGTGCCACGTGATATAGACATAAAGTAACAATTACCTTGTGTCCCGAGACCCAGCAGACTCAGAGGTAGATGAAAGGAAGCTAGAGCAACTCCAGAGGCATAACGTCTGCAAACACCCACACGGCCATGCACAGACACTCACTAGCAAATTGCTCATTGTTCATCCCTTCAATCAGACTGTCCATTCATTTCAGCTCTATGCTAAGTCCAGAGATGGAAATGGAAACGTGGAGAAGACTTGGTCCCTGCCTCAAGGAGTTCTGCCTACATTTTAGATAGAGATAGATATGTCAAAAACTAGAATACTATGTGGAAAATGCTACAAGAGGAGAGAAGAGCTAAATGCAGGGCATCGGGGAAGGCTTTTTGGACAGGTGGATGACGCTTGAACTGAATCTCAAAGAATGAATAGGTGTTTTTAGCCAACTAGGACATTGAAGGAGTCACTTCAGACAGAGGGTGCCGCCTGTGCCTGCTAGGACTAGGACTAGGGACAATAAGGAGAAATGGATGTCCATATTCATCCTCCCTTTCTCTCTCTCTCTCTCTCTCTCTCTCTCTCTGCCCCCCACCTCCATCCTCCCCTCTGACAAACATGTACACACAAACACACATACAATCACTTCCTTCCCCATATATTAACCCCAAGAGAAACTATAAAAGAAACTCCCCCAAATGTCTCCAATTCACTCTAGCATTTTTTCTTCTCTAGAACTTACAAAAACTGGCATTTATCTTTGTATACAGTCATATGCCATGTAACAACATTTGGGTCAATAATAGACCACATATATAAGCGGTCCCATAAGATTATAATGGAGCTGAAAATTTTCCATCACCTAGTGATTTATGTTAAATTGCCTACAGTTTTCAGTACAGTAACATGCTGGACAAGTTTATAGACTAGGAGCAATAGCCTAGGTGGGTAGCAGGTGATATCTAGATTTGCGTAAGTACACTATATGATGTTTGCACAATGACAAAATCACCTAAGGATGCATTCTGATGTATCCCTGTGGTTAAGTGACACAGAACTATATTTGTATGTATTTCAAATGTATACCCAAGGAAATTACATATTCCTGGAAGGTAGGAACTTTATTCCCTTTGGCATTTATATAATATCTAGGATGATGTTATATATATTGTCCTAGATATACAATATCTGGGATGATGTTATATATATGATGCACTGTAGTGCCTAAAAATTCTTGTTGAATTAAATAAATAATAACTACTAAAACAATCGTAAGAGTGACTCTACTGGGGATTCCCATAAATAGAGCTGAATATTCTTAGTCACTCCATTGTCTGAGATAATTAGAAATTCTGGACTGACAAACACACACACACACACACACACACACACACACACACAAACAGACTATGAGGCTGGAAACATTTTCCTAAGGATCAAGCTATTTTTTGTTGTGACTGCTGTTCTCACTCCAATGGTAGTGGAATAGTTCTTAGATTATCCCTTAACTATAAATATAAAAGGGGTTTTCAGGAACTCCAACCAGGGCTTCAAAATAGGATAACAGCAACAATCATAGAGCAACACTTCTCTGCATATTCTAGGCCTTACTGAAATTCTCCTAATGATTCATTCAAAGTGTCGCCTGTCACATGTGCACTGTTAACTAGACTACCACTGACCACGAGACATCTGCCCTTTTCTGCCTCTCTTGCTCTAGCCTATTATGGTAATGTCTTCTGTCACCAAGGCTTGAGACAGTGCCACCAGGACCTACCAAAAGTGATCTCAGTCCTGTTCATACTCACTGAAGGTGCCAAATCTGCCAGCAATGAATGCCAAGGGCTGCTTCAGAGCTGCAGGTGCCCAATGTGTCAAGGGTACTGATGTCTGTGTCTCTGGCTATGATACCCATTGTCTTCCCATCAAGGACATCTTAGCCAATGCCAAATGAATGTTCTGCCAGTGCCACTGAAGCTTGCCAACGTGGCCATCATTGCCAACTGCTGGTGTCCAGTGTTGAGGGCACCAATCTCTGCAATATGGCACCATCTCTTCTTGCTGACAAAGTTGCTGGTGCCAATTCTGCCGACTCCTTTTGTTCTCAATGTCCCAAAAATGTTTCATGATACAGCTATTTAATTGAAACCTCTTCATCTTAAGGGATGGTCCATAGGAGACTGGCCAGGGCACAGTCAGAGTGCCAGATTTTAAATTCATTCAGAATCACCCATTCTGTTTGATACTCATCTATTATTCCTTGAATCTCTGAGCAGAGTCTTTCCAGGCCCCTGGAATCCTCATTGAGCACAGACTGCTACAAGCCTGTCCCTGCCAGTCACCCATACATTCCCACACACGATGGACGAATGCAGTACTCTTCAAGCTGAGACCCATGCCACACAGCGGCAACCATCAAACTGACAGATTCCTGATCCATGTTTTAGAACAAGGATGATTTTATTTTGTGTTTCAGGAAATTATGCTGGTCTACCATCAAGATACCCAGAATCTGACTATTTCTTGCTGCCTTTACTTTAGTACTTTGTCCAAGCCACTAGCCCCTTCCTTCTGGATTACTGCCACAGCCTCTGAAAAGACTTCCCTATTAGCTTTACTCAACACGGCAGTCAAAGTGATTCTGCTGAAATGTAAGCCAGGTCATGTCCCACGTCTACTCAAATGCATACACTGACTCCCCATTTCCCTCAGATTGAAAGCCAATCCTTGCCACGTCTTATGAGCCCTCACTTATCTGGCCTCTGGTTCCCTCTCTTCTCTGTGCCCACACACTGCTCCAACCCCACTGGTCTCCTTGTCATTTCTTGAACATACGCTGGACCCTCCTTCCTGAGGGCCTTTGCTCTAGTTGTTCCCTCTACTTGAAATCTTCACCCTCAATACAGCCAATCCACCGTCTTTATTTTTCATTTTTTTATTTTTTGAGACAGAGTTTTGCTTTGTCACCCAGGTTGGAGTACAGTGGCACAATCTCAACACACTGCAACCTCCACCTCCTGGGTTCAAGCAATTCTCGTGCCTCAACGTCCTGAGTAGCTGAGATTACAGGCACATACCACCACGCCTGGCTGGTTTTTTGTATTTTACTGGAGATGGGGTTTCACCATGTTGCCCAGACTGGTCTCAAACTCCTGAGCTCAGGCAGTCCGCCCTCCTCAGCTTCCCACAGCTTTGGGATTACAGGTGTGAGTCACTGCGCCTAGTCGATCCATTGTCTTTAAATCTTTATCCAAATCTCTTCTGAATGAAACTTCCCCTAACCACGCTATTTAATACTGCACCTGCCACACCATACATACACTCCAGTATTACCAATAACCCCCGCACTGTACTTTCTATTTTTTCACAGCACTTATCACCTTCTAACAGACTATATACTTTATTTATTATGCTTACTAATTATTATCTGTCTTCCCCACTTATAAAATGAACTCCACAAGGACTGGCACCTTCATATGTTTTGTTCACTGACACATCCAGAACAGTGCTTAGAATATAGCAAACATACAGTTAGTATTTGTTGAGTAAATGAGTGGGTGGATGGATGGATGGATGGATGGATGGATGGATGGATGGATGGATGGGTGGAATGGACAGTAGGTCCTCGTTTTTGTAACTCCCTAAGTGAATGTGAGTATACTCATGTTTGACCACCATGTGAATGATGTGTTTTGTACTGCTCTCCCCAGGTAGAACATAAGTTATTCATTTGTATACTGCTAACTCTGGTTGTGTGGTACATTTATCTGTTTGAAGTACTTCTGTGGATGATGTTATTAAGCACGTGCCTGGAGGCTCTGAGAAAGGACATGGTTTTTAAATATCAAATAAATAGAATTGACACTCAGGGCATTCATTACCTTCTGAAGACTCAAGTTTGGGGAAATTATTTTAGTTGAGACTAAAAATATGCAAATGATATTCCTGATTAATAGTAGCATTTCAAGTTTCTGTTTGAAGAGCAAAGCAGTGTACTATATAACCACCAAATAGCTGCATGAATATCAGAAAACATGTACTGTCAGAGAAAAAAAAGAGACCCCCTGTCTTTTTTCTAGACATAGTTCACATCACTGGTAGAGCTTGTGAATGCTAGTGAACATTGTTCAGCGCCTTATTCTAGTTGCAGTAAATCCTCTGTTCATCTTTAATCTGAACTCTTGCTTCATAAAAAAGCTTTGCAACAAGGAAATATATCAAAACCAATAACGATGGTTAACAAATGGCTCTAGGGTCAACATTACCTCAACAAGAATTTTAGAAATGAAAAGATGGCAAAAACATTTCCTTTTATTAAATTTTTAAAAACACCTCTTTTACCCAAAGCTTCAGGGAGAGGTACAATAAAACCATTCAATAAAGTAATTCAACATCGAGGACTATGTTATATGTCTACTGTGTTATGGCTCTACTGGTCTTTTCATCTGCATCCCACACAGATCCTACATGGCAGATAGCATTTCTCAAGTGCTGCTACAGATAGAGTTAATCTCCCTGGGCACAGAGGAAGCTAAAAAGACCAGTGCCTGACTGGTAGCTCACACACACTGCTTGAAATAAGACAGAGAGATTGTTTTGTAGTTGTTGCTGTAGTGGTTGTCCTTTTTTCCCAAGGATGCTTTATAGAACTTGGCTATGTTGGCAGCTTAACTCCTTTAACTTGAGTCTTCCCAGTGCCTTTGTCCACAGGGGATGCCTCCTATCCCTGATGACTAGAGACTGGACCAGTCTAGTGCTTCTAGGCTATTCTGGGCTGTTGGAAGTTGATCACCTATGTGTCTTGAAAATGTTTTTTAATCTAGTCCTTCATTGCTGTCCATTGCTTCACTTCTATTTTACTCCATGATCTAAGACTTGTCAAAATTAAGGATGCCTCAGGCCCTCTCTGGGCTAGACCTTAATTCTTTTCTCTTATTCATGAAATAGAAATCCTAGACAATTAAGAGACAGCGTCTAGTCCAAAGCACTTTCCTTTCCCTTTATTTCCCAAAAATGTAGTATCAAGTAACATCCAGATACTACTTCTTCACTACTTCTGCCCTGTGCCTATAGCTGGGAGTCTTTAATATCTGAACACTCGAGGAACCCCAAATCAGCGAGGCTCAGTTTGTAGTGGGAAAAATAATAGAGGGGTTACCACTTTCTGCAGCTGTGAGTCCATAGTGACATCAGACACAATTCTCTTACTTCTGAAGGTTTATGTTTCTCTTTATTCTTTTATAGAAACTGTATCCATAACAGAGTCTAATTGCAAACAAAGGAGCTTCAAGTAGCAGACTTATTTGTACATGTATACCTCCCTTGCTACAGATGCACAACACAGAGAGTTTATCACTTCTTGCTTTCCAACAACAGTCACAGTATATTAATCCTTTCCATTCCCACATAAGGAATATAATTATATGGGATACCCAGGCTCTCAGACTCCTTAAAGGGCATCTTCCTAAACATGACCTAAAACACTTTACAACTGAGGTGATATGTGTGAAATCACTTGAGGCTCTTTAAAGTCCCACATCATTGTTAAGTGATGTTCTCATCATTAACAGTGCTCAGCATTTTGGAGAGGTCTCTCCCAGCAAAGTTGCACTGCCATAGATAGCACTCAGATGGTGATGGGCAGACTTTTTTCTGGGGCCCTGTGGTCAGTAGATCAGCCTTTCTTTTTTATGTTCAATCAGCCTTTTAAGAGCCACTGATGAAAGAGCACAGTGATGTCTAAGTCCAGGTCTCACAGCCTGCAGGAGATTTGATCCTCACACTACTTGATAGACCTGCATTTGGACTTGGCAGCACACTCTCTGCTAGCACTGTTTGTCCTGGTTTATTTTCAGGACTACTGTTTGTCCAAGACTTGGGCAGCAGCAGGACAGAGCAGAAGAGTCTAGAACAAGGAGCCAGAATAGAGGGAAGTACCTGATGATATCAGCTATCTGTATTACAAAAGCCGTATCAGGCAGGAAGTCTGAGTGTACAAAGTACATCCAGGTGGGAAAAGAGAAGCTACGGTCCATGACAGCTTCCTAGGCAAGTTTAAGTAGGTGAGCCTGGCACATCAGGGATATTGGTACTGGTGGGTCTATGCAAATGATAGGTTGCTGTGTTTGTATCTGAGGAGTGGAGGCGATACGGGCAACAGCCCTTGCCCACGTGAGGACTTTCACTAGAAGGTCACATGTACTTCACATACAGGCATCCAGCTCTCACCTAGTCTAAACCATGTAGCTTCCAGACACTCTCACTGTTTTAACACAGAGTATTCACCCTGAAATTAGCTCCAACTATCCTTGTCAGAGCTGTAATTTCAAGAAAGGCGGGCAAAGTGTCAAAGCAAAAGGCAAGCCCTCCCCTGCAATCTCCACTGCACCCTAGAACTTACTGTTTTATGATTCTGACCCTCCTCAACTCTGAGTCCTCATTTCTTACTCCTTTCCGTGTGTTTTCCTTTGTGCTTTCTAAAATCTCATCTCCCCCTTTTCTTCCCATACAAACTCCCCAAAAGAATGATATAGGTTACACTTACCACTTCCTCATCTCTACCTCACAGCCCAACCTAGGGCAGCTCAGCTTCTGTGCTCTTCTCAGTAAGATGTCTGGTGACCTATTTCTGATTACCTATTTGTGATCCCACAAACACTCCTCCTTTGTCATTTTATTAGACTTCTCTGCAGCATCCCCTCACTGCTGACCATACTCTCCTTGACACTCTTATTTCCCCCATTTCTCTTCTTGTCTTGACCATTCCTTCTTTGGTCTCCCGAATATTATTCTTATCTTTTCCTTATTCATTGAAAGTGTTGGTTCATTCTCAGGCCACTACTCTTCTCTCACTAGAAAGTCACCTCTGCAGTCTTACCTGTGCATGATTCCAGCTCTCACGATAAAAATAACAAAGATTTATTGAATGCTTCTGTGTGCCAAGTATTGTGCTAAATTCTCATTGTGTGATTTCATTGAATACATATGGCAACCCTCAGCGATAGATATTCTTTTAATCTTTCACATTGCTCATCAGAAAATTGATGCTTAGGAAGTATGAGTAATTTACTCAAGGTCAGACGCTAATAAGTGAATTTGCCAACAGTTTCACCTGATTTTGATGATGCCCAAGGCCGCAGACTTCTCAAATTTAAAGTGCCATTGCATAGCATCCTAAATTTCTCATGTCTCAAAATTATTCATGTCATCCCAGTCTATTTTCTTTTCTCTTTTAGCTGGTAACACCACCATTTGCCCAGATATCCAAGTTACAAACTTGGGGTTTCCCTCCATTTTTCCCCCCTTACCTCTTGCATAGTTGTTACAAAGTGATGATGCTATGATTGACAGAGAAATGCCAACAAACACAGTTAAAGGATATGAAGCTTCTTTAATGATTAACAGATATGAAAATTTATGGCCCCACAAAACAAGAGATATTACAATGTAATGTAAAATGGAAGTACAGCCTTCACTTAAATGTTCTACATGAAACTGCCTTATTTTTAGTTATGTTTGTATTCAAGGAAAGGCTATGATACTGAAATAGAGACATTCATAATATAGTGGTTTAAAGAATGGAATATTAATTTCTCCCATATAATAGTCCTGAAGTGAGCAGTGCAGGTTTACAAGGTGGCTTTGCTCTATGCAATTCTGCAGGTACCCAGGACCTTCTATTTGTTGCTCTGTCATCCTCCAAAGTGCTACTACTCAAAGTGTGGTCCATGGACTGACAGCATTAGCATCATAGGAAGCTTGTTAGAAATACAGAATCTCCAATCCTCCCTCCAAATAACGGAATTAGAATCATCTGGTAATAAGATTCTCCACATGATTCCTAAGCATGTTGAGGTCTGAGAAGCATTTCCCAAACTCCAGGGTATCGTTTTGCCTGTGTAGTCAAAGCTGCACTGCAGGCACCGATATTCCAGCTTATAGGAAGATGAAGAAAAAAGAGGAATTCTAGGTCAAGGAACTTCTTTTAGCTAGAGGTGACCTGAAACATACATGCAACACTTTCATTAGCATTCCATAGGCTCAACCATATTTTCACAGCTGCAACCAGAAAAGAAGCTGATGTATCTTGTCTCTAGTCCGGTAGGCATGAACCCAATTTAACCCCATTGTGTGGAAGAAGAGAGGACAATTTTAAGGGAACAAGTAGTCTCTGTCTCAATTTTCTAACACTTTTGGACATAAAAATATCTGTTTAATCCATTATTGGCTTTTCAGGGTTCCTTATTCTCTTGTTCTAAATATCATGCCAATATCATAATTCTAGTTTAATAAGTTGCCCCATCAAGAACTGCTTTTCTCATTTAATCCCAAAGCTATTACAATGTATATCACCTTTCTCTCTCTTTTTATTTTTTTTTTACCTGTTTTTATTGGTTTCCTCCTGCTGTACCTTCCATCTTGTAGCTCTGTCATCTCATAAGGTATTATCCTTATCTGCACAGGAAAAGCTGGCTTCAGGCAAAGAGAAAGAATACCAGAATAACAGGCTGTCTCTGTGTGTGTGTGTGTGTGTGAGTGTGTATGTGTGTGTGTGTATGTGTGTGTGTGTGTATGATGTGTATCTGTGTGTGTGTGTGTATATATATATATATAACTCCACATATATATAACAGATCCATAATATTTCAAATAAAGCTAAAAAGTTAAGAGAAAATAAAGCCATAGAGGTCACGTAATCTTACAAAAGTCTTCTAGATTCGTGGTTTTCAAACATTTCTTTTTAAAGCCAAGAAAACTTTTCTTCCTCTTACTTGTATAAGACACATAAAATCAGAGTTACTCTGGCTGAAGTCGATCAAGCAGTCTCAGAGCATGGGTTGTTCAGCTGCCCCGTAGCTGACCCCCCTGCAACCCCAGAACTCCACAGAACACTGTCCTGTGGTTTCCCTGCCTGCTGGTCCACCTATCATGTTAACAGCATACTACTCTCTCTGAGGCCAAGTATTCTCTAAAAAACTGGAGGAAGGCCATTTGGGTGGAACAAGAACAAGGAAGGTGTTTGGTAAAATATATGTTAATATATCTCAATTTTCCCAAGACTAAAGCTTCACTGCTATCTCGAATTTCTGTCTCAGCTTAGGTTTTTTCAGACTTTGGAATTCAACTAATTGAATCAAATTGCCTTGTTGCGAGCCTCTGTGATGAAAGCCTGCAGCCTGCTCACCACTCTGCCTCTCAGATTATACAGTGAGCCTGACTTCCGTTCATGCTTAGCAGCACTGCTGGCCTGGCAGGCCCGTGGAGCTGTCACTTTCTAGCCCTGTCTTGCCAGATGTTCCCGCTGGAAAAAGAGTTTCATCATTGCTAATTTGAGAATGCAGTTGCGGTGCTCCCTGTGGGTGCTGCTGAAGATACATGAAAGAAATGTGAATGCCATCTGACCTTTAGTCTACATGTCCTATCATATACATATATATGAATTTTAGTTTTGTCTTTGGGCTTATTTTTTCTTTCCTGGGTAAATAGGATACTAATTTAAAATTAATTTACAAATCAAGGAATTGTAAAATTTAGGAATTATAAAGCAGCTTTGAGATCCTTGGTCCAACACCTTCATTTTAGAGCTGACACCACTGAAGCTTAGAGAGGTAAAGTGACTTGTCCATGGCTCCACGGCTAATAGAGTCAAGTCTGCTGTGCTATGGAAACAAAGTCCATTGCATTCTGTAACACAATATCCTATCTGGAATTGGTTCTTGATATATGGAGGTTTTAAATAGTTATGAATGTTATTGTTAGGCAGAAAAAGATAACCTTAGTTTTTGTAATGTGGAGTACAAAATAGAAATCTCTCCCACAAATAGATACCAAGCCACGGAAATGAATTTGTCATTTTGTCTTCAGGTATTCATTAAGTCACTTAATTTAACAAACATTTAGCATATGCCTGCCATGTGTGAGATGCTCTGCTGGATGCTTTAGGGACTTCAAAAATGATTAACACCTCATTTCTTCACCAAGGGGTAGGCAGTCCAATGAAGAAGACAGATACTTGCCTCTCTGTTATTGAAAGCAGACTTTAATAATACTATAGTAGAACTCTATGGAAAATACTACAGAAATCTAGCAAAAGATATGATTTTGGGGGAGAATAATGGTGACACTAGAGAAAGATTCACACAGGAGGTAATGTTTAAACAGGACCTTTTAAGGATAGATAGAATTTCATTAGGAGAAAAAGTAGAAACTGTATTCCTAGCAGAGGGAATGGCATGAGCAAAGGTGTGGAGGTATATTACATATACAGTGGATTATGCCCCCAAAATCAAACTCATACAACAAATAATTACTTAGTTTAGTTTAGGGTTAATAAAGATGCAGCATATAGGGCAGGGGCAAGGGCTTGTGCCTGTAATCCCAACACTTTGGGAGGTTGAGGCGGGCAGATTGCTTGAGCTCAGGAGTTTGAGACCAGCCTGGGCAACACAGCGAAACCCTGAACTCAACTAAAAATACAAAAGAAAATTAACCAGGTGTAGGGTGCACACCTGTGGTCCCAGCTACTAGGGAGGCTGAGGTGGGAGGATTGCTTGAACCTAGGAGGCGGAGGCTGCAGTGAGCCAAGATAGAACCACTGCATTCCAGCCTGGGTGCCTGGGTGACAGAGTGAGACTCTGTCTTAAAAAAAAAAAAAAAAAAAAAAAAAGATGCAGCATGTAGAGTTTCTGCATGACAATGAGGTAGCTCGGGAAGGATACTGATGTTTGCTTACTCAGCATCCCTAATCTTTCTCAGTCACATGAAGATGCATTTGCCAATAGATTCATAAATTAAAAGGTCTCAGTTATATTCCACAGGCATAATGGATAAACACCAAGGGTTTTTAAACAAGGAGTGACTCTATTCAGTTTTTCCCTGTAATCAAAATTTCAGTAGTTCACAGCAACAACGACAAAAATATTTTTTTCTTACTCACAGGTCTGCTGTGCTTCAGCTAACTTCAGCTGGACTTTCCTGAGCCCCATCGAGCTAGGGTAGATTCCAAGCTTTGGGTTAAATTTAGGTTTGCTCCACAAGTCTTCATCTTTCTCCTAGAACCAGGAGTTATGCAACTCCTCAGCACTTGCTATTCTTATGAGAGAGCATGTGAACACTGAAAGATTAGTAGAACACAGGAGCACAGAGACCTCATCTCTAACCACCGCATTGACACTTCACGCATTCTATTGGCCAGTATTGATGAGACTGGGAAGTAACTCCAGCCACAGTGAAACGTAATGTCGATCCCTTGGCACAGGGTAGAGGGGCATAATTCTAATACAGTAAGAGAACGAAGAATTGGAATAAACAGTTCAATCAACTTGAGTGACCTCATTAGATATGTTTCTAAAAAATAGCTGTCAGCTGAAGGGGAGAGGGGTAAAGATGTTAGCAGATGCAAACCTCTTCTAAAACAAGATAAAGAAGGAAGGAAATAGGGGAAGTAGGAAGGGATGAGAGAGGAGAGCTTTGATTGAAAGCTGAAAAGACTAGCAGCCAATGGCAGAATATTATGCAATTTCAAAATAAGCATGGGTCCAATTTAGGGCAATGGGGAGAAAAGAGAACTAAGAGTTATTATTGAATAACTATTATATTCAAATCAATGTGCTAGGCAGTTTGGACTCCCTATTTCATATAATCTTCACAACAACACTTGGAGTAGATATTATTGTGCTTATTCTAAAAAAGAGGAAACAGGCTCCAAGAGTAACTTGCCAAAGATCACCCAACAAATACGTAGCACTGCTGGGAATGTCATATTCCAAAGTCCATTTTGGAAGAAGAGAAGTGAATTGAGAGTCATCTTAGAAATCAAATTGACAGACCCTGTTGGCCTAATTAGATATGATAGTAAACAGAAAGAGGAAAGTAAGAAAACTCCCAAGCTTCTGCTTGAGCAGTGGAGTGATAGCTGCCCATTAACTGAAATGGGGAAAAAAAAAAAAAGAGGAAGAGAACCTGTTTTTGAACCGAAGGAGTTAAATTTGTTTTTGACTTATGTTGGTGACACCTATAGGACATTTATGTGAGATGTCCTACAAGTGGTTAGAAATTTGCATCTCAGAGCTCACGAAGAGGAGCCAGTCCTGAAGAAATCCCTCCAGAAGTAGGAGCAAAAGCATTACAAGCATGGGAAGTTGTATTAGCAAAGATACGACTGTGTCCTATCCAGGTCATTTTCAGGGAATGCCTAGCTATTTAATGTACTGTTGAGACATACACGTGTCTAGTTACATTTATTGGGTACACAATAGCAGAGGAGTGGGAGATTAGGCTGATCTCAATTGGCCTTGAATGCTGGAATAGGACATTTGGACTTTTCTCGAGAAGGAAGCACTACAGGTTTTTATACAAGGGTACACTTAAGGGTCTGGCTCTTAGGAAGACTAATGTAGTAGCAAGATACAAGCTGGACCAAAGGTGGGAGACGATGTAGAAGGCTACTGCATTAGTTTTTGTAAGCACTAACGAGAACCTAAACAGAGTAATGGCAGTAGGAACGGAAATAAAGGAACAGATGGGATCATTGCTTTGGAAGAAATTATTGTGCAGCACAGTAACTATTCTGCATATCATTAAATGTGTGTCAAGTTAATTTTGTAACTGCATTTGGCTCTAATGGTTTCCTCTCTTCAGGTATGCAGAACCTTCGTAATTTATTGGTCATCTGTTCACATATTTTAATTAAGAGTTATAATCTCCATGAGGGAGAGACTATGACTGCTTTGTTATCTACTATTTCCACAACATTCATCAGAATAGGTATTGATTAAATATGTATTGAATGAGAGGGTGGATGAATACTGCCCTGCACACCTCAGCATACCCATTTCCAAGGTCTCTTCAGTTGTGCTCTCTACCCTGCCCTTGTCTTTCATTCTCCCACCAAATATTTCCCTTCCTCTCACCTCTTTAAGATTGGTCTGGGAGAACCTGCCTTACAGGAGTATACAGACCACTGAGCAGCCTGCATTCAGTGCAATCCTGATGTGATGGTTGTTGTTTTATTTTTTTATTTTCCAATTATTCAACCAAACTCAACTGACCCTCCCTTTACTATTTATAAATATCATCTCAGACATATCCAATAACTTTCCAACCACGTAAAATGTTGAAGACTCAGTTCCAATTTATTTGAAACCTCCAGTTTTATTTTCTTCACCACCTTACCCCTCCCCCAAGTTTAGACTTCCCCCAAAGGACTGGCACTTCTCTCTTTCGATTCTAAATTTGAGGGCATTGGGACAAGAAAGGGGGATTGAAGGGACAATCAAACGTCTTTATACTAACCTATATTTTCTCTGCAGTCCTATTGTGGGTTCCCTGATTCTTTGGCTAACACTGACCATCAACACCCTCTGTGTGTCAGATGGCCACTAATTGCTTCATCAAAAGAGTGTTGTGTAAGTGCTTGGGGGTAACCTGTGGGAACCCCATTGCACAGTTCTCTGGTATGAGACAACTGACTTTGACCCAAATCCAGTCATCAAGCCTCCCTAGGCTTGTCCCCAGTATCTGTTCCTGGGGTGGTCAGCTTTATGGATGGGCTAATGGCAAGACCTCCCTACTAAGCAGTTAACTTCAACCTTAGTGTTTCTCACTTTCTTCCCTTTTTTCTCTTTCTTTCTTATTTCATGTCACTGGGGCACTCAGGAAGATTCCTGGGGCCAGAGTGATGATTTAGGTTAACAGAGTTATTTCAACCACCTTTTAACAAAGCCTGGAGAATGTACCCAGCCCCAATATTTTTGTAATTCTCTATAGAATATGAAGGTACCAAATACCTATGAGCCTCCCTTTTGGGTCCTAGCCTCCAATTTTATACATACATAACATCCGGGTATTTGTGAATGCCACTAACTTTCATTCTGCAAATGCTGAGTTGTCATTTACATTTGTAGCTACCACATAATAAACACAGAGTTAAGTGTTACATGAACAAACATTTTATGAGCAGCTGAAATGGGTCAGTCAATGTAAAAGTGAAGTACAAAAGTCTGACCAAGTTCAGACTCTAATGTAAATAATAAGTTGCACTCTAACTTTAAAATAGGGAACATTTAGACCAGGAGCAGTGGCTCAGGCCTATAATCGTGGCACTTTGGGAGGAAGCCAAGGCAGGTGAATCACTTGAGGTCAGGAGTTCAAGACCAGCCTGGCCAACACGGTGAAATTCTGTCTCTTAGTAGAGACAAATACAAAAATTAGCCAGGCATGGTGACACTTACCTGTAGTTCCAGCTACTAAGGAGGCTGAGGCATGAGAATTGCTTGAACCCAGGAAGTGGAGGTTGCAGTGAGCTGAGATCACACCACTGCACGTCAGCCTGGGCAACAGAGCAAGACTCCATCTCAAAAAATAAAATAAAATAAAACAGAGAACATTTAAACTTTGAAATGGAAACTAGAATGGGGAGCGGAATAACAGGAAAAAAGAAAAAGTAACTTTAAAATGAGGGAGTAGGGAGAATCTCGAAAATGAGAACCGTGCACAGTGACAGAAAGCTTACCCTGTTTAAAATTAAAATCTGAATCCCTGATGCCCAGACTAATCTTTTCTCTGCTCGCAAATCAGAATCATATAGATTTCCATTAATATTTATCTCTTTGAATCGAAGGAAGAGGAAAATCTATGTTGCGTTTTGCCCAGCATTGCTGTTTCCATCGTGAATTTTACCGAAGGCCCCCATCAGGTTGATGAGGTGCCAGCTCCCCTTAATAACTGAAGTATTAGATATACGTCGTAGCATGCAAAGCAGCCCAAGTTTTAGAAGTGAGTCACTTCGAAAACCAAGAACCACAAATTCAGCTACAATTTCAAATAAAAGCTAAAGGACCAGAATAATCCATACAAAATTTTAAACCCAGAAGTTCCTCTTGCTTAAATTACTTTCACACTCCAATTTAAACTCAGAAACATTATGTTGCTGTCACATTTCTTTGTTCTCCTAAAGTATTTTTTAAAAATCTGTATATAGCTGACAAAAAATAGATGCCTGTCTGCCAGCAAGTTCTCTATTCATGTCTAACATACTGTAGAGTCGATGCAGAACACATGGTCTTAAAATACCCAAAGGCCTCCTCTCCTTTACTGGTTCACCGCAGCAGTATGTTTCTCCAGCATGTTTGCACTACCTCCAATACATGTCTTGCATAAGCACGAATTCCCTTTGAATGTTTAAGTCATGCAGTATTTTCACATGCTTTGATGCTGTGCATATGAGAATTATCATCTACATGTTGAAAGTGCACTTCCTGGTGCCTTCGTGTCGAATTTAATACCATTCAACTGACATCATTTTTAATTCCACCCAACAGAATGCCAATAATGTCTATGACAGAAGTTTGACATGTTTAGCTCTTCCAAATATAGAGTTAATCTAGCAGCTAAATTGGAAATTTCTGGGTATATTTTGAAAACTAATTCAGCATGAAAATTACTAATGATTTAGAATTGTGAAAATACATCAGAAAGTGTTTTCTTTTTCCTTATTTCCATCTCCAGAAAGATCTGTTCTTCATGTCAAATAAATTTTCAAGGGGAAATCTGCATTCTGTTGTTGGGACACAAAGTATACAGTTTAATCCTAATGTAATTTTCTTCATTACAGATGAGACCCATTGGGCATGATGGCTACCATCCCACCTCTGTAGCTGAGTGGCTGGATTCCATTGAACTGGGCGACTACACCAAAGCCTTTCTAATTAATGGCTACACATCGATGGACCTGTTGAAAAAAATCTGGGAGGTTGAACTTATTAATGTAAGTTGGTCTCTTAGTGACACCTTAACTATTCAACCCTTGATAAATTAAATTTTATTTTTCTTTTTTTATAACTGTTTGGATATCCAATGGGGATTTATAGATACACCTTCTGGTTTAAATATCGATCTCCCTCAAGCTCCAGAGTCACTGTCTTTTGAAGTTTTAATGTGGGGGAACTAAGAGGTAAAGAGAGAACTCTCAGGGTATTTTGCATTATCCAAGAAAATCTTCCAAGCCTTTTTGTGTTTTCCTTTTTAGGAAATTTTTTCAGTTATAGGATATAGATATGATAATAAATAGGTTCCTATTCTGATCTTTGCTCATATTCACTGTTAAAGATTTAAATTATCATTTTTTTTAGTTTTCTATCTCTATTATGTTTCCTTGTCTATTTCTTAATCACATACACAAATCCCACGCTCCAAGAGACTGCTTTTATTCTTACTAAACAGGCTGCTGTATTATCAAAATTTTATTTTCTGAAGCTAGTGTCTAATCTTATGTTGTCTCTGTTTTATTCATACACTTAGCATAGATTTCATATAAAAACTGGCCAACATATGTTGCCATATAGTCAAGCCCAAAGAGATCAACTAAATCTGCATAAATAGTTTTGATACTTTTCTCGTTGCATTTTTACTTTTGTTGTTTTCTAGCATAAATGAAGGAATTACATGAAAATATAAAATAGTCATGCATTTGAATTATATTTGGCATAGCACACATTTCTTTTTAACAGTAACAATGAGAAATCACTTAATTTTTTAAAAATAGTTTTAGTTTTATAGTAAATGACTGAATAAAACCGTCATTCATGAACTAAGAGATAAAATAAATACGTTTCTGCTGGTTCAAAAGTGCTCCGTTCTACTCTTATGTCACTTTCTCGCCAAGAGTCCAGGTTCTACACATTACATGCCACTGCTTATTTTCAATGATGGTTATTATTAGTAACTAATTATTCCTTCCTTTTAAAAGTCTTTCTGAAAAAAGAATGTCTTTTCTAGAACATCGTATTGAAATTGTTCTTGAATCTAAAAGTCACATTAAATAGATAAATTAATGTGATTCTATGGCCATAAGTAACTCTTTCATAACTTTTTGCTGCTTATGCCCTCACAAAAGCTATCATTATTTCAGAAGAGACTCATTGTCTAACATAAAGCCTTTGGTTAGTTTCATTCAGTCTGTATGAAACTAACTGTATGGAACTAACTGAAACTGTATTGCTTTTTGGCCTCATCAGGCTAAGATTTCAATTCTCTGTCAAGAACTTGATGCTCATCACATGGTTACTCATAGATGTTTGTTAAAGGGATACCTTCCATACATCAACCAAACAAGCTTCCAACTTAAGTTGCATCCTAGTTAATGAGTTAACGGAATAGCTTGAAAAATATCCCTATGTAACATTTTCTGAATCACACTGCTACCCATTGAAGAATTAATATTTATAATAGGTAGCACATGAATCATTCACCTAGCTAGCATTAGCAATAATCTCCCATTGTAAAGAATGGATTTCAACAGGACTCGATTATATGTTTTCACTGAAGTAAGGATCACTTACAATGTGAGGCTCTATGTCTCTCAAAATCCAAAGCCCTGAACTAGTGTTTAAGATGTAAGCTTGGGCACTCACTTTCCCCAGTGCTGGGGGTACCTGTGGCCTAGAGATCCTTGTTTAGTGACTGCAGCCAGACCTTGTAGACAGCTGCAGTGACTATGGGGATGATGGCCCCTGGCTTTACTGCCAGGGCTTAGGGACTGATCCAACACCACCCATGAGGCCAATCAGCCTTGAGCTGAGACAGAAAATTGGTCTTTTCCAGCCATGTTGGCTCTTAACAGTTTTCTGGCTTCAATACAGGGAGAAGTGCCTGTCACAAGCGTTGTGTCAAAATTTGAAAACATAGTCACTGTCTCTTAGACCTTGAGGCCAAAATCCTCTGGCCTGGAGCATGCCATCTGTGTCTACCACTAACTCTGTATATTTTCCTTAAAGTAAGCTGATTGAATTTAATTTTCCGTGTGACAACTTTATGGGCAAGTTCACACTCTTGATGGTGAGGATTTGCATGTCATTTAACTCAGCAGATTAATTTTGTCCATGTTAATTATGGACAAAAGTTGATCTGAACCTTCAGACTTGGAAATCAGAAAACAAAATTTGTATGCCCAGTAGAACTGGGTAGTTCATGTGATGGTTTTGGGTTACTGGGTTTTAAAATAAGAAAAAGGCAAAATGTGTGCATGCCTTTTGGCTCACAAAGATTTTGAATGATCTCAAATTCAAGACTTTTGTTTATCCCAGCTAATGAGAGAGATACCCAAATATGAAGTAGTCTCATATAATATATGGGCTGAATAATCCTATACTAAGAACGCATAATTTGTTGTTTTCTGGCCTAAAAGGGACTGTGCAGTCACCTTGATTTAGAGCAAAGCCTTTTAGGGAAGTTCACATCCTGAATCATTGTAATGAGTCGCTAGTTTTAAGGGAACCAGATTGCTCCAGTAACTGTTGTTCTATGTTAAGTGAAAAGAGAAGAGCAAGTGTAGCCTGCATTTGATACAAAGGTCGGCTGGTGGAGGGGAAGAGAATGGAGGATGAGGAGATAGGCTGCTGATATGATTACAGATAACTTCAGCATCAGTGGTTGTTTTTTAAATACCTTTGGGTAGAACTAAATAAGATTGCTAAGGTAGCAATATCCACATGTGTCCCATGAAAATTATTTCACATGCCCCATGAAAATAATCTGGCATTATTTTTCCAACAGTAAATTGATTAGAAAATCATTTGCTTCTTGCCTAATAGCTTTGGAAACTATATTTACATGACTGTTTAATTTAGGACTGTCAGGTTTTATTCTTTCAATGTTGTGGATTTAATTTGCAGCTTTCCCAGGAAAGCTAACCACTTGGAGATGTGCTAAGAGATTTTCAAAGGAAACTTTCTAATTTTTCATTAATTCTTGAGTAATGTGACTTTATTTGCTTTAAATGCAGTCGAGCTATCATCCTATGAATATCAGATTTAGACTTGCTTTGATGTTTTTCATGATCAGCATTATAAAGTCACACTTCTATCTACCCCACTCTCATTGCTAAAGTTGCAATAACTTTATTTCCTAATTTTTTTGCATTCTATGAGAGAGTGTGTGTGTGTGTGTGGTGTGTGTGTGTGTGTGTGTGTGCATATTGAATAAAGGTAAATGGTAACTTATGCTCATAACCAAGAAGAATAATTACTAAATTCACAAATTGCAGGGGAGGAATAGGAGGATGAATATTCTAATTCCATTTTCAAACCAATTATTTTAAGTAAAAGGTTATGCTTTCACCACGGGACATAATAAATGAGAAATATTCATATTTCCACACCAGGGAGGCTACATCAGTCAACACTTCAAATATTAACAACTTTAATCAAAGCCGAAGGCTTCAACTAAATGACTGGATGTGAGTATTCAAGTGTAGGCAAACTTTATAAATTATCTGTGGATTTAAGCATTGCATTTATACTTATGTACAGTACAGCTGGCTCCCCACAACCCTTCAGGACAGCTAGATACCAGCCCTGAACTTTAGACTTTTCCAGGCATATATCAGGTAAAGCTTCTGGACTCTACCAACTCCAACCCCTGCATCCAAATTGCAAGCTGTTCCAGGGATTCTCTTGAAACTTCTCTCAGCCAGCCCAAGTTTGGGGAAAAGCACCCTGACATATGTCCTCATATAGGATGGACAGTCTCCCAAATAAATACACACTTAACATTAATTTCTAGTCCTTTCATATATGTTCTGGAAGGTGGTGATGATCTAGGTCTGACATTATTATTTCTACTACCTTTCAGCATCTTTTGCATGTCCACACTTATTATACTACTCTCAACTTTCAAGCTTTGACCTAAACTAAAATAGAATTATACTACAATAAAATGCATTTAATCACTAAAATGCCATTGAAAATAATATAGCTCTTATTTTGCATGTAAAGTAATTTACATTCTTGCAGTGCCTCCAGGTCAATATTACAGAACAGGCATTATTAAAGTATTGGTATCAGAAATAGTAAAACACACACAATAAACAAGGGATTTTGGCCTGAAGAGACACTTTTGAATGCTCTGCAACAAATGAACTTCAGAAAGCACTGAAACTCTCCGATTACAGCCATTTATGATCTATCTCTGTGCAAAAAGGAAAATTGTGTTCTAATTACCCAGAAATTGCTACCTTAAAATTTTTTATTTTAGTAGACATCTGTTCATTCACCCTTCTCGTGATTAAAATTAAAACATTCCAAATTTCCTCTGAAGAAGCCACCTCCATCTCTTCCCTATTCCATGCCTGAACATATGGCCTGGATCTTCAGAGCCAAGTTCAGCATTCCAGTCTCTGCCTCCACCCCTATGGGCTACAAAGTATTCTTCATCAGGACCAACTACCAGTGCAAAATGAAAATATAGGGCCCCTTGTTCAAAAAGTATTAAAAATTTTTAGCCAGTAACATCAAAACATTAAAGCTAGCACAAGGCCCTTCTATTTGCAGGACCTTGTGTAACCCACACAGGTCACACACCCTTGAAGCCAACCAAGCTCTTCATTCCTTTGTGTATTTCTATCTGGTGTCATTTTCCTTCTACCTGAAGGACTGTCTTTGACATTATTCTGTAGTGCGAGGCTGCTAGTGATAAATTTTCACAACTTTTGTATGTCTGAAAAATACTTCATTTTGCCTTCATTTATGAAACATAGTTTTGCTGGGTATAGAATTCTAAGGTAACAGTACTTTAAAGATACTGATCCACCAGCCTCTCTTCTGCATTATTTATAACAAGAAACTTGCTGCCATTTTGTTGTTCCTCTGTGCGTAATGGGTCAGTTTTTTCCCCCCTGGCTGCACTTAATGTGTTGTCTTTTTCACTGGTTTATAGCAATTTGATTATTACGTACATTGGTATCATTTTTTTCATGTTTTCTATGTGTGAAGTTTTTTGAGCTTCTTAAATATGAGGCTTATCATTGTCATCAACTTTGGAAATTTTTTAGTCATTGTCTCTTAATTTTTTTTTTATTTTTTTTTTTTTTATTTTTTGAGACAGAGGCTTATTCTGTCACCCAGGCTGGAGTGCAGTGGCACAATCTCAGCTCACTGCAACCTCCACCTCCCAGGTTCAAGCAATTCTCCTGCCTCAGCCTCTCAAGTAGCCAGGACCACAGGCACGTGCCACCACACCTGGCTAATTTTGTATTTTTAGTGGAGACAGCTTTTCACTATGTTGGCTAGGCTGGTCTTGAAGTCCTGACCTCAAATTATCCCCCTATCTTTGCCTCCCAAAGTGCTGGGATTACAGTTGTAAGCCACCATGTCCAGCATCAAAATATTTTCTATTACTCACCTTCTTATTTCTCCTTTCATTTAGAAACCCCAAATACATCAGTATTAAGTCATTTAAAGTTGGACTACAGTTCACCAATGTCCTATTCATTTTTTTCAGTCTTCTTTCTCTCTGTGACACATTTGGATAGTTTCTATTGCTATGTCTTTAAGTTCACTTATCTTTTCTTCTTAGAATAGCTAATCTGTCACTGTTACTATGCAGTGTATTTTTCATATCAGAGATTGTAGTTTTCATCTTCACAAGTTAGACTTGGGTCTTTCTTATATTTTCTGTCTATATTAAACATGCTCAGTCTTTCCTCCAACTTGTGGAACATATGGAATACATTTACAATTACTGGTTTAATATCTTTGTCTCCTAATTATAACACCTGTGTCAGTTTCAGTTTAGGTTTTATTGATTTTTCTCTTTACTGTTTTTTGCGTATCTGGTCATTTTTATTACATGCCAGACATTATGAATTTTACCTTGTTGGATGCTGAATATTTTTTTCTATTCCTACAAATATTTTCGGGTATTGCTCTGGAATACAGGGAAGTTTTTGAATAGTCTTTGATCTCTTAGGTCTTGTTTTTAAGGTTCGTTAGGCAAGGCCAGAGTATTGTTTTGTCTATTGACAATACTTCCCCACCACTAGGGCGATACCCTTGTGAGTACTTGACCAATGCCCTTTGAATTTCAGGGCTTCCCAGTTTGAATCGTTTGCAATTCTCAGTGTTACCAGTCCAGTTTGAGCTTTAAGGACTATTCCCACTCATCTTTTTAGCTGGTTTTTCATTTGGTTTTATACCATTTCCTCACATACATGTACTGATCAAAACTCTCTCCTCTGTAATACTCTACCTGGCACACTCTAGCCACCCTAGTATCCCTGGATTCTCTGCTTCATCTTTTCTATTTAAGGAGTCTTGCAGACTCCTTCTGAATTCGTCCTCCCTGCTCCATGGCCTAGAAATTCTCTCAGCGGCAATTGCAGGGCTCGTTTTGTTTGTCCGTCTCTCAGGGATCACTGTCCTTCAATGCCTCATGTCCATTGCCTTGAAAACCATTGTTTAATATATACATCTGGACTACTAGTTGTTTCCATTGGAATGATAAATCTAGCCCCCATTATTCTACCTTGGCCAGAAGCAAAAGTTCATGCTGCTTATGTTAATCCCTGTAGGTGAGGGCCCCATATCTAAACAATTGAATTGAAATCTTTGGTGTTGGCACCTGGGTATCAGGAGGTCTTAAAAGCTCCTCAAGTGATTTTCATGTGCAGCCTGTTTTGCAAACTACTGCAACCAGTGGTTAGAGGGAGTCACTAAAGGATTTTAATAAGGGGAATGACTTGATCAGAAACAGTGGATAGGGACCAGCAGCTGACACACTTAAGAAAGAAGAGGTGGCTGTGAGGGAAGAAGGAGCTGACTCAGTCAGTTCTGCTACACAGCTATTTCTAGCCATGAATGTATTAGGTGGGGCAGAAAAAAATTAATTTTTTTAAAAACTCACGTGCCTCCATAGAACCTGAGGGTATCACTGAATTAGAAGTTCATAAATATAGTCAATTTTTATAATTATAACCCATGTATCAAGAAGAGAGTAGATTACAGTCAGTTTTCAAAGGAGACGAGGGCAAATATAATACATTTCAGAAATGCTTTCCAGCCGTGGCTAAAGCTGCTTCCGTTTGACCCTTAAAAGGCTAAGCTTCCATTATTTGAAAATTTTACTTACTGTTTATAAAGCAAAGAGTAGGACATACAGTGTGTGTGTCAGGGTTTCAAATGTGCCCTCTTTTCTTTCATCTTTAGCTCAGAATCAGGTCACTTGACTTTGAATCTTATATCCACCCCTCGGTATGTTGACCTTAAAAAAAGTCACTTACCCCCTCTGGGACTCAGTTTCTCATTTGTAAATAGAGGATAATAAATATCTGCCCTGCTGGTTTCATGGGTTTCCTGTGAGACTCAAAATCAAATAAGAGCTTTTTATGATCCATCCCTTTCTCTTCTCCTCCTATTTTATTTTTCTTTTGCCCCTCTATGTTTTTCTTACTGACTTCCCCAGATCCCTCCCCCAGAGTTAGACTGGGAGCTGGTCTCTTGGAGCCTACTTTCACAGCTTAGTTGCCATCTGCTTCTTCCAGCCAGAACTTACCCTGGGCGCATAGATAGCCCTGCTTGATGTGCTAACTCTAGTTCCAGGATTTACCGCTCAGATGCTATCCTCCCTCATTCCCATCACCAACCCCTTTCACCTGCCCTGAACTCTCAGCTTCCCAGTATGCCCAGGACATATCATTTTTCCCTACCAGCCTTGTCCAAACCCTCATGGCTTACTCCTGCTCGAAGTCTTTCCCCTCCTGGATTTGGTGAACGTGAGAGGGAGAGCTTTGTGTAACAACTTTCAAGGTGAAGCTGAACATTTCCCCTCCTTTTTTTTCCTAATTGTGCTCAGGTACAGAATTGCTGGTGTCTTCTTTCTCCATGAGCATTGACCCTCAATCCTTAGCATCAACCCTCAGCCTCCCAGACCTCATTGTGCTTGAAGCAGAGGACCTTCGAACACAGCAGAGTAGTGCTTCAGCGGTTAGGGATAGCTTCATTCTCAATTTATCACCTGTAAATCTAAACTCTCCTAGAATCTGTTCCAGAGCTTTATATATTATAATGAAATCAGGTACCTTTTTTCCCTGTATTTTGCCCAGTTACCATTTTTCCTGTATCTTGCTAATTTTGCACGAAGATTTTTGTTCTTTAAAGAAGTCTTTTCTTGAGATATTTAGGGCACAGCCTGTTGCTAAAATAAAATATATATATATATAAAATCCAGCTATAGTTCTGTTAAAGTATGGTAAACTGCCTCTGTGCTTCTAAGAGCTTTGAGAGGGGAAATATTCTAGTAGATTATTATATAGTATAGAAAATATGAAAGCAAAAGTACTCCATATTTGCAAATACACACATGAAATGCAAATAAATAGTGTTCATGCCACTGTGGTGGAGAAATACTTTTGGTCTTAAGAGAAGATCTCAGATAATACTGAAAAGATAAACCTCTGCTGTCTTAGGTGAAAGGAAAGCCGGATAGGTTTTTTTACCTAGAGAAAAACTATTGAGAATTTTGAAAACTAACATACACAGTGCCATGGCAGAGATTGATAATAAAGATTCAAAGTAAATTACAATGGTTAACACTATCATTAGGTAGGTGTATAAGATTCGTATAAGCCATCATGGTGTATAAGCCATTACGGAAATAATTAGATGCTAGAGAAGAGAAGTAATAATGAGGTAGGTGATTTTATAGCTTAGAATTTATATCTGTTCTAAAGGTGTTTTAGGGTGGCTTAGAGTTTTAGTTTAGCTATTTTAGTAAAGAAATGTATTATGCTAAATTGGAAATCAGTGGCCTGAAAATCTTTTTGAACTTAAGGAAAGAGCTGTTACCTTGAACCTCAGAAAGCACACAAATTCTTTGCTTACAAGCCTTTTGCCTGGCACCCTGCTGCCACCTGGTGGCAGCGTACCTAAAGTGCAGGGCAAGTTACTGAACCATAAAGCAATTTCTTAAATGCAGAAACTAACTGCAAAACAAAACTTATTCACTACCAGTTTTGTATTAATCCCTGCTTCTGGAATTAATCTATAAATGAGTCAGGAGAGTTTTATTTTTGTAGACATTCAAACACTACCTTCAAATACCATATAACTAAAACTATTTAACAAAATGAAGAAATCCCTCTACTGTGTATTCCACAAATTAGATTAATTTGAATAACAATGCCCTTTTAAATATGCATATATTTTCTAGGAGAGTATTTTTTACCTTTTTATATATTTTATGGAGTAACTACCTTAAAACATGAATATGATCTTTTTGAAAAAAATTACTGCATAGAGTTGTAGGGAAAAAATGTAAGTATTTTACAGTCTTTACCCTCAAAAAATTTCCAGACTAATGTGGAAGACAACCATCTACATGAGTGGTATGGACAGAAATATTAGGAGTAAACCCAGTATGAAAGTGGTATCTGTATCCCAAATGGGAACACAAGGTCTTCTCCTAATTAGGGGGTAGAAGTAGGCAGCAGAACAGGTAGAATGGAGAATCCAAAGAGTAAATGGCAGGCAGCAGTGGCTAAAAGCAGTCTTCCAAGGTTTAGAAGACCAGTTGTAGAATCTCTTCTTTTCTAAAAGCACTTTGGTCAAGTCACTTAACCTTCTCTATGCTTCAATTTCCTTGCCTCTGAAATTTGGATAATAACATTATATCTATCTTCTAGGTATTATTGTCAGGATTCAATAAGATAATCTAATAAAGCATTTTATACAATGCTTTGCAAACAGCATTCAATTTTTTCCTTAAAGGAGGGCAAATGGAGGAGCAGCTTCCAAGTTCCTAAGATTTATGGGAAGCATTATCAGTTATCCATTGCCTCAACAATGCTATGGAACAAGCTGTCTGAAAATGAAGTGGCTTAAAGCAATAGACATTTGTTTAGCCGAGCTTGCAGTTTGTGGGTCAGCGATTTAGGCTGGGCTTGGCTGCAATTTTCTTCTGATCTCAGCTGGCTCCCTCACATCTGGCAGTTGCCTCTAGTCTTCTGGCATATGAGAGTTGACAGACCTGGGAGGGTCTCAGCTGAAACAGCTGGGGCTCCCTGTGCCCCACTCTCTAGTATGCTATCGCAGACATGTCTTCAGAACAAAGAAAGCATCAAACAAACAAAAATGAGCAAGCGCTTTTTTGCACCTCTGCTTACATCACATCTGCCAACACTTGGCCAAAGGAAGCTGTATGGAAAACTCAAAATCAGCTTGGGAGAGGAAGATATAGTTCACCTCTCAATAGGAGCAACTGCAAAATCACACGGTAAATAGCTTGAAAGTAGGGAAGGATGAAGAAATGAGACCATTACTGCAATCAGTCCACCACAGAGGTTTTTGGGGGTTTGTTTTATTTTGGTGTTTTATGTTTGTTATGGTTGTTGTTATTGTTGTTGCTCTTGTTGTTGTTGTTGTCACCCAGGCTAGAGAGCAGTGGTGCAATCCCGGTTCACTGCATCGTCAACCTTCCGGGCTCAGGCAGTGCTCTCTCCTCAGCCTCCCAAGTAGCTGGGACTAGGTGCACACTACCACACCTGACTAATTTATTTTTATTATTTGTAGAGATGGTGTTTCCTTACATAACCCAGGCTGGTTGTGAACTCCTAGGCTCAAGTGATCCTCCTGTGTAGGCATCCCAAAGTGCTGGGATTACAGGCATGAGTCAGTGTGCCTGGCCCACAAAGGTTTTAATCAGAGAAAAGAATAGAGAATTTTAGAATTATGGATAATCTTATTATTGTTTGTAAGCCCCCACTCAAAATATGTGAAACCAAAACCATCTCAGAAAATCTAAGATGATTAGTGCGAGCTCACCGGGGGAAAAAGATGACCTGGATAGGGTACCATGCAAGAGGGCCTAAATGTATGGAAAACTGGGGGACAGGAACCCCAACCGATATTCAGTAACTAGAGAATGATAGATGATAAATACACTGTGTGATCATGGAGTTGCTAGATGTATAAAAACCTGGAAAATTGTTTATTGAATTCATTGACCATCAAACAAAGCTATTTTAGAAAATGAAATTCTAAAGTATGTGTCTAATGAAAAATCATTTTCATGCCTTGCTCAAATATTTGTTGCACACCCACTCTTTGCTCAGAGTGGATATGCAACCAATATTTTTTTCATTGAATTTGATTCCTTAGGTTACTTGACTCCTCTAGATGACACAGGGAATAATAGTTATAATAACAATAATGGGAGTTTGTTTTAGTCCCTCTTCCTTTATCTTCCCCTTTGTTAATTGTCAATCTTGCTCAAGAATTTTTTTCTCAAACCTCCTTTCCCCAGTGTTATGTTCTTGGACAGGTTTCAGCTAGCAGCTTCAAAGTAGATGGCTGCTAAGTACAGGTCTTTATCCCTGAGGTCCAGGATCTCAACTCACAACGTCATGGCTAGTGTATTATTCGCATTCTCTTGCTCAGTGAACGAGAGGTGCTATGGAGTCATGGAGGAGACTGGGGACTTGGAGCTAGACTGCGGGGATTTGGATCCTGCCTATGCCTTGGCTATCATGATTATTAACCACCATCAGCCCCATCAGGGCATAGATTAGTTTGTTGACTCCTGTATCCCCAGCTCCTAGAACAGTTTCTAGCACACTGGAGGTGGCAAATAAATCCCTGTTGATTGACCTAAAGACACTTTTGTGTGAGAGTGTTCTGAGTCTGACATATATGTCATGTATATGTCATATATCCTGATATATTTCCCCTCACCCGAACCCTATGAGATGCACACTGTTGCCATTCCCATTTTACAGGTGAAGAAGTGTCTGAAGAGAACTGGTTGAATTTTGATTAGAAAAGCCACCAATTCCTGTTATTTTCTATTCACAGATTTCTTCTATCATGAAAGGTGGTACACTAGGCTGGTCTTGCAACAGAGATACGATTAACAACAGAATGAACATCCACAGTCTTTCCCTCATGTTCTCAGCCTTGCAGAGAAAGTTTCCAATAGTGTCTGTCAGGATGCTGCCTTAGGAAGTTCCATTTCTTCTTCATGGCAGCCACTGGAGGGCACATGGTGCACAAGATGAACAGGGGTGCAATTTATGAGGCGTGCTGGTATAAATTACCCTGTAGCACCACTGTACATACACGCACGCGCGCGCACACACACACACACACACACACAGAGAGAGAGAGAGAGAGAAGAGTGGGTGCCTGTTTCACCACCTCCCAAATGCCAAGAATGGAATACCGCCTTCCCTTCAGAAATTGTACTAAAGAAGGAGAAATACCCGTGGCCAGACCTACTTCATGCGTTGGTCCATGGGAGTCTGAGAGGCAGGGTGAGGTAGAAAGACTCACAGTAAATAAGCAGACCCCAGGTAGCATCCTTTCTCCTGCAGTCCCCCCCAAAAAATAGAGAAACAGATAAACCCACACACGTATCTCCTTGTGACTGGCTGCAACAGGGACAGAAAAGCTACAATGCAAACGCCACCCAAGAGAACTAAATCTATGAGTCATTCTCACTTACTGTGAACTACTCTGATCTGATCATCAGCTGATGTATAACTTTACCAAGAAGGGCAGGATTTGGTGCTTTGAATGTAGAGAAGGGGAAAAGGAGGATTTAGAACAAAGATTAAAACTACAGAGGAGCGCCATAGGAAGGCCGGCTTGGGTGGGCTGCAAGGCGGCAGAGTGGATAAGAGGCTGGACTCAGCGTCAGATGAGCCAATTTCAGTTTCCAGTGCCTTATTCCACTGGGGCAAGACACTTCACCTTTTAACAGCCCTTATATTTATGTGGGTTCGTCGTGCCCCTCCACCAGACACCAAACTCCTTGAAGACCTGACTTTGGAGGGCTCAGCTATATGTTCACACAGTGCCCTTCACAAAGCAGTGCTTAAAAATACCCACTGAATGAACTGCTGCCAGGGGAAGAATGGGAAAGAAAGAGACAGAGGGAGACATTGGAGGCAAGGTCATCAGAGACAGACTTCAGTGACCTGCTTGACTGTGGAGGGCCACTTGGGTGATGCACACACCATCTCATTGCCATCCCTGGGTGCTGCCATCAGTTGGCATGTCAGGTAAAATGCTTCAGTTGAAAGGCAGTCCACACTCTATACATCTTTGTGAGGGCCCAGTATGCCTAGAAAGTGTACAACTGGGAAGGCGACATATGAAGAAGTATATGCAGTATTTATATTGAATGAAAATATTTACTGAACACCTACTATATGCCAGGCACTGTTCTAGTCTTTAGAAATGCATTGGAAACAAAACCAACAGAGCCCCTGCTCTCATGGAACTTACATTCTAGAGACGGACAAAGACAATAAGCAGGTAACAGATAAGTCTGTAATGATATCAGCTAGTGGCACATACTATAAGGAAACATAGAGTGGGGTAAGAGGACAGACAGTGACCAGATCTTCAGAAGGGTGATGAGGAAAGACTTAGGAGGTTTCATTTAGGCAGAGATGTGAACCAAGTGTGGGAAGAAGCCATGCAGAGATCAGCACTCCAGGCTGAGGGAGTGGCAAGTGCAAATCCCCTGCAGCAGGACCGTGCCTGTTTGAGGAACAGCAAGGAAGCCAGTGTGGCTGTAGTAGCATGAGCCGGGGAAAAGGCTGGTAGAAAAGATGTCAAAGTGGTGGCCCAGGACCAGGTATTGTGAGCCGTGGAGAGAGGTTGCATAGTAATCTAAAAGTGAGCGTGAGCATCAGAGGGGTGTTAAATAGGAGAGAGATATGGTTAGGTTTATGCTTGAAAGGCTCACTTTGGCTGCTGTGGGAATGGGGATGGCGGTCATTGAAAACATAGCTGAGACATTCACCTAGTAGTCGGGGCAAGAGATGGTGGTGCCTTGTACTAAAGTGGTTGTGGTGAAGAAGGTGAGAATATCTGAGTCAGGATTTACAAGGAAGATAGAGATGATGAATGTGACATTGATTGTAGAGAAATCAAAAGAATTGAGGATAAGTGGAAATGTTTTTGGCGTGAGGTTTCTTGAGATTAGGAATATTTAGGAGGGAAAATTTGGAGGGAGAAATCAAGAGTTCCATTTGGGCATGGTAAATTGAGTTACCTAGGACACATTTCTAGAAATCTTGAGAAGCGATCATACATAGAAGCATTTCAGCTCTTCTTTGCATTTAAAACAAATGATTCTACTGACAATCATTATGATCCATGGCTGAGAAAAACCAATGTGTGGCCAAAAAATGTTTCTGCGCTCTGTACCCCATGTAAAAGCTATCCTTTCATGCAGAAGCTTTTTCACTTTACAACCTGCTATTACATCAAGCAGCCGGCCTGAAGTTTGGGGAATAGAGGTGTGTGCCCTTTCTCTACCACCACACACCAGGCAACGTGTCCTCAGCTATTGACCTGCTATTTGTCATGGAACTTGACTACATCTTTAAGACAGCATCCTTGTGTAGCTATAGGAGAAAAATGATGGTACAGGCTTCACACATAATGATTGACAACTTGCCCACAGCAGGAATGTAAATTATTTCTTCCATTTCCAACTGGCTCCCCTGGCAAACAGCTTTTTCACACTGACCTGACAGTACCTTAAAGGAAAAAAGCCTCGGGGTCTTTAGTCCTGATGTTCAAAACCAGACACTAAAACACACTGACTTCCTTAAACTGAATTTGAAATAATTGCCTAAGCAGTTAGCTTATTTTTCATTAAGGCCATGTATTCCACAATCATCTGCCTGGGTGCCATAGAATTTTTTTTTCCTTTTTTTTTTTTTTTTTTTGAGATGGAGTCTCACTCTGTCGCCCAGGCTGGTGTGCAGCGGCACAATCTAGGCTTGCTGCAACCTCCACCCACCAGGTTCAAGCGATTCTCCTGCCTCAGCCTCCCGAGTAGCTAGGATTACAGGCACCTGCCACCACACCCAGCTAGTTTTTTGTGTTTTTAGTCAAGATAGGGTTTCACTATGTTGGCCAAGCTGGTGTCAAACTCCTGACCTCATCATCTGCCCACCTCGGCCTCCCAAAATGCTAGAATTACAGACGTGAGCCACCGCGCACCGCCATGTTGCCGTAAGAATGTTTAGTTCGGTTTACCTCGCTTGAGACACAATGCCGAGTTTAAGTTTTCAAGTGGATAGCTCTTTGGTAATATGTAAATGAACTGCAGAGACATTTTGAACGCAATGGGATAAGTGAGGTCTAGTATTTGCATAGCCCTAGTCATCTAAAGACAAAAACGTCTACTTTGTTCCACTCTATTTCATGGAACCTAGAAATACCATCTATTATAAGATACATCATTATGTTATGCATTCCTACAAAAGAAAAACAAATGCTGCCAATTAAACTGTGACACAGTGCCTTATGGTGATTCTGTCCAACACATAAACCCGTCACAACAGCCTCACACAGATTGAACATTTCCTTCATGTAGAGGGCTTTGTCAATTACTCCTGCCTTTGTTGAGTTCCTTGGCATGTAATATGTAATCTTTTTCATATATTGAAGTAACAAAGCGTGATAAGGCTTCATGCATTTGTGGCTATCTTCCTTCCTTCAGACCCACAATGCACATGGTTACTGCTTTTAGAGAAAATATGTCATAGCAGTCTCTTCTCCAGTGAAGTTATTTGCTTCACAAATATCAAATTATCCTCTCCCTACTGTATTTGTATCTTTCCAAGTACTGAGTTCCTACTAATGCCAAATTATAATGTAATCATTTTGAACACAGTTTAAATGCCAATTATACTCAACACATGAGCAGCTATGACCAAGCATGTGGGCATGAGCTATGACAACCATGTGACGGCAATTGTGAGGCACTGTGGATTGTAAGATGCATTATCATTTCACAGATGGTAAATGAGGAAAAGTGTGTGTTCTAGAATCAGTGAAATAACTGTGTAAGCAAGGCATTGTGGGAGTTCACAAATGAATAAAACAGTTTGGATCTTGAGTTAATATTTTCCTTTTGCTTAAGGAAAAAAAAACCCTCCCATTCTTTTGTATTTCCATAGATATAAGATGATACTGTGTTCATATACCAAGAGCAGCCTCAGCTTCTGTCAGGATATGGCAATATAAATGAAGTCACTTCAGGAATCTGACTTTTTCAGTCATGGTAGTTGTCAGACGTTGACACCACTGACTTCTTATGCTGCTGCAGTCCCTCATGTATCTCCTGCCTCAAAATCACTGTACACACAGAGAAACTATTAAAATCACCCCCAAGGAATGAAGGGAGGTGCAGGCCCTGTGTGATTGGAATACTGAAAGCAAAGCCAACTTGGCAGTCATTGCAGCTGGGAGGATGGGAGAGCTGCTGACAGAGCCAACAGGCTGTCTGCATCAGGATGTGCCCTGAGCAGCTCACCCAGTGGAGCCTCAGTCCCTTTCAGACCAAAACACAAAGACCTCAAACCTCACCCTTCCCGAAGCCCAGCCATGGCCACATGCTTATCATTAACCCCTGCTGCCTTTTCCACTTCTTCCAAACATGCCCTTACTCTGATTCTAGCCTGGATATCATCTGATTCTTTGCAAACTCCAAGCGTGTTCCTGCCTCAGGGCAATTACAGTTGCTCTTCCCTCTGCCGGGACTGCTTTACATGCATCTCTGTCCTTCTCCTTTGATGGGACCAAGAAGAAAGTTGCCCTTGGCCTTCTAAAAGTTCGCTGAAAAATCAATTCACATTCAAGCAGATTACTAAGAGAAAAGGCATACAAATTTATTTAGCATGTAAACATGGGAGCCTTCAGGATGAAGACCCAAAAATACAGGGGAGATTGTCCATTTTTACACTTGGTTTCAACCAAGTATGGACAGCTGTGCAGAAATATTATTGGACCAAAAAAAAGGGTCTGATCTAATGCTAATAGACTGAGTGAGGAAACCCAGGAAGGCCTGTCTGTCTAGACTCTTCTTGGTCCCCCTGAGCATGCATTCCTTCATTCTGAGTGTTGGACAAGACCCTGTCTGGAATGGGGGTCTTACGACCTACAGTCAAACAAGGTAAGTCAGATAATTTATTTGTGGCCAGTCTTCACATAGAAAGGTGGAGGGAAAGTCAGAGTAATATTTTTAGATTTTATGGCTGGCTTTGGGGAAGAGGGGGTCTGGTTTCTATGACCCACCCTGGGGAAGAGGGATCTAGTTTCCATGGCTAGCCTTGGGAGAGAATGGGACTGAGAAACAGGAGGGCAGGAGAAGATCACAGAAAAACTTTTGCTTCTGAGGCTGCTTCTGAGGTCTTCATTTCAGGGTGGTGTTTTCTCAGCCCCAACACTTTCCACATCATCTCAGCTCACGTTATGTCACCTCCTTGGGTCAAGGCCTTCCTCATCGCCCAAACTGAGATGGTATCTCCTGACCATCTATTTCTATCATGTTACCCTGAATGTATGTGTGTTTGTTATTTGTTTGTCCTAAATCTCCCCCAGTGTCCTTCACCCTGGAGAACACATGCTCACCTGTGCACCCTCAACACCTGAAACACATAGAAGATGTTCAACAAGTATTTGATTAACATATGAATGAATGCACTCAACTTGATTCCTGGCTCATTAGTAGTTTTTAAATACTTGGCTTAATATCATGTTCTCCTCCAGCTCCTCTCCATCTTCCTATCTTTCATCAACAAGACTTCACATGTATGAGACTCTATGACTCCTCAGATTAAAGTGCTTGTCAGGTGCGGTGGCTCATGCCTGTAATCCCAGCAGTTTGGGAGACCGAGGCAGGTGGATTGCTTGAGTCCATGAGTTCGAGACCAGCCTGGGCAACATGGCGAAACCCCGTCTCTATAAAAAATACAAAAACTAGTTGAGCATGGTTGCACATGCCTATGGCCCCAGCTACTTGGGAGGCTGAGGTGGTAGGATCACTTAAGCCCAGGAGGTCAGGCTGCAAATGAGCAGTGACTGTGCCATTGGCACTCCAGCCTGGGTGACAGAGCAAGACCATGTCAAAAATAAATAAATAAATAAATAAATAAAAATAAAATAAAATAGGTGCTCAGTTCTCTTTTCCTGAAAGCTTATTACAACTATAGCCTCCAAGCTCTACTCCGCTCTCTGCCCTGCCCCTCTCTTGCACGCAGAGCCTTCCTGACAAACATGGTTCTTCTCCACTCCTGTTGCTGCTTTGTATGACTGCAGAGCTCCCGGTGGCTTATTTGTGACAGGGGTGTCTGTGAATGTCTGAATGAGCAGCCACACAGCAGTCTGGGGTGAGCTCTAACAAGCAGCTGCTAATTGGCTGCCAGATCCTCTTGCCAGCCCCGGTGTCATTCCCTTTCACACCTGCCAATGTTGACTCAACCAAGGGTCTTCCCAAATAGGTGGAAGCTAGAGGAATTTCCAGTCCTCAGCACTTCTCCAGGGCACAGGCAACTTTACTGCTCAAGCTTTTCCTACTAATAGGGATCACTACCAGTCGTGATTTTTTACAAGCATATATTGATTTCTACTCTGTGGAAAGAGGATCTAAAATAATTAAAAGGCTCCTGACTTTGTAAAGAGTATAATCTGATGATAGTCAACCATAGTAGTCTTATTTTGCTCTGATTATTACCAGCAATATGTGTGTGTGTGTGTGTGTGTGTGTGTTCATACACTCACCTGAGTGCAGGAGAGTTAAAGCAATAATGATACAAGTTACTTTTTTTGTTGTTGAGATGGAGTCTCACTCTGTCACCCAGGCTGGAGTGCAGTGGTGTGATCTTGGCTCACTGCAACCTCTGCCTCCCAGGTTCAAGTGATTCTCCTGCCTCAGCCTCCTGAGTAGCTGGGATTACAGGAATGCATCACCATGCCTGGCTAATTTTTTGTGATACAAGTTACTTTTATAAATTGATTTGAATTTTTAAGAGTGACCAGCAGAGAAAGTCTCTATAAGCATTTGGCTGTACCACCCTGGAGAATAAATGGCACATTACACAAAATATTATACAACGTGACTACTAAATTATAAACCTGCATTTCTTGGATGTCCTTATATGTACTGCAACTACTTATACACTTAAAAGTGCATAATGATTACTTGATTGAATAAATAAATGGTGTTGAATAAGGTAACTGCTAATAAGAGTCAAGGTCAGTTTTTAATCCTCACTATACATAAGAATAACTTAGGAGAATTTTTAAAAGCATAGATGCGCAGGTTCATCCCCAGTTATTTGCATTCATTGGTTGAAATGGGTCTTGGGCATGCATTTTTAAAGGTTTGCCAGGTGATTATAATGTGTAACAGGGTCAAAAACCATTAACCTGGATAGAAAGTAATTCATGCCCTAAAGTTAATAATCCAGTCTATGTTAAAGATTATGGTGAATAATTTGCAAGAAATGTTTTGCCCGAGTTATATTAAGCTTAGTAAATACTTTTTAATATCACTACTATGATATACTTACTGATCTGAAGTCGCCTATTTTTTACTTTAACATGAGAAGTAAAGACTAAAATGTAATCAGATAAATAATTCTTTACTTTAAAATGTGAAATAAAACATTTGTTTCCTGAAACAACCTTAAATTCTGATGCAACACAAAACTTAAATTGCTATAAATGTTTCCTTACACAGCTTAAAAAAATCAAAGTTCATGAGATCCAACAAAAATAAATAAGGAAAGTGGAATAAATTTTCTAGAATTGTAGTAGATTGAATGGTGGCATTTCAAAAGATATGCCCACATAGAACCTGTGAATGTGACCTTATTTGGAAAAGGAGTGTTTATAAATCTAATTCATTTAAGGATCCAAGACCAGATCATCTTGGATTAACAGGATAGGCCCTAAGTCAAATAAGTGTTTTTATAAGAAAAGAAGACAGACAAAAGAGAAGAAGAAGCAGAGAAGGCCATGTAAAGACAAGGCAAAGATTGGCGTGATGCTGCCACAGGCCAAGGGACACCTGGAACCACCAGAAGCTCAAAGAAGCAAGGAAGGATTCTCCCATTGAGCCTTCAGAGGGAGAATGCCCTGCTGACACACTGATTTCAGAATTCTGGCCCCCAGAACTGTCAGAGAATAAATTTCTGTCTCAAGCCACCCAGTTTATGGTAATTTATACAGCAACCTTAGGAAACTAGTACAATAATATTCTTGTAACAGAAGCTGTGCCATCAGCTTTAAATGTTATGACCTAGTATTTGTTAAAGGAACCTCAAGTTGCAATAGAATATGTAGTCAATGGAGGCCGTCCTCAGTCAACTGTAAGTCATGACCCCCATGAGGGTTTAGGCATGATCGCTTCCCTCCACCTCTTTGCTATGTTGAGTTAGAAATTAAGGCTTTAGGAAATCAGATCCAGCCACAGAAGAAGGGCATGCCTGACAGTAGGCATAAAGAGAACTATTTAGGATTGAATTTGTTAAAGATTAGCTACATTTCATTTTGTAAATGAGGCCAAAGTAACTAAGTTCTGTTTCATCATTAGGGCAATGTTTTTATTTGGGGTTTGAATCAATTAGAAATGCTTTTAGCTTCAAGTAACTGAAACCTGACCAACAGGGGTTGAAATCATACAGACATGAATTGTGTTGGTTGACAAGAGGCATGGAAGTGGGCACTTGTTAGTAGTGCCATTTAGGACCAGAGCCTTTCTGTCTTTTTGCTCTGTTCTCCCTAGCATGATGGCACTTTGTGCTCATATTTTTGTGTTTTTCCCCTCATGACCACAGAGTGGCTATGGCAGCTTCTGTCATCACATCTGCATTCCCAGATGGAGGAAGGGGAAAGGGAGCAATGATAGAGACGTGGGTTCCTTTTATCAGGATATCAAAAGTTCTTCCAGTATATTTCCAGCAGACTCAGGTTTACACCTCATCGGCCAGACCATGTAACATGGCCACTGTCCAACTTGCAGGAGACTGGGAAAGTACGGCTTAGCTTTTTCTAACCTCTGTAGGAGAAAATAAGCAAGAGAGAGGAAATTGGAATGGATTTTACTGGCCAACTGATAACATCTGTCACAGAGCTATAGAAACCACTCAGAACAGTGAGTTCTCAGGAAAGGTCTTTATACTATTTATCGATAATATGCAATTAAATGACAAATCCACAAACCTGGAATTCCTGGCATATGATTGAGAACTAAGGAGAAAGAACTAATTTCTTTAATCAGTTTGACTTGGAATATTTCCAGAAGGTGTAAGATGATTTCCAAACTTTCCTTTTAACCCCATCAAGTGTATAATTATTCAAATCGTGTATCGATGTAGAGATTATTAGGCATTTTAGGTTAATAGCACCAGAAAAAAGTAAAATTTTGAAATTCCTTTTAAAGAGTCAAAACAGAAATGGAAAATAAAGAAGGAATAGTTCAATTTGTGACCAGTTCTCGTCCATCTTTGTTTGACTGAGTCTGTGCTCTTCTTGGCCCTTCTTGCAGACAGATGGGTGAGCTAGGGTAGACGGATTCAGAAAGAGAGAAGTCAGAAGTTAGAGACATGTTCATCTTGATTGCACTGTGGTCACAAAATGACCCTTCTTTGCATATGTATAATTGTAAATCAGTGGGAGTGGTAGGGTCTGATCAATTCAGTTCGATAATCATTTACATCTCCTTACTGTATGCCAAGCACTATGCTAGATGTGTATTGGAGCATACTGCTCCGACTGGAGAGACAACTGGGGAGTAGGAATTTCCTTTGAAGAGTTCGCATTCTAACCGAAAGAAGTAAACAGTTATAGTACAGTTCAATAAGAACCACATTCAGCATATACATAGGGTCACATACAACAAGGACCTTAAAATGAGCCTAGGGGAGGAGAAAGAGATCAGGAGTATCTTACCGGAGGAGGTATATGGTACAGGAGGAGGTACTGTACTGCGTGTGCTTAGTTGGGGGAAAAAACTACAGCTGGATTTGATGCTAAGATAGGAATTTAACTTCTTTTTCGTTAGACTGGGGGTGGGGGTTGGGGGGAAGCTGGAAGAAGGCAATGGGGTAGATAGAGGAGAAAGGGGAGGCAGTGGGCTGTTGACTCCCATGTGTAACTACAAAGATTCAGAAAAGGAGCTCAGAACCAGGATGTATGTAGAAGCACCAGTCACCCCCACCATCACCATGGGTCATAATAGCATGTGGCACCTATTTCCCCCTGCAACACAAGGCTGAAGCAACCTCTGCCAGCCCCTGCACTTGCTGGGGAGCAAAGGAAGCTGCCTGCACAGGGACTGCAGCCATGCAGTTGATGTGGTGGTGCTCTCTGACATGTGACCAGGCAGACCGCCAGTCACTCAACCTTGAAAATCAGAAGAAAGCCAGTCATTCCAAGACCCAGTTTTTGAACCAGAGGGAAACCAGTGCCAGGACTGGGAACACATTACGGTTTCTTGACTGTTCCTGAGGCGGGTGACCAGGATAAATTCCCTTTACTTTCCTGAAGCATTTTAATAGTGCTTTAGAGTTGACAAAGCTTCCACACATCTCAGATCACTGTTTGCTTATAGTCTGCTAAGGCAGGTGTTACCATTCCCATTTTACAGCAGAGGAAGGGGAGGAGCAGGAACTCACACACATTCCCACATTTAGAGCTTGGTGGAGCCAGAGCCCAAGCCCAGGTCTATTCACATCCAAATCTCTTTCCATAGAGACCCTAGCATGCCTTCAGTCAATCTTCTTTACATCACATGTAAAGCTGCCTTCTTCCAGAACTTCTGTTAAACATTAAGTACATTTCATGCTGCTGGATTTCCTGCCAAACATTGTAAGAATATGCTTCTTATGCATTGTTAGTTTCCTGTGGAAGAGGCTTCCTCCAGTCTATGTTTTATTGATCAACCTACTCTTGCTTTCCTCACTGCTTACCCTGACAAGTACTTCACTGTAGATTGTGCTGTTGAAGGAGTACATAGGGAGAAAGATAACAGTGTTCTAAAGCGTGAGCAATTCACCCTTCCATGCAAGTAACCTCAGGTAAACCTCTATCCTGCAGCAGCCCAGACAACTTCTCCAGTATGAACAAAGTTGAGTCCTTTATTTAATATACAGCATGTGGCTCAGGGTGGGAAAAAAATGGAAAGAAGATGTGGTTTCATTAGATATTTACCAGGTCAAGGATGGATCTCTGTTTTGTACAATCTGTACCTTGCTGGGGAAATGGGGATTTTCTTTTCCAATTCAGATAATTCCACCTCAAAAGAGAAGCAGCTGGAATCAGTACACAGCATCCTACTCTCATGTCATTTTTAGTATCATTCCCTTTTGTTGATTAAGCCAGCAAAATCTTTTATTTCTTTTTTATTAAAAAATAATTATGCATCTTTGCAAGTAGGCTTGATTCACTGAGCGCAGATAATAACTACAACTCTCAGTTTAGATTTTTCTCTGGTTTCTTTATATTATTTTGTGTTTGCTGCATGAAAACATTTTATTAATGAACTTGGTTGCAATTAAGGACAGCCATGGTCCCTTTTAAAGATAAAATACTAGTTAGTATTCATTAAAGGAGTTATAAAAATTCCCTGGCTGTACCTTTTCTAATTATTCCTTCTTCGAAAAACCACTGAAGTTCATATAAAACCAGCATGTAATGTATAAAAGCAGCTGCCCTGACCATGAAAAGGGAGACAGTTAGTCATTTCTGAGCTGCCTTAGGTAATGAGCAATTAGAAAATGTAGGTAAAAATCGGTGCAATATTTAAATCCTGTTATTCTTTTGTACAGATATGGTTATTGTCTTCCTCATCCAAGGATTTATTGAAGTAAAATAACCTTTATATGTGACCATATTCTAAAATTCAGGAAGGGAATAATTCAGCAATAAAAGGCTTATAATTTCCAATTTTGTGACTAAATTTTCTCTCTAATTTGTGGTGTCATCACTTCTCTGCCAATTGGATCCATAAACAGATCAAAGCCCAGAAGATGTCTCAGGACTTTTATAACAGAAGCTAAGTGGGAACAATGTATAATGTATACATGCATTTAAAAACACACTGTCCTTTGAAGCTATAGGCGTTGTTACAATGTCTCCCAATACTTTTACTCCCTAAAGCAATATCTTATTCTTCCCAGTGATCAAAAGCAATGCTTGAATTATCAGCTACCCATGATCTTTGTCATTTCAAACAATAGAAAATAAAATTCAGAGTTGAGAGAGTTTGACTTGCACAATTGCAGGAGGAATAGAAAAGTATGAGGATATAATTAACAATAACAAATGTTTATATAAATTTTGTTATATGCAAATCATTCTTCTGATTGCTTTCCATATATTAACTATTTTTTAAAAATTTAAGTAATTCACTTATATAAGAATAATGATAACAAATGACATTGGACACAGCTCTGAACTGTAAATAACTTTTTGTATAAACATCTAATCTAGATTTTTCTTCTTTGTTGCTTCTGAGAAAAAGGTTAACAACTTGTTCCTTGATTATTCTGCAAAAATATTTGTGAAAGTTCATAGATCTCTTGATGTATGCATATTCTAGAATAGCTGTGGCAATAATCATAACAAATGACACTTTTAAAGCACCTTGGAGTTTATACAGTAAAGTATATCTCCCATATAAGAATGTTCTTTTCTAACAATACATTTTCAAGATGGCAGGATGAGTATTAATTTTCTGCTTTGCGTATGGGGAAACTGCAGTTCAGAGAAGTTAATAAATTGCCCGAGGTCAATGCAAGACGTGCAGGCACAAGCCTGTCTGATGGCATGTCTCTGCGCCCTTTGCACCATGCCTCAGACTCAGTCTGGCATCCTTCGGGGTGAGTCATGGTTCCCTAACATAAATTTCTGATCCATGGAGTTGACAACCTCTTTAATTTAGTGGACTCTTTCACTCTATTAAAGAAAGCAGTATAATATGCTGGAAGTTTCATGCAGTCCTCTGAGTAGCCATGAAACTGTTTATCAGGTCATTTAACATCACTAGTTTCTTCATCTGGAAAAGGAAGAGTTTGGGTACCTGATATCTAAGGAACTCTGACTCTGATCAGCACATGGTAGGCCCTCAGATAACTGGTTAATAACTCAATAGCTAATGTCCAACACAGTGAATTAGCAATTATGTTTCTGGTCAAGATGTTTTTTACTGTGTGCTTAAATAGATCTATCAAAAGAAATCAGTCATTATGTGGAAACGTTTGTCTTCAACATATTTCTAGTAACAAGACCCATGGGAAATTATATAGAAATGCACATATTAAACATCTGAAGGACCTCATGATTCCATTCTTTAAATATGCAGATTGTTTTGATTATTTTATATTAACATAGAAAAATCATACTCAGGAGAGTTAAACCTGAACTTCTCTGTATAAATAACTTTTTCTGCATCTCTATTATTAAAGCCAAATGAGAAAAGCCAGATACACGAAGACTCAAACTTACAGATTTGTAAATTAGAGAGTACTAATTCACATTACAAAAAGGACTTTCTGCTTTATAAAAGGATTCATCCCAGCATTTCTTTAACTACAGGCCTGAAAGATTTATACAATACACATTTTCCTAGATGCTCTAAATTCACTGTTAGGTCCTAGCTATTTTAACTAGTCCTGTGGTGAGTCCTTTCGTTATGCAAATTCATCCCTCTAATTGATCTGTTTTGTATATTTGTAATTTCCTTTCCTGTAAATCTGAATTTGCTAAAGCACACTATCCTTGTACAAGAGGTCTCTGCATTTAAGTTCTTGGTTGCAAATGCAATGGATTTCCTGTTCAGGTAACATGGCAGAGTAGTTACCCTGAAAATGTCAACTAAAAACATCTGAAAAGTCTGGATAATTTTTTTTAATTTTTAATGCATTTCTGAACTAGAAGGAAAATAAATAGCTCTCCAGGGGACAAAGAATAATAGAGAACTGAAACTCACAGCAGTAAAGCCCAGATCTGACTCTTTGTCTACTCTGGGGAAGTGCTGTCTTAGGTAATCTAGAGGCTAATGTCTCAGTATCCACTGTGAGGCAGGAGACAAGGTTCTCTGTCCCTCCTCCAATAGGGAGTTGGAACAGAGACCACCATAGTCTGGACCCTAGAGAAACTCCACTCTAAATAACAGCATAAGTGTGAACTCATATGCCCATTGGCATAGGGAAATAACTAGGTAAGTTGTCTTCTCAGCCTCTGTTCAGAATGGCGAAATAGAGACTCTTCCTTGAGAACCCAGAACCACTGTCAAGTAACGCATTTTAAGTTTGGCTATTGGTCTAGAAAGCTCCAAGATGAAAAATTTACATGAAAATTAATCCAAAGCTGGAGATACCTCAAGGGTGGTAAAAGAAATAAACACAAAATACCTCTGTAGATATATACCTTCAACTAAACTAGTGTAATATGGCTTTATTCTGTCAACTTAGCTAAACTGGAATTACATTCTCAGAATTTATTTCTTTGCGTGTTTCTCAATTGGAGTAGGCCATAAAGCACACTCGTCTGAGAACTGAATGGCACAAATGAAGAAGCCACCATTTTAGACTCTGAAAGTCACTATATGACACCAGGCATTGGCAATTTGTACATGTTGTCACTAATCTATTAACCCACCTTATTGACATTGAGAAGCACCTAGACCCACAGTTCTCCAGCTTCCAATGGATTTCCTTCTTTGATTTCCTTCAGTCCTGGGCCAAGTGGTAGGTGTTACTCCAGGGTGAAGGATTCAAACTTCTCTGCAGGTCACTAACATTACTGAAATTAGAGATCATAAGCGACAGAGTCAAATTCCAGTTTCTCCTGGTGGGCTCCATTTTGTCCTCTGGGGTTCCAGTCTGACCTTGTGGGTTCCAGTTTGTCCTTGCCCTTTCCTATTTCAAATCCATCTCTCCTTCCTGATTGCCTTCCAGCTGATTTGCAGTGATCCCAGGTCCAATAAATACCACATGCAAAAGCAACAGCCTGGCATGAACTTCTTAACCAGTTCCCCAATTGTACATGGTCTAATTGCTTCAATAAATCCACTATTCTGTTTCATTCATGACGATCCATTTTTCTGATCAATTCCTGACTGGTACAAATGTGATTCTTTCAAATGAACTAAAAACAAATTATGAGTTTATAATCTAAAATTATAAAACACACGAAGAATTTCTGCCATATCTTTTTTGAAGGGTCTTAGTATTCTCATTTGATTTTCTTTTTCTGCTCATTTTCTCAATCTATTGTCCTCAATCAAATAGAGCTTCTAATCATTTACATTTTAAAAATGTATTAGAGGCAAATGAAGAGGAAATGTAAGAACCGTATTCTGAGTTCTTTTAGGTGATGGTTAATCAGGTGCAGCACAGGGGACATAGGAAAGCCGCAAGAAAACAAAGTTTATTATTATTTTCACAGGTCCTAGAGACGGGAGGAGTCACCACATGCCATACACAGTTACAGGGGAATCACCAGGTTTTGGTCAGGTGGCAGAAGACAGAAGTAAGAGGAAAGCCAAAACTAGAATTTTATTAGAGTTTCCATAGGACAGGAAGGGTGAGGGAGGGCAGGATAAACTTCTTAGAATTGGTTAGTTTGAATAATTCCTTCAGGCTCTAAACTATAGAGATAGTCCCTAATTGCCTGGTACATGGCCCTGGGATGATTAAGACACAAGCATATTTTTTCCTGGGGGTATACAGGCCACACAGAAGATATATGACTTGGTTAATTTGCAAATCTAAGGTATGCTCCTAACTGAGTCCTTTGCTATCTCTAAGAATTGGCTAGAGCCAGGAGGGGCAGTCTCTTTATAGCAAGATGTCAAAACATCATAATATACAGAAAATTTAAAACATGTAAAATACAAACTGGAAGATCAATTTAATGAAACTATCCCAAATGCTCCAAAAGATGCAAAATATAAGAGGATAAGGCTCAAATATGTCTATCCAATGACCAATCAATCTAATTCCTAGGAATACACCCCAGAGAAATTCTCAAAAGGGTCTATAAAAACCATGTAAAAAAATGTTTATTTGATCATTGTTTGTGCAGCAGGAAGTTGGAAGTTCCCTGAGTTTCCAGCACTGAAGAATGAATCAGTGAAATGCAATGACAGCACATTATATATTAAGATGCAGCAGTTACCAGCAGTGAACCAGATAAATATGCAGCAACATATATAGATTTTTAAAACAGAATGCTGAATATATAAAGTGAGAAATAGGTACTTTAAAAATATATAATGTTCTTTAGTGGGTATATATTTTAATTTACACAACCGTGGTACTGTGCTGTTGCTTATTCTAACAAATACATTAGATTCCTATGGGAGAAGGAAAATATAAGTGGGAAATGAGAATAAAGAGGAATCATTAAACAAACAACCAAGGGAGAAATAGTACATCCACGGATAACAATAGTGTGCCATGAACTAAGGAACATGATTACCTCAACTCTCGGCACTTCAAGTAAAAACAAAACAAGACAAATATATATGTAATCTTTATATAATTAAATTAACTATAAATTAAACTTATATATAATTTATATAGAAATTAAACTTATATATGGTTAATTTTATATATACAGACAATATACATATAAATACACATATGTATATATACGTTTATCTATAATATATACACAAAATATATGTAGTATTCATATACAAATATATATATTATATATGTGTGTGCGTGTGTGTATATTCCAGAGAGAGGTATATAGATATGTTAAAAAGAGACATAGAAGTAAAGTTTAATCTATGTCTCATAAGAATTCCACATAGAGAATATTAAAAGAATGGGAGAAAAGTATACTTTAATTGATATGATTAAAGTCAAGAATCCTAAACAGGGTAAATAAAAAGAAACTCACAACTAGACCCATTACACAGTGCATCCTTGGTGAAACACAGAACATCAAAGACAAAGAGAAAATCTAAAGAAGAGACAAAGACAAAGATGTTACCTAAGAGAAGCAGGAAGAGGAGGAGGAGGAGGAGGAAGAACTTTTCAATAACAACAATACAATTCAGAATAGAATTCAATGTCTTCAAAGAATTTATAACCAGCTATCTAAAATTCAAGAATAAGAATGAAAAAGGGCATTGTCAGAAAAAGACTTTAAAACTTTGCTATTAGCTGAAGAACTGTGAAGACTGTAATTCAGAAATAAGAAAGCTGAATTCAAAGGAAAAAGTGAGAAGAAAGAGACAGTAGTGAGTAAAGAAACTGGTAAATATGTAAGTAAAACTAAATGAACTTTGGCCATTTAAATCAAGAATGAAAATAATAACCAATAACAGTGATATAAAAGCAGTATAGCAAACATTGGTATATTGGCCAACTATTATATAAAATACTAGACAACAATAATATGTAAAAGCAGAGGGGGATTTATCCCAGGAATGTATGATAGTTTAACATTAGAAAAGTCTATTAGGTAATTCATTACATTAACAGATTAAAGGCCAAAAATATGTTAATAGAAGCATATGAACATTTGACAAAATTCCATACAGATTTACAGTACAATTTTCTTAGTAAACTAGGAATTTAAGGAAAATTTCTTAGCCTAATTAAGTTTATGTATGAAAAACCTACTTAAGGAATGGTGACTTGTGCCTGTACTCGCAGTGACTCAGGAGGTTGAGGCAGGAAGATCCCTTGAGCCCAGGAGTTTGAGACTGCAATGAGCTATAACTGCACCACTGCACTCCAGCCTGGACAATGGAGAGAGACCGCTGACTCAGAAGAGAAGAGAAGAGAAGAGAAGAGAAGAGAAGAGAAGAGAAAAGAAGAGAAGACCCCACTTAAAAGAGAAGCTTCAACAATACCCTTGAAATTCAGTAACAAAACACAGATGGCCACTTTCAAAATTTTTTATTCAACATTGAACCAGAGTTCCTAGGTGGCACAGCAGGGAAATGAAAAGAAAGAAACAAAATATAATAAAATGTCAACTCCTGGGAAATAAACAGTATAGAGATTGTAAAGGAAGAAACAAAATAGTCATTATTCACAACTGATACATAGTATATATTAGTTAATGATAATATTAACTGCTATGGCAGATAAACTTCAAATTTTCAGTGGTTTAACCTAAAAGATTAATTTCCCATTCAAATTATAGTCCAGTGTGGGAGTTCTCTGTTGTGCAGCCTTTCACATGATTACTCAACTCATCTGTGACCCCCTTTAGGTCCTGAGTCCTCTCCAACCAGCTGGCAAATGGTAAAACACAATGAAGCTTCATTTGCGGGAAGTTTTATGGAATAGGTGTAGCAATATTTCTGTCCACATTACATTTTCTAGAATATAGTCCATCACATGGCAAAACAACTGAGAGATGGGGAAACACGCTGTAACTGTGTGCCTGAGAAGAAGAGAATGGGTTTGGTAAGCATCTCCTTCTCTCCTATGTTGTCTAGGTAGGGTTCAAAAGAATCTACACACAAACTTCATGTCTAATAGAAGACTTCAAAATTGGACATTGAAGGTTGGATATTTGCATAATATATGCACTGTCAGTTCACCGAAGAGAAAACTCAAATGATAAATAAACATTTAAAAAGATGCTCCACATCACTAGTCATTAGAAAACTGTAAATTAAAACCACTGTATGAGAGTATTTCATACTCTAGCTAATGAAAAATGCAAATGGTTGATAACACCAAGTTAGGATGTGCCAAAGCAGAAACTCTCATATATTACTTTTGATTGACACATTTATTTTGATGTATCCACATGGGCAATCCAAGCTAAAGCTATTTTGTGTCTTTAAAGAAACTTCATGCTCCACTAGTCCACATTGGTTGGTTATAAACTATCACCCTTATTGGGCAATTTTGTTCTCATTTCAAAGTTCTTTCCCAAGGTGAAAGTCATAGTGCTTTCCTTTTATACCTTACTGTGGTGCCTATGATGTAACTGCACCTATACAGTATCCTTCATTTGTCTTTCTTTTGAAAGACCCTTACTTTACCAGAAACTACTGATGCCTCTAAGCATGTCCCCAAATGAGAACCAATCCTTAAATGTTTCTTACCATCCCCAAAAAACCATCCTCTGAAAGGTGAAAACTACTCCTCAAATTCCTGTTATTCTGGAACTTAATTTTCTTAGGTCTCATAAAGATTTTGAGCTCTATCCTCAAACAAATGTTACCAATTTCTAATGGCAATAAGATTTGCTAAAATTATATTGATACTGTATTTTTAAGAAAAAAAAAACCCTCCCAAGTCAGTAAGCATAAGGCATGCTACAATTTTGTGTCATGGGAAAAAAACATGGGCTTTGGAAATGTAGACATGAATTGGAATTCTGGCTCTGACACTCACTAGTGTTGAGACTAGGCAAATTTCTTACTGTTTCTAACCTTCAGTTTTGACATCTGCAAAAATGGGGAAATTATATAACTCAGAGAGTTGTCATAAGGATTAAATACAGCATATACAAAGTTTCTGGCATCATAGATATCATTAGATTTGAGCTCATGTCTCCTGCTCATATTCACTGAACATGCCACTGTTAAGTATGTTAAATTTTGTGTTTGTGTAGGTCTGACACTTAGCATTTGGTGGTAATTTTTAGCTTACCGTTCTCTCTTCCCCTGCACTTCTCTGCATTCTCTGTATTTTGGAGATTGTTTTTCCAATCTCCAAAATTCAGATGAAAGAAACCATATTCTAATAAACTTGCTAATTAACCAGAACAAATCTTTCTACATGAGATGCCTTTATATCATTCATTCTTTCTTTTAGCAAACCAAAGACAGTGTATATATGTTTAATTCATGTGCCAAAAAAAATGAACAATTAATTCTGCTTTAGATGGGAAAATAGTAAATTTAATGTAAATTAATTTAAAATCACTAACAAATGCACATTTTAATCATTGGCTATAGGAAAAATATTACAACTGCAATTGAGACTGAGGCTACAGTTTCATCAGGTTTTTAATTTTAAACATCATGTCCCATACTTTAGTAAATCACTTATGTTTGGGCAGTGTTTTGTCAATTGTAGTGTAATTAATCAGCCAAAGGTTCTGTCAATGTTTCAAGTTTCTGACTAGATAAAATTAATAACAGATAAAATACTTTTGTGTTACTAAAACATTAGAGAAATAGGCCAGTCACAAAAGGACAAATATTATATGATTCCACTTGTATAAGGTACTTAGAGTAGTCAATCTACAGAGACAGAAAGTAGAACGGTGACCGCCAGGGCAGGGAAAAATAGGAAGTTGGTGTTTAATGGGTACAGTTTCAACTGGGAATAGTAAAAAAGTGCCAGAGATGGATGATGATGATGGTTGCATAACAATGTAGATGTACTTAGTGCCACATAACCGTGCACTTAAAAGTAGTTAAAAAGGGAAAGTTGATGTTGTTGAGTATATTTTACACCAAAAAAAAAAAAAGATGGCGCAATGTACAAAGAGAAAATACAGTCTTTAAAACCACAACAAACATCAAGCATATTTGATTATATCAGCAAAATAGTTTCAATTTGATTATTCTGAATTCTTTTTCTGCTTTCTCACAACAGTAGGACCCATAGTAACAAACCTTACTTTTTGAATATTGAAATTCTACAAGTTCTGTTTTAAGACTTTCTACATTTCAACACTTTTAAGTAATTTTGGGCAAAATCTCTCAAGTACAGCTGAGCAGTGATCATTTGAATGCTTTAGTTTTATTCCTGAATTCTCAAAATATTTGTAAAGATTCTTTTTATGTTAGAAAAATAGTCATTTGTATAAAATTAATGCATATAAAGTCCATAAAGAAACAGCTTAGTTTGGGAAAATATTTAGGAAAGCTTAGTTTGAGAAAATATTTAGAGACACTATTTTCAAAATATGTAGTTGTAAATGCCTTGATATTGTAGCCAAACAACAAATCTGTTATTTTGCTTTATTACTGTGTATTTTTATTATATTTAAGTGTAGGATAATGTCAGTTTAAAGTATCTCTCTGTCAGCTATTTTACATCATTTATTTTTCAAAATACTTACTTCGATAATTTGAATATCATTGGATTCTTCCAAACAATAGCTATAATGACTTGGCCACCAAATGTCAGTCCTCTTAATGCCCTGTATCCTCTTTTCAAATTCTTACACAGTTTTAATTGACTGACTTAGACTTATCCATGACTCTAAATTACCAGTTACCAATTTTATTAACTGCGTGAGATGCATTTGAAATCAGAAAGCATCTTTATATTTTAAATATATATTATATAAATGTTGAATAGGTTTACAGCTGTTTTAAAAAATGATCAAATATTTGGAGAAGCCAATGTTGAATAGAAAACTCAAAACAATCTCAAAACTCTATGGACAATTAAATAAGAGCATACAACCTCAAAGCGAAGATGCTAAGTGGTTTGTAAAGACCGCTTGTAACAAAATAGGCACAGGTGACATAAGACACGTAATGTTGGCTTCACTATGATTACATTCAGTCACGTTTTGTTAACACTGTATTTCGTAACTATATAGCAACATGTTGCCATACATAAAATACTTTTTTTTTTTTTTTTTTTTTTTTGAGATAGAGTCTCACTCTGTCACCCAGACTGGACTGCAGTGGCGCAATCTCGGTTCACTGCAACCTCTGCCTCCCGGGTTCAAGTGATTCTTCTGCCTCAGCCTCCTGAGTAGCTGGGATTACAGACACCATCTACTATGTCCGGCTAATTTCTGTATTTTTAGTAGAGATGGGGTTTCACCATGTTGGCCAGGCTGGCCTTGAACTCCTGACCTCAGATCCTCTGCCTGTCTTGGCCTCCCAAAGTGCTGGGATTACAGGTGTGAGCTATACCATTCCCAGCCTAAAGATACTCTTAGATTAACCATCAATAAATGTGTTTCATGAGTAGAAGTGACACAGAATCTATGTTGAGTTCATTTATTCTGATCCTGAGCCCAAACCTAGTAATTCCAAAGGCAGTCCATAGAATATTACTTTGTATGGACCTAAGACGTCTAATTGTAATTTGCTCTTCATGTTAAATATTCAGTATTTTAAAACATAGACTTTAGGGAGCCAGCATCAAAATGTTATGGACTATTCTTCTCTTGGCCAGACCATATTTGATTGTCTCAATCATAATAAGGTCAAGGCACCAGCAGTAGTTTCTGTATCTGGGGGAGGACCCTTTCTCATAGATGGTGCCTATTATGTGTCCCCACATGAAAGAAGGGGCAGACAAGCTCCCTTGGGCCTCTTTTAGAAGGATATTAATTCCATTCACAAGGGCTCCACCCTCATGATCTCATCACTTTGTAAATGCTCCACCTCTGAATGCCCACACATTTGAGATTAGATTTCAAGAGACACAGACATGCAGACCATAGCAGGCCCTTTATACTGTGACAATCAAAATGAGTGACTGAGTCACAAATCTCAGTCATCAAGGTTTATTGAGCCAGCTTAGGGGCATGCCCAGGAAAAACATAAGTCACAGATGCATCTGTGGCTGTTTTTTCCAAAGAGGGTCTCAGGAGGTTTACTATTTGTACATTTTCCTTGAAAAAGGTGGAAAGGGGACAGCAGTGAGACAAGTGATTACATACTAGTGAGACTAGTTCAACCTCCCATCCCGCCAAGGTCGTGAACTCAGCTTCCAGGGTTTCTCTGGTGATCACCCAACACTATACACTGCACAGACCAGAGCAATCGTCTGAGACCACGGCATTGCAGTAGAGAAAGAGTTTATTTGATGTAAAGCTGGCTTACGTGGGAGAACTGGAGTTATCATTCAAATCAGTCTCCCTGAAGTCTTGGAGCTTAGGGTTTTTATGGATAATTTGGTGGGCAGGGGGCTAGGGAATGGGTGCCACTGATTGGTTAGGGATGAAATCATACTGGTATGGAAAACAGTCTTCATGTGCTGAGTCTACCTCTGGGTGAGGCCATAGGATCAACTGTGTCATGGATCACCAGTTCAGGTAGGATCAGTCTGGAAAACATCCCCCTCAAAATACAATCTTGGGTTCTAACATAGCAACGTTAACTATAGGAGTAAATGAGAAAGTCACAAATCTTGTGACCTCTGTTCACATGATTCCTGAGCAGTAAGGGCTTATAGAAACTATGCCTATCCTATCAGAATTTGGACCCCTCCCATAATCAACCTTGTGGCCTTCCATTACTTTTACAAAGGTGATTTAGTTTTGAGAAGGGCTATTATCATCTTAGTTTTAAGGTAAAACTATAAACTAAATTCCTCCCAAAGTTAGCTTGGCTAACATTCACCCACGAATGACCAAGGCCAGCTTGGAGATCAGAAGAAAGGAGGAGTCAACTATGTTAGACTTCTCTTTGTATAATAATCTTGCAAAGGCAGTTTCACCCTTGGCCAAGAGGGGAATCCATTCAGTTAGTTGGGAGCCTAGAATTTTTTTTTATTATTAACCCCATCAAATGCAATGCCCAAAGCATATTTAGATATTGTCCACAGCCCCTTCAACTCTCTAGCTAAAAGCAAGGCTCTTCACTAGTAAGTGATTCCTGGGCATGGAACTTGAATTTCTCCCTTGGTGATTAAGATCAAAGGACAGGGCAAGTACCTGCAACCCTACAGCCAAGTCCCTGGGGCAGGCCCAGTTCCAGCAAGGGGAGGGTCAAGAACCCTTCTATTTTGTTCTCTGAAGCAATACTGTAGGCCAATGGTGGAATTAATCATAACCTCTTTCTATTTTGATTTTTCCCTTATTTGAGATAAAAAATATTTAAAAAGAGAGTCTTCAAGTATGGTTTATTTGAGTTATGTAATCTCTTTTTTTATTTTTATTTTTTGAGAGAGAGCAAGCCTCAATCTGTCACCCAGGCTGGAGTGTAGTGGCATGATCTCGGCTCACTGCAACCTCCATCTCCCAGCTTCAAGTGAGTCTCCTACCTCAGCCTCTCAAGTAGCTGAAATTACAGGCATGCACCACCACATCTGGTTAATTTTTGTATTTTTAGTAGAGACAGCATTTCGTCATGCTGGCTAGGCTGGTCTCAAACTCCTGATCTCAAGTGATCCACCCACCTCGGTCTCCAAAAGTGCTGGGATTATAGGCATGAGCCACTGCACCCAGACTGAATTATGTAAGCTCTTTGAACAAATCTGAGTATACCTTACAAAGAGGTCTGTCAATCATGGTATCCTACTTTGCTTACAAAACTCATCTGTTCATTTGAGAAGAAAAAAATAATGGCATAGCTATGTTAGGGGTGTCATCAGTTCTAGTACAGAATTTTCTCAAACATCCTTTATAACAAGTGTCTAACAAAGTAATTCATGTTAGCTGTAATTTTCTGGTTAAGTATAAGATTGTCCTTCCTGAAAATGAAGTTTTAATTGCTTTGAGGCCTTCATAAAACTCTACCTGAGAAATCTATTAAAATAAACTGGTTTGTGAAGAACAAAGACTACCGATCATGTAAAGCCTGGTATACTTCTATAGGAAAACTTTTTCTCCTATTTAATTCTAGATGTTTATTCAAGTGAGCTACTAAAGGAAGTGTTCAGTGTCCTAGACTGAATGACCATAGATATATAAACTTGAAGCTGTTTTCTTAAGATCTTACTATTTTCCTTCAACATCTGGCACAGTTCTTTTTTTTTTTTTTTTTTTTACTTTTATTTTACACTCAGGGGTACAAGTGCGAGTTTGTTACATAGGTAAACCTCTGTCAGGGGGGTTACCTGCACAGATTATTTCATCACCCAAGTATTAAGCCTAATACCCATTAAGTTATTTTTCCTGATCTTCTCCCTCCTCCCATTCTCTGTCCTCCAAAAGGCTCCAGTGTGTTGTGTCCATATGTTCTCATCATTTAGTTCCCACTTAAAAATGAGAACATGTGGTATTTGGTTTCTGTTCCTGTATTAGTTTCTAATGATAATGGCCTCCAGCTCCATCCATGTCCCTGCAAAGGACATTATCTCATTCTTTTATATGACTGCATAATATTCCATGATGTATATGTACCACATTTTCTTTATCCAGTCTATCATTCATGGGCATTTAGGTTGATTCCATGTCTTTGCTATTATGAATAGTGCTGCAATGAACATACGCATGCACGTGTCTTTATAATAGAATGATTTATATTCCTTTGGGTATATAACCAGTAATGGGATTGTTGGGTAGAATGGTATTTCTGTCTTTAGGTCTTTGAGCAATGGCTACACTGTCTTCCACAATGGCTGAACTAGTTTATACTCACACCAACAACAGTGTATAAGTGTTCCTTTTTCTCCACAACCTCGCCAGCATCTGCTATTTTTTAACTAATAGCCAGACTGGTAGGAGATGGTATCTTACTGTGGTTTTGATTTGCATTTCTTTAATGATCAGTGATGTTGAGCTTTTTTCATATGATTGTTGGCCACATATATGTCTTCTTTTGAAAAGTATCTGTTCATGTCCTTTGCCCACATTTTTATGGGGTTGTTTTTTTCCTGTAAATTTGTTTAAGCTCCTTATAGGTGCTGGATATTAGACTTTTGTCAGATGCATACTTTGCAAAATTTTCTCCCATTATGTAAATTATCTGTTTACTCTGTTGATAGTTTCTTTTGCTGTGCATAAGCTCTTTAGCTTAATTAGACCCCATTGGTCATTTTTTGCTTTTGTTGCAATTGCTTTTGGCATCTTCATCATGAAATCTTTGCCCATGCCTATGTCCTGAATGGTATTACCTAAGTTGTCTTCCAGGGTTTTTGTAGTTTCTGATTTCACATTTAAGTATTTAATTCATCTTGAGTTAGTTTTTGTATATTGTGTAAGGAAGTGATCCAGTTTCAGTCTTCTGCATATGGCTAGCCAGTTATCCCAGCACCATTTATCGAATAGGGAATCCTTTCCCCATTGTTCGTTTTTGTCAGGTTTGTCAAAGATCAGATAGTTGTAGGTTGCAGTCTTATTTCTGGATTCTGTATTCTGTTCCATTGGTCTATGTGTCTGTTTTTGTATCACTACCATGCTGTTTTGGTTACTGTAGCCCTGTAGTATAGTTTGAAATTGGGTAACGTGGTGCCTCCAGCTTTGTTCTTTTTGCTTAGGATTGCCTCAGCTATTCTGGATTTTTTCTTTTTTTGGCTTCATATGAATTTTAAAATAGTTTTTTTTTTTTTCCTAGTTCTGTGAATGTCAATGGTAGTTTGATAGGAATAGCACTGAGTCTATAAATTGCTTTGGACAGTATGGCCACTTTAACAATATTTATTCTTCCTATCCACGAGCATGGATTGTTTTTCCCTGTGTTTGTATCATCTCTGATTTCTTTGGGCAGTGATTTGTAATTCTGTAGTTCTCCTTGTAGACATCTTTCACCACCCTACGTAGCTGTATTCCTAGGTATTTTATTCTTTTTGTGGCAGTCATGAAAGAGTTCACGATTTGGCTCTCAGCTTGTCTGTTGTTGGTGTATAGGAATGCTAGTGATTTTTCCACATTGATTTTGTATCCTGAGACTTTGCTAAAGTTGTTTATCAGTTTAAGAAGCTTATGGACTGAGACTATGGGGTTTTCTACATATACGATCATGTCATCTGCAAACAAGGACAGTTTGACTTCCTCTCTTCCTATTTGGATGCCCTTTATTTCTTCCTCTTGCCTGATTGCCCTGTCCAGAACTTCCAATATTATGTTGAATAGGAATGGTAAGAGAGGGCATCCTTGTCTTGTGGCACAGTTCTTAGGACATAGGACATGCTTAATAAATGTGATAAATAGACTAATAAATTAAGGGATTACTGTTTATATCTACTCAGAATTAGAAAAGCAAAATTTTGTTGCCAAAATCCTCTAATGGAATGTGTCTGGGCACCCAGGTTTAATGACTGTGTTACTGTTAGGCTTAGAGTTAGGCTAACTACTACCATACTTTCTGTAAGCCCCAGGATGGCTATTTTGGACTGTTGAAAATTGTCATTTCCCCTCACCTTTCCTGAGCCAATACGTGCTTTTTAGTTTGTTTGCACACTCATGGACCCCACAAGTATTTTAAACAGGACTCTTACCTGCTTTAAGTCCATCTAAACAAAGTTCTACCAGAAGAATTCATTAAGTTAAACTGCTTGGGAATGAGGGAGAAAAGACCTTTGTGGGGCTCTTTGTGGTAGACAGGATCTTCATAATCCTAGAATTGATACTATTCATCTACTTAACAGAGTCTCAACATTTTGAAGTGAGTTATTAAATTATAAAATGAATTTGTGCAAGAGGCATCTTCTGAATTTTTTAAAACAAATCGAGGAATATCATAGTAAAACTAATATAAGCAAAATCAGTGGTTCAAAAAATACAACACAAGTGCCGGAAAATGAAATTCAATTTATAGTGAGTGAACTTGAGAAAAGAGTAGAGTAAAAAACTTGACATCGATTTTGAGCTGTATCGTAAACATGGTGGGAAATACCTAATAAAATCATGAAACTCTTGATAGATACAGTTTTATTTGCATTTTCATTAGCAAAGACAGAATTTTGTCTTTTGGAGGAACTCTCCATGGCTGGGAGAATAGTACCTCTGGATCAGGATACTTCTTGGTAGTAAAAGAAATGTCTAATTGAAAATATAAATTCTTAGACATTGCAGTAGTGAAACTATAACATCACACATATTTCAAATATGCTAGACGGAGACATTCCTGGAGTGTCCTAGTGGGAAAAGCACAGAGGCGGAAGACCTCAGTTCAATCTGCCTTAACTGTTTACTAGCTTTATGTCTAAAGCTGTTTCCTCATGTCTATTTATTGCTTTTATTGCAAGATTCAAATGAAATAACATCTGGTCAGTTTTGCTTTTTAACACTAGTTTTAAAGACACAAGTTATTCCAAAATAATCAATATATATTATTAGAGAACATTTTGAGCATAACACAAATTTTGGCTTGCTTATGCACTGTTTAGTCTATGAGAAAAACTAGGGAAGCACAGAAAATTGCACCCACCTGAACCCAGCCAAGTAGGAATGCACAAAACAGACATGCACGTACCTGAAACATGTCAGCTATCTCAGTCCACCACCCTCATGGGCCATATCCATCCACATCGGTGATACAACTTTCCCTTGATTTTAGATCACCTTCCTTCCACAATTTCACAAAAAACTCACAAGCTGTGACACTCTGACTCCCACTTTCACAAGCAAATTTAAAGTCTTTGTCAAAGGAAAGTGTCATATTTTTGTAGTATTTACATATTTCTTACCAATTTGACACATGTAAAACTGTGCTACCACAATTTGATTAGATTTTATCTTTTTGTTTTGTGTTGCTGAGTTTGTGACTATTGTGCCCCAACCCTATTTTTCTTATAAGCCCTTTGTTTTTCTATTGCTTGATTTTGCAAAACACAATGAATTTTAGAAACATACGTGTTGCATCATAGCAAAAATACCCGTATGTGTGAGCGCGTTGTAATTTCTAGCATGTTCTTGGCTATTGACAGTGCAATGAATAGTATCAATTATTTCAAGAGAGAGGAAAATAGCCTTTTCTTTATAGCCAGAGTTTCAGCTTTCCTTCGGTTACAGGAAATAAGTTTTGAAACCCTGGAATCAATTGTTATATCCATAATCTTAGCACTCCTTCAACTAGCAAGTGTTTGAGTATTGGAACTCCAAAATAGCTATTCTGTGGTTATTTTAGTCACACTTGGTTTTTCATGTGAAAACCCCAAATCTTCCAACTCAAATAAATTCTCTCACTTATGCAACCAATTTTTAATCATTCAGGATATGACTATTTGGTCTTTTTCATTTTTGTGACTGTATAACAAATTATCACAAATTTAGCAGCTTCAAACAACATACATTTATTTCTCAGTTTCTGTGGGTCAGTTTCCTCTATGAGTCTGTTCAGTCAAGGTATCTGGACTAAAAGTCAGCTGACTGCAGGGATAATAGGCTGCAGTCAGGGTGGGAGATGAAGCTGAGCATTCAGTCAAGAAGATAAGAGTTATGTTTTCATTTTCTGTGAGGATAACCACTGGAAACATTTGTTGCTGGAGCCTGTAATCCCAGCTCTTTGAGAGGCCAAGGTGGGTGGATCACTTAAGGCCAGGAGTTCAAGACCAGACTGGGCAACATGGTGAAACCTCATCTCTATTAAAGAAAAAAAAAAAAAAAAGGCTCACTCCTATAGTCCCAGCTACTTGAAAGTGGGAGGGTCACCTGATCCCAGGGAGGCTAAGGCTACAGTGAGCCATGATCACACTACTGCACTCCAATCTGGGCAACAGAGTGAGACCCTGTCTCAAAAAAATAATAACAATAATAATAATAATGCTGGAGTTGCTCTTAATCTGCCTTTACCATTTGTTTATATTTTTATTTCCAAAGAGAACTGTGTAAGTAACATCGTGGGATATCATAGATAACTTTATCACTTTTTAGCTGTATTACCTTGAGCCAGATTCTTACCCTCTGAGACACAGTTTTCTCACCTGCAAAATAGGGGTATTAGAATACCTATTTCATCAATATGTGAGGTTTAAATGAGATATTTTATATACAGTATCTGGGGCATACATATGCAATATATGTTGGTCCTCACTCCTTCCCCGGTGGCTCCTAGGAGTAAGTAGGGGTCCTGCCCTTTTAAGTCCCTTTGTGAAATTGAAAACATACTAATAACAACTAGCATTTACTCTATGCTGTGTGCTCTTCTAAGTACTTTATGTGTGTTAACTCCTTTAATCCTCACAACAACCCTTTCAGGCAGGGACCAATATTACTCCTGTTATAAATGAAGAAAAAAAGCACAGAGCAGTTAAATTATTTGCTCAAAGTCCCCAAGGTAAGAAGGGGCAGAGCTAAGCTGTTACCCTTTATGAACCCAGAAGTCTAGCTTTAGAGTCCATACTCTTAATCATCACACTCCTCTGCCTCTCCCAAGATTGACAAAGAATATCAAATGATGGGCCGGGGCCTCAGTCACAATTGGCAATACGCAAAGATCACTTTTGAGATCCTCTCACCTCTCTTGGGTCCCCCAACAGCTCCTGGCCCCTTCCTTAATGTCTATTACCTCCAACACTTTCTTTATCCTACACACATTCCCAGTGAGCTTTGCTCTAATTGAAGTGGAACACTATTATAGCCCCTGAGGTAATAACTAATAAGGATTCTGGTTTCAATTCACTCGGGTTTGTTTGTTTATTTGTTTGTTTGTTTGTTTGTTTGCATGGATGACTCAACTCTTAACAAAGAAAAGTGATGTAATCCTTTAAGAACCAGGGGGCTAATTACCTAATGGTGGAACAACAAATCCAACACCCTTCAATTCCCTTCACTTATTTCACATTCTGCCTAGCTTCCCCAACTTTCTGAATGCCAGACCCACCCTGCCTTATGGAGACATGGAGTTATGCATTAGTAGGAAACAGGGAAAGGAATCCTTAGCCCCTGACCGCAGGAGATCATGGGCTGGAGACCTACATAAAGTAGAAAATATGCCTCTCCTCTCCAAAATAGGGAGTTCAATGGATAAAGGAGAGTCGCAGATGGATGCTGATTCTGCAGGTACCATAACTGAAGAAGGAAGTCTGGGGGGCATAGAACTGAGAGTTCAGCATCAGTTCCCCACAATGCCCCTCTTCTTTGAACTACAAACCCTTTTCATCTGTCCAGTCCCTTCTCTCTGTTCACGCTTACAAAGATTCCAGTATCAGAAATCGATTCTTCTGGGAGATTGTGTTCAAAACTTTTAAGACCCCAGTGAAAGAATGAGAACGTTTAGATTTATTTAATTTTTCTTTTACTTCTGAGTGATCTAGAGGTGTAGATAAGTAAAGAGGCAGCTGTAGTCTGAGGCTGCTGAACAAGTTGTCCCAAAAGATTCTTTGCTTTGCTTTTCATGGCAGCCTCAAGTAGACTCCATAATTCCTCCATTAGGAATGACATTTAGCATTGATCTTGACTATGCCCTTCACCTATTCTCAATGCATCTTCCTTGCCAAATGTAGACCATGATTGAACTAATGAAATTCCTAGTCCATGCAGGCTCCAGCATCCTGTGTAATCCTTTGGGGTCCAGATACTGGCAAACATTTTTCTCCACCATCTTCCCTGAAACTAACTCTCACCTTCAACCCTGCCACCCTGAACTTGAAAACACCAGTGAGTTTCCACGAGGGGTCATTTCACAAGCAGTCTTTCCTTTCTTCGATGATGAACGCAGAGCAAGCTTATCCTCCACTCATTCCATCTTCTCCTCCATGAGCTCTTGCAGCACGTGAATAGTGCCCTTTTATAGTGTTTTAAATTTTTTTCTTTTATATTTTTGGGGTATTTCCATAGCAATTTGTAAGGAGGATGATGTGAGTTCAGCCTATCTACTACCTAAATTACACTCTTGGACCAGCAATCAAGCATTCAGAGCTGGAAAGCTCAGAACAAAATAAGAGCAGGTTGAGCTCAGACCGCGAGAAAGTCCTGAGTGGCTGATTGCTCTGGGCATGAAAAAGTGCAGTCTATGATTGGAGCAGGTGGTAATACCACCAAAATTCTCAGGAAACTAAAGTTCTTATAATATTCCGAATTCCTTTGCTCTAAGTTCTCTCATTGGTATTAAGGCAAAATTGATTTGCTAGGCTTTTTTATCATTCATAATTTAGATTACATGGTTGCTATTTGGAAGAAGGAAAGGAAGGAAAGAAGGGAGCAAAGGAAGGAGGGAGAGAGGGAGGGAGGGAAAAAGAGGAATAGAGGGAGAGAGAAACATCTTGATGCTTTCTTATCCCCGAAGTTTCAATCAAAGTTTATCATTATAATAGGGTATAAAAATTGACTTTTACGTGGGCGTGGTGGCTCACACCTGTAATCCCAGCACTTTGAGAGGTGGAGGTGGGTGGATCACGAGGTCAGGAGATCGAGACCATCCTGGCTAACACAGTGAAACCCCATCTCTACTAAAAATTAAAAAAAAAAAATTAGCCGGGCATGGTGGCAGGCACCTACAGTCCCAGCTACTCGGCAGGCTGAGGCAGGAGAATGGCATGAACCCGGGAGATGGAGCTTGCAGTGAGCCGAGATCATGCCACTGCACTCCAGCCTGGGTGACACAGCAAGACTCCATCTCAAAAAAAAAAAAAAAAATTGACTTTTTCTTTTGTCTGAGAACTGATACCTAGGGGCCAAAGCTCAGAGAGAGGAAGGGTGCTAAGTATCTTATTACAAACAGAGCACCCACCAGATACCTTTTCAGGACTTACTAAGAAGTAGCAAAACTCTTCCTACTATATCAGCACTCCTCCACGTGCCAGTAAGGCAGCCCACCAGGCAAGAAAAATGCAAGCAGTGCAGTTAGAGCTGATGGGGGTGGGGGGCTGGGACAGCTGAAGGGGGCTGAACATGTTTGAGCCAGAGTCACGCCTCTCATGAGGGACGCTGAAGAACACGTCATGTCCCTAAGACAGATAACATGTAGATATCTGCCCCACAAGAGTCTTAACGGTCACTAGGGTGTGCTAGAGAGACAGCAAAAGCAATAGAGAAAGCCAAGAGACATTAACCCATCTCATCTTCTCTCCCAGTCCCCAAAACAGGAGGAATTGGGTCTTTGGGACGAAGTATACTAGAACAAAAACATTCCCGCACCACTCTCCAAGGTGAAAGAGTTACCCCTAAGCATGACCACAACATGAGTAATAAGTGTAGCCATCAATGGAACAATGGAAAATCTTGAACTGGATATGCAGTTGCATATGATATAATGCTGGACTAGACTGTAAGTGACTATGGTTCCTGTCCAAGATGTCATTGAGAGATGTCTAGAAGAGTTGGGAGACTGGACATAGCAGAGTTGGAAGCAGTGACTAGAGATAAAAATGTGTCTAGCTTGCTCCTCACCATGGTCACATTTCTCAATAAACAGGTTATAGAAGAAGAAGGGGGGAAAAAAGCTTCTGCTATCTTCATAAAAAGTCCAACAGGCCTAGTATTTACTTGAATCTTCACATCTGTTTCCATAGAGACATCACTTCTGCCTACATATTTTCCAACTCACCAAGTCTATAGTTTCTCAAGTTCTGTGGTACGAGATTAAACAATCTGATTCTTTCATAACTAGTTCCTGATCATCTTCCTTTAAAAATAGCTGGTGGGTAGGCAGACAGCTCCAGCTCCCACATCACATCCTTAAGGTGACTGTGGATTTTAAAATGGGACTTATCTGGAGAACAACAATAACAGCAGAGCAAAAGCAAGAGAAAATTCCTAACTGATTTTTATGCTTTATTATATCTATTTTGGGTTTTAATTGTAGGACCTGTCAGTTTGTATAGTTTTCAACAGAGTGGTTGAGAAGTGGCATAGCTTATTTAATAGTTAAGAATTTATGTAGGCTCCAGGGTTAGCTTGCCTGATAGATGAACAGTTAAAGGTGAGCGGTTTTAACTCAGTGCCTTGCATTCCTCATATGGATAATGGGAAGGAGAATAATGGTATGCATACTAAATGACAGAAGAGTATGTGAGATGAGATATTTAAAGTACTTAGAACAGTGCCTGGTACATAACAATAGCACAGTATTAGCTTTATTGTATTAACTAATATCATCATCATCACTATTGTTATCAGTCTACAGGCATATCTCAAAGCCGATTTGACATCCTTAGCCTTTGCTCATTTCTGAGATTTCAGAGACAGTCTGGGACTGAGCCCACACATAGCAGGATTTGCAACAAGAGGGAAAGGGTGTTTCTGATCTTGAATCCCTGGCCTGTTGAAAAGGACTGTTGCCGTTTAACTTGCTTTATCCCGTGGCATTGCACCCAGCACAGTCCACATAAGATGGGTCCCAGATAAATGTTTACAGGAATGAGGAGGAAGAGGTAGTAAGTCTCTTGTGCATAGGATTCTAATATGGGATCAGATCTTAATTAATATACTCAGGGTGCTATCTGCCTAACCATAAATCCCTCATAAGCAGGGACTGTGTCCCTATTGCTAGTGCTGGATAGTTGATAAATAATTGAGAATGAATAAGTTAATTTCTCAAAGTACTGGTGCTATGTGATGGAATAAGTTACAGCTAGAGTAAACAAGTCTTCACTCAGCCTTAGGATAAGTTAAGGAAATAAACGTTGGTCAAAGCTCCATGCTTTTTGAAGGTTTGTGCTCTCTCTTTCCCCACAGCCCCATGCAGTCTGTCTGAAAGTGTTTCTGAGCTGGAATATAACCCAAGGTATAGAATCTGACCTAGGAAACTACATGAACTTCTAATTTATAAGATCCTAGTTTGTAGACCTCAACCAAGGTGCTTTGCTTGAAGGGGTTAGAAGAGATGGCAATTTCTCTCTACTTCTTCAGTCATTGGAAGAAGACTTTCATCATCATGGTTTATTCCAGCTGTCTATTTTTTCCCAGGAAGAGTTGCTATGCCAACCCTTCAGCCCTACTGAGTGGGCTCACTGCTCAGAATGCCATCAGCATATTGAGTTCATCAGCATATGTTTTTGACTCACATCTGCTTTAAGTGGTGCGTGTGTGTGTGTGTGTGTGTGTGTGTGTGTGTGTGTGTTCCATCTATGTTAAGGTTTTATTTTATGAGTCTTATACCTTACAGAACCCAAAGGCAACTACACATTCCTACATAGGAATACAAGTCCATTCACTATTCAAATGGGTCTTGCTTTCTATTTGCTTACCACATTTAAAAGTGCATGCAGGATACAAGCTAAAGCAATCGAGAGGGAAAAGGAGGTATGTAAAAAGAGGATGGGGAAGAAAATAGCTGGATCTGAGGCATTTATGTCAAGTTGTGATGTAAATAATGTTCAGAAACGTGGCCATCTGAGTTGATCCTTTCATGGAGGCATCCATTTAAAAACCCCATGACTAAACCTTTTATACGTGTCAAATTTCCATTGCTTTCTGTCCATGTTTTTAGGAAGGATTAGAATGCGCTGAGCCTCCTCAGAGCAGGTTTGGGTGAGAGCAGCTGCACAGGAGCTGTTTGTGCAGGGCGATTCTGACATGCCAGCCCTGCTGTCTCACCGGGCCACAGCACCAACAGCGATGCTCTTCTGAGTGCACTGCAGTCCCAGCACTGGGCTGTGGAATGGCGCCCATCACAGTCACGCTCCCGCATTTGTTCCCTGTTTAATGAACAGCTGGCCCCTGGTGGGAAACTTGGGAGAGATGTGCCTATTAGGAGGTGTCTGCCTGTCTTCTACAGGCTCTCCTTTTCATTTTCTCGTTTGTTACAGCAAGGGACTTTTTATGAGAACAGAATATTTTACTCCGTGGGAAATCTGTTCTTTCTGCCTCTGCTTCTGCTCCCACCGGATGTTCTCCTCTGCTCCTTGCGAGGGCACAGGCAATTATTGAGCAATGCATCTTCACCCACATAATTCCAGGCAAATATTATAAAAGGCGTGCGGGTGACACTGCAGAAAAACCTTCTGCCTTCTCACTTCTCTCTCTTCAGTTTTAAGGATGAGATGGCAATTTCTTTGTTAACGAACACCCTCACAATGCATTCATTTATTCAATGAGCCAAAAAAAAAAATGTTTAGTTTGTGTCTGCTTGATGCTGGCATGCCTGGACCACACATGGTCAATATGTTGGCCCCAATACATTGACCGTCCACCATGGGAAATTTTCATGGGGCATTTTCCCCCGACCCAGCACCCACCTGGCTCCACTTTAGCACTGCCTCCTTCCCCACACCCCACCTTCCTCTCATTTATCCACCTTCTCTCATTTTTCTCAAACAGAAAAAAGTGAGTTATCTTATTGCTGCCTTGGGTTAAAGCCATACCCTTTGGGTTTGACCTACTCCACTTATTCAACTAAGAATTATTAAGAGCCCACCATCAAAATAGTAATAAAAATAGTAATTTATCCCTATCTAGTGCTCACTCTGTGCTCTTTACATATATTATCTCATTTAGTCTTTGAAACAACCCTATGAGGAAGATATTGGTATAATCCCTGTTTTTAAATGGGAACATTAAAACGGAGTAAAGTAACTTGCTCGAAGTCACAAAACTGCTATAATAGGAACGTTTTGCTGAAAAGGAACAGAAAGGCCTATGTACCACGGCTGAAACAAATGGACATTTATTTCTCTCATATAACTATCAGCTGGGAGGTCATTTGTTCCCAGTATTCGTTCCATGGCTCCACGGTGTTAGGGCTGCTCGCTCTGAGAATTGACTGACTCTTTCCCTCACAAGCACAGAATGGCGACCCTGTATCCAAGCATCACATCCACGTTTAAGTTAAGAAGAGAGAGGGTAGTGTCATCTGTCACCTGCATTTTTCCTTTTCAGCAGGAACTCAAAACCTTTCCAGAATCCTTCGCCAGCTTTCTGCTCACCCCTCATTGACCAAGTCTGTGTCATTTGACCATCCACTAGCAGCAAGAGAGTGGGAAAGTAAAATGTAGTTTTTATTTTTCCTTGTACAAGCCTCTATAATGGAAGGCAGCAAGGCAAAACGGGGCTTGGAATGTTTGTTAGCTCAGCCAATAGGTGGTATATGTGCCATCAGTAGTTAGTGGTTGCAGCAGGATGGCAGACCAGAAGGTCTGCACATGCATGCAGCTCTAACCATCAGGCTCTACTGCACAACAGTGATGCTGGTTGTTCCATGGTGAGTGAAAGAGACATGGTCCTGCCTTCACAGAGCCATGAAACAAATAGGTACACACATAAATATACAATTTCAAATTCCTATAAATGTTAAAAGATAGAATATCAAGATTTAAAATATTAAAAATAACTGTGTCTCATTATTATCTTCATGGGCTCTGAGAAGTCCAGCAGCCAGTCTTGAGAACCGATGCCCTATATACAGAAGCCCTTCATCCTGGTTCATAGATTGCAAGACTTATTATTGTGGAAATATCCACACTTCCAAAAGGAATCTACAGATTCAATGCAATTCGTATTAAAATCTCAATGGCATTTGTTATAGAAATAGGCAATACAATTCTAAAATTTATATGGAAATACAAAAGCCCCTGAGTGGCCAAAATAATGTTGAGAAAGAACAAAGTTAGAGGCATCACACTTCCTGATTTCAAAATGCATTACAAAGCAACCATAATTAAATCACTTTGGTATTGGCATAAAGACAGACTATAGACCAATAGAACAGAATCAGGAGCCCAGAAATAAACCCATGTATATATGATCAATTGATCTTTGACAAGGGTGCCAAGAATGTACAATGGGCAAAAGACAGTTTCTTTAACAAATAGTGTTGAGAAGAAAACTGGCTCTCCAAATGCAAAAGAATGAATTTGGATCCATATCTTACACTGTACACAAAAATCAACGCCAAGTAGATTAAAAACTTAAATGTAAGACTTGAAACTGTGAAACTACTGGGAGAAAGCATAAGGGAAAATCTTCATGACATTGATCTTGGCAAGGATTTCATAGATATGACACCAAGAGCAAAGCGACAAAAGCAAAAATACACAAATGGGACTACATCAAACTAAAAAGCTTCTGTGAGCAAAGGAAACAACAGAATGAAGGAACAACCTCAGAATGGGAAAAAACATTTGCAAACTATATAATGGAGAAGGGGTTAATTTCTGAAATATACAAGGAACTCAAAACTGAAGAGCAAAAATACTAATAACCTAATTAAATTGGGGCTCAAGACCTGAAAAGACATTTTTCCAAAGAAGACATACAAATGGCCAACATGAATGTGAAAAGATGCTCGACATCACCTAATCAGGAAACTGTAAATCAAAACCACAATGAGATATCACCTCACACCTATTAGGATGCCTACCAAAAAGCCAATGTTCTCATCACACACACAAAAAAAGAGAGAGAAGTGCATGAAGTGTCAGCTATGTTAATTAGCTTGATTGAATCATTTTACAGTGTATGCATATATCAAAACACCATGTTGTACACTGTAAATATATACAATCTTTGTCAACTATGCTTCAGGCTAGGGGAAGCTGGGGTATAACTGACAAAAAGCTCCAAGGAAAAGAGAAAAGTGTTGGTGAGGTTGTGGAGACATTGGAACCCTTGCATACTGTTTGTGGGAATGCAAAATGGTGCCATTGCTATGGAAAATAGTATGGCAGGTCTTCAAAAAGTTAAGAACAACACTGCTATATAGTAAAATCAATCCGACTTCTGGGTCTATACCCAAAGGAAAGTAAATCAGTATCTTGAAGAAATATCTGTGTCCCCATGGTCATTGCAGCATTATTCACAATGGTCAAGGAAACAATCTAAGTGTCCATCACAAGTGAATGGATAAAGACAATATGTATGCATAAAAATAAAATCTTATTCAGTCTTAAAGAAAGAAGAAAATCCTGCCATTTGCAACAACATGGATGAATCTGAAGGACATCATGCTAAAAGAAATAAGCCAGATGAAGAAAGAAAGACAAATACTGTCTGATTTTACTTATACGTGAAATCTAAAAGAGTTGAACTCTTAGAAACAGAGAGTAGAAATTGGTTACCAGAGATCCAGAGGTAGGAGAAATAGATGTTGACCAAAGGATGTAAACTTTCCATTGTAAGATGAATTAAGTTCTAGGGATTCAATATTAGTACAGCATGATAATTACGGTTAACAATACCATACTGCATGCTTGAAATTTGCTCAGAAAGTAGATCTTGTATGTTCTCACCACACACACACACACACACAAATGGTAATTATGTGAAATGACAGATGTGTCAATTAACTGGATTGTGGTAATCATTTCACAATTTATATTAAATTATCACATAGTATACCTCAAATATATACAATTTTTATTTGTCAATTATACCTCAAAAAAGCTGGGAAAAATTAAAAATATTGAAAACATAGAACTACCAGATGATCCAACAATCCCACTTTTGGGTATTTATCCAAAATAACTGAAACTGGGGCCTGGCGTGGTGGCTCATGCCTGTATTCCCAGCACTTTAGGAGGCTGAGACAGGAGGATCTCTTCAGTCTAGGAGTTTGAGATTAGCCTGGGCAACATAGTGAGACCTTGTCTCTACAAAAAAATAAACAAAAATTAGCTGAGCACAGTGGTCTGTACTCCCAGCTACTCGGGAGACTGAGTGGGAAGATCACTTGAGCCCAGGAGATTGAGGCAGCAGTGAGCCGAGATGGCACCATCACTCCAGCCTGGGCAACAGAGCGAGACCCTGTCTCAAAAAAAACACAAAAAATTAAAATCGAGATCTCAGAAATACTAGTATCCCACTGTTCACTGCGGCACTATTCACAAAAACCAAGATGTGGAAATAACCAAAATGTTCATCAGTGGATGAATACATAAATTGGAATATTATATAAACACACACACACACACATACACACAGTGGAATATTACTCAGCCTCAGCCTTTAAAAAGAAGAAAATGTTGACACATATAATAGGAATGAACCTTGATGACGTTATGGCTAAGTGAAATAAATCAGTCACAGAAGGACAAATACTGCATGATTGCACTTTGAGGAGGTATCTAGGATAGTCCATCTCACATAATGCGATAGTAGAATGAATGGTAGTTACCAAGGACTGTGGTGCGGGGATGGGAAATTGCTAATCAACAGGGATGAAGATGAATAAATTCTAGGGATCTGCTGTACAACCTGTACCTCTAGTTAATAATATTGTATTATGCACACAATTTTTAAGAGGGTAGACCTCATGTTGTGTTCTTACCACAATATAATAAAATCTTCTTTAAAAAAGAAGGCCCTGGCCGGGCACAGTGGCTCACGCCTGTAATCCCAGCACTTTGGAAGGCCACTTATTATTCAGTCTTAAAAAAAGAAGAAAATCCTGCCATTTGCAACAACATGGATCACTTAAGGCCAGGAGTTCTAGACCAGGTAAAACCCCGTCTCTACTAAAAGTACAAAAATTAGCGGGGCATGGTGGTGGGCACCTGTAATCCCAGCTACTCCGGAGGCTGAGGCAAGAGAATTGCTTGAGCCCAGAGGCAGAGGTTGCTGTGAGCTGAGATTGTGCCACTTCACTCTAGCCTGAGTGACAGAGCAAGACTCCATCTCAAAAAAAAAAAAAAGAGAGAGAGAAAGAAAAGAAAAGAAGGCCCTTCACCTGACTTCTCTGAAGCCCCTCCCTACCCTTCCCTATCTCTGTAGTCCATTCTGTTTGCACTATTTTTGTTGTTGTTCATGTATATTATCTTTTTCTGCCTTTTCTATTTTTTCCTTACTCTCCTCTCTGTTTCTCTTCTTCCTTTCCTCTTCTTCTACCCACCCATTCCTTAGCAATTTATTGGACATTCCAACATAAGAAGAGGGATTGGGCTTTATTCTTGTGAACTGAAATGTTTCCTATCTTGGCTTCTAAAGAGTGAGGAAGAGATCATCACTCTTGTAAAATTTGCAGTGAGAAATTTCAAGCCCCAGAGAATATCCACCTAGCCTCCTTCGCACTGTGGGAGGAGAGAATGAAACGAGAATTGTTAGGAGAAGCAGTTGTAGCCACCGCGTGTTTCTCCTGGTTATAGTCAACCCAAGCCATGCAGCCTTGGAAAGCCCAGCCCAACCACATGCTCTTCACACGTGGTGCCGGCTGGAAAGCACAAACCTTGCAGCCCAAAGCATCCCGTTTGCTTTATAGTTAGTTTACTAGGAGAAGACGACCAGCTCTTGTTAGATCCTGACTTTTTTCTTTTGATACCTAATAAATCATAGATATAAAGAGTTAACCTTTGACCTAGAATCAGGATTTACTAAAGTTTGGTATTTTATAACCTTTTGCAAAAATATAAAGCATCCTTTCCCAGAATATTTGCTATTTTTCTGACCCAGATCCCAATCTAATATACGTAACGTCTGTCATCACCACCAAGATGCAGAGACCCAGTTGGTTCAGTGATGGGAAACAGAATGGCCAGGGCACGCTGTAACCACATAAGCTATTTTGCTCCAAAAAGAAAATTGATTAGAAACGCCGATTTGTGTGCCCACAGATTTATATTGAATACAAAGGTCAAGCTGCTAGCGTAGCCCCTTGGCTGTGCTCTGCAGAGTTCCCTAGTCTTGCTCACCGAAAGGCTGACTCTGCCATGAATGCAGATGAATTGCTGCAGTTTACCTTGCTCTCTGACTTTCACAGGAAATTTAAAGCTCCAGTTGCACGGTGTATCTCAGCAGCCAAATGTTTAACTCTGCCTGTGTTTCTAGATATACAGCAGTGTGCTAGTTGGTAAGTGTTTGGTGGGCAGGGACTTCCCTTCAAGGACTCAGGGACAGCTCTGTCTGTTGAAGATTAACAATTACCATTTCTATTACGACCCACAAAGAGATTATAACCGCTGATTTTACTTTAGGGCTTATCTCAGCAATTACAATTTAGCAACAGTCAAGTGTAGGGATCATGCAATAAAAGAAAAATCCACTAGGTGGTTCTAGCGTTCTTCTAACCAGAAACGAGCCGCGTTAACTAGCTTGCTCCATCACTTTGCATCCCAAAGGTAAAGCAAAATATAAAAACGAACATGATTTTTGTTATTTAACATTCATTCTAGATTATATGTGAATATATTAGTATATGTAGTGATTGATCAGAGACTGTTGAGGACTTTTTTCTGCCTCTTGTTTACATGGACACATGAAAGCTACATTTCAATCTTTTAACCTTATTTTTATGGTTAATAAAACATTAATTTATGTACCTAAGCCCTTATGGCACATAGACCACCATTTTATCACCACTCATCTGTCAATGTCCCTCATTTAAGGACACGAGTTTTCAAATGAAGAAATGTGTTGTCTTGCTTGCAGCTTTTCTCCAACTTAAAGCAATACAGTTCTCATTTATAAAATGCTCAGTCATTGGTTTCATTAATATTTTCAGTAACCTTATTTAAATATGACCCAGGTTTACACATTCCTCTTAGAATCCTTATTAGAAAATGTCTTATGGTTTAGAATATTATAATAATAATATATAAGTAAACCTAACTTTTTAAATGTGCTTAAGTCACCCAGGCTCCAAAAATAATCTCAAAGTCTTAATCCCTTGTTATATTTCCCTTCAATTCCTCCAATTCCAGTGTCTTTCTGGTTAATTACAATTATCATGAAGTGTCAGATGTCTTCCCGCAAAGCAGTCTGGGTAAATTCCCACAGTGCCAGACACAGTGCTGAATTCTCAGAACAGATGACAGTTGTTCCCTTCCTGTCACATTGGAAAAGTGGCACAAGGACAGGTTATGCATGGAACACCAGACAAATATCCATTCACCCTTGAAACGGTTCCAAACCAGAAGACAGGACAAGGCAGTATTTATGAACATTATCAGGGGTAATTAAAATGACTGTGGTTTTTATTCTAAGAGAAAAGAAACATGGCAAAAACCAAAATAAATGCAAACTCTAAAGAACCTTGAAATGAACCATTTTTAACAAAGAAATTAGGAAAATCTTAATAATAATTATTTGCATACATTGAAAACATTTAAGTGTCAAAAGATTGAACACAAATGTAGCTCTCTGAGGTGGCAGGAATCATAAACACTAAGCACTTTCTAAGTGCTTGTTGGTTACTTACTATTCCAGTTAAATGTTTAAAAATTGTGAACACTGGGCTGGGCGTGGTGGCTCACGCCTGTAATTCCAGCACTTGGAGAGGCCGAGGCAGGCGGATCACGAGGTCAAGAGATCAAGACCATCCTGGCCAACATGGTCAAACCCCGTCTCTACTAAAAATACAAAAAATTAGCTAGGCACCCTATAGTCCCAGCTACTTGGGAAACTGAGGCAGGAGAACTGCTTGAACCCAGGAGGCAGAGTGCAGTGAGCCAAGATCACACTACTGCACTCCAGCCTGGCGACAGAGCAAGACTCCATCTCAAAAAAAAAATGTGAACGCTAGGAAAATGGTAATTTTTAATATTTAGTTTTATTTTTAATTACAAACTATAATTCTTGTTTTATTTAACGCAAACGACTCATCAATATATGGAATACAAAGTGAAAGGATCATCTTGCCATGTTCCTACTGCCTTTTACCTGCCCAATCCTGGTCCCCAGTGAAAGAGATATCCTTTTACCAATAGCTTTGTATATATCCTTTTAGTAATTTTATATGGCTGTTAGCATACATGGTACACTTTTGATATATTGATAGGTATATTTGGGGTAAAATTTTAGAGTGTTTTTGGCATATTTCTTTTTAATAAAAATCAGAATTTACTGTCTATGTTGTTCTAGTGCTTGCATTTTCTCACTTAATTTTTAATAAATATCTATCCAATCAATAAATCTATAATCTGGTTAAAGCTATCACTAACATAGCCCATCTGAAAGTAGTGTGAGAGGTAAACAAATACTACCCAGCAACCAAACAGTAATTCCAACACTGTCTCAAGATCTTTGCTTCAGTTATCAAACACTCTGAAGTGTTCATCATTCACATGGTAGGTTTTTGTTTTATGTTTTTTGTTTTGGGTTTTTTTTTAGACAGAGTCTCGTTCTGTCGCCCAGGCTGGAGTGCAGTGGCACGATCTCAGCTCACTGCAAGCTCCACCTCCTGGGTTCACGCCATTCTCCTGCCTCAGTCTCCCAAGTAGCTGGGACTACAGGCGCCCGCCACCTCGCCCGGCTAATTTTTGTATTTTTAGTAGAGATGGGGTTTCACCGTATTAATCAGGATGGTCTGGATCTCCTGACCTCGTGATTTGCCTGCCTCGACCTCCCAAAGTGCTGGGATTAAAGGCATGAGCCACCACACCTGGCTGGTAATTCTTAATACCCTCTTTCTGAACCAATCTGGCCGGCAGAACCCTCTATAAAGAGCTGGGGAGGGGAAGAAACTCGGTGGATAGACTCCTTTCAGTGGAGTAATGAGGAGAAGCTCTGGGAACACTCAGACACTAACGTATTTTGTCCTCTCATATATGACATTGGAAATTTAAATTCCATGCATGAAAAGCAAATCTTTTTATCTTCCCATGCTCAGAGACACTGAAAGTTCTTGTGTAGCTACTGATTCACATCCAGAGTCCCCTTCATGATGATGACGGTAATTCGTGAATGTTTATTCCCTTTCCTCTTCAACTTGGAAACAGTTTGGCCCTTTCAGGTCTTTCTTTTAAGTTTGGTAAGGTGGAATTAGCATAATTTAGTGTAGGGCTAATTTTTCCCCACCACTGAGTCAAAATTCTTCTGAATATTCTACCCAGTGTCCCATGAGTTATGATTTGAGGAAAGGAACTATTTCCAGTCCCAGATGAGTTCCAGCAATTGTTCCCTCTAGTCCTTCAGTGGTTCTTTCCCCAGCCATGGGTAGTTTCTGCACGCTATATACTAATCTGTTTTCCTCTGATGATTCAAGGGAACCCTCTGTCTGTGAAGCTCTTTCTCTCTCCCTGTGCAGAGTACTCTTGTCCTCTTCCCTGCACTCTGATTGCGTTGGTCTCCCTGGACTCTCAGTGCTGTGTTCTGAACTCCAGGCTGCAGGGGTCAGGTATCACCTTCCTGAGTATCAAGCCTGGGAACTCTCTCTCTCCATAGTAAAATGGGACAACTGTACAGTTCCTCGCAGGGATCACTGCCTTTCATTTCGTGAAGTCCAATGACTTACAATCCATTGTTTTACATATTTAGATACGTTTTTTAGTTGTTCTACATTGGAGGATAAATCTTTTCCTCTTACTCCATTTTAGCCAGAAACTAGAGCCCACCCACTGAGAACCACTGGCCTGCTAATCAAAAGTTCCAGAGCCTGAGAACCTGGGTTTCATTCCAATTCTGCTACTTAATTGCTATATAACCTTTGACAAGTCATTTAGCGTTCTGACACAGAGTGTACTCTCTTTTTTTAAACTTTTTAAATTTTTCTTTAGTAGAGATGGGGTTTCACCATGTTGGCCAGGCTGGTCTTGAACTCCTGACCACCCACCTCGACCTCCCGAAGTGCTGGGATTACAGGCGTGAGCCACCATGCCTGGCCAGTTTCCACATGTTTAAAATGAGGGCAATAATAGTATTCCATAGGTTGCTTGTAATAATTAAATACGTTAATACAGGGCACATGTTTAGAACAGTCTGGTACATGGTAAGACTCAATATATGTTGGGTAATACTACCATTATCAAAATAGTAAAGGTTATAGCATTATCAAAAATATTAGATAAATCAGATCTTTTACTCAAGAAATATTTTTGAAACACAAACCATGTGTGCTGAGACATAATCTTCTTGGCTAAAATAGCACTTACTTTCATATAGCCTCTTTAACTCATTCACTCAGAAAATTTAAAACAAGGTATACATTAATTACTGTTTTCTTCACAATTTACACAAGTGTTATGGGTTGAATTTTATCCTCCAACAATACATAAATTGAAGTCCTAATCTCCAGTACCTCAGAATGTGACTGTGTTTGGAGATAGGATCTTTAAAGAGGTGCTTAAGCAGAAGCAGAAGCGAGGTCATTAGGGTGGACCCCAATCCAATATGACTGGTGTCCTTATCAGAAGAGAAAATTGGGACATACCCATGCTCAGAGGGAAGTCCGTGTGAAGACACAGGGAGAAGGCAGCCATCTGCAAACCAAGGAGAGAGGCTTTAGAAGCAGTCAACCCTGCTGACACCTTGACCTGAGACTTCTAACCCCCAAAACTGCGAGAAAAGAAACTTCTATCACTTAAGCCACTCAATCTTTTACGCAGGATGTAGTGCAGTGGTGTGATCTTGGCTCACTGCAACCTCTGCCTCCTGGGTTCAAGTGATTCTCTCCTGCCTCAGCCTTCCCAGTAGCTGAGATTACAGGCATGCACCACCATGCCTGGCTAAATTTTGTATTTTTAGTAGAGATGGGGTTTCACCCTGTTGGCGGGGCTGGTCTTGAGCACTTGACCTCAGGTGATCCACCTGCCTCAGCCTCCCAAAGAGCTGGAATTACAGGCATGAGCCACCGCACCTGGCCTAACCACTAAATCTTGATGCTTTGTTATGGCAGCCCTAGCAAACTAAAACAACAAGTATCCCTACTAATTAGAACTTAATAAAGTCACAAATTATGAACTTCATGATCCACTATCCTTACATTACAGGGGAAGTTTTTAAACCTCATGGAAACTCCATTATACATAAGTATGGAGATAAAGAATAATCAGTGGTTCTGCTTGTATCACAGGATGCTGTGGGAATTCACATATATGTACATATAGAGATGCATATCACACACACACACACACAAAAGTACTTTAAAAACAGGAACATGTAAAAGTAAGAGTGTTTTAATTAATTACAATGTGATAGTTTATAAATTAGTTTTATATAAAAATTACTTCATTACTTTCAACGTAACTATAATTTACTTTGCCATTTCAAACCACATTCCTATGAATAGGATTGAAATGAATACACTAGACCTCCATTAAGAAGATTAAATATCATTTTGCATACAGTTAGTAAATTTCACAGGGAAAATTAATGAAACAAAATTAATGTTAATTAGATTTTAAGCAGAGTTGAAAGTATTCTATAATTCACAGCTTTATCCTACACAATAATCATCACTTTTCTGTCAGCACTTAGCCAAATAATTGACTCCTTAATTACCAAAATATATCATACATGAAGAATAGAATCTTGCCTAGAGCTCACTGTTTTCTGGAGTATTTTCAAAAGCCACTTGTGTTCATTTGTTGGTAAAGAAACAAAAACATCATTCGATTAAGTTCCAAACAATAGGAAAAGCCTTTGATGGCTGATAAATATATGCAATGGAGGGGGTAAAGGAAATGTAATCAGCTTGGCCTGTAAAGTAGAGGAACATTTCAAAAGAACCAACTACGGGCTGGGCGCAGTGGCTCAGGCCTGTAATCCCAGCACTTTGGGAGGCCAAGGCTGGTGGATCACTTGAGACCAGGAATTGGAGAACAGCCTGGCCAACATAGCAAAACCCCATCACTACTAAAAATACAAAAAATTAGCCAGGCATGGTGGCGTGCACCTGTAATCCCAGCTACTCAGGAGGCTGAGGCATATGAATCGCTGGAACCTGGGAGGTGGAGGTTTCAATGAGCTGAGATCATGCCACTGCACTTCAGCCTGGGCAATAGAGTGAGACTCTGTCTCAAATAAATAAATAAGAAATTTAAATTTAAAAAATTTTAAAAAAGAATCAATACAAAAAAACCCAGCATTTTCTGCTACACCAAATGTGATTGGGTAGCAGATATTCAGAGCATTTCATGTTTTAAATATATGAAGGAGAGAACCATTTAAAAATATTCTCTTATATACAAACACGTAGGCCAAAGGCTTCAAAACAGGTCAAAGAGGGACATTCCCTCATAGCCTGTAAGCTCAGAAAGATATTGTAGATGAGGTAGAAACGTCAGAAACTACTTGAGGGAAGAAATAAAAAAGATGAGAACAAGACAGGCATCATAGATCCTTGCTCATGGAGCTTTCCTTCTAGTGAAGAGAAACAGACCATAAGCAGGTTAGCAAGCAGATAATTTCAGGTAAGGAAAGTGTCATGAATGAAATTAAACAGGCTAGTGGACTGGGGTAGGAGTGAAGCACTATTTCAGTTTGGGTCACCAAGGAAGTTCTTTAAGGAGGGTGTATTAGTCTGTTTTCACACTACTAAAAGATACTACCCGAGACTGGGTAATTTATAAAGGAAAGAGGTTTAATTGACTCATAGTTCTGCATGACTGGGGAAGCCTCAGGAAACTTACCATCATGGCAGAAGGGGAAGGGGAAGCAGGCACCTTCTTCACAAGGCGGCAGCACAGAGAAGAGTGAAGAAAGAACTCCCAAGCACTTATTAAACCATCAGATCTCAGGAGAACTCACTATCACAAGAACAGCATGGGGGAAATCATCCCCACGATCCAATCTCCTCCCTCTGTTGACACATGGGGATTACAGGTCCCTCCCCGGACATGTGGGGATTAAAATTTGAGATGAGATTTGTGTGGGAACAAAGAGCCAAACCATATCAGAGGGCACAATGATCTTGACTTCTGAATAATAAAGGAAGCTGCCTTGCCAAGATTTAAAGAAAACAGTCTTCCAGGCAGAAGACACAACAAATGTAAAAGCCGTGAGACAGAAATGAGTGTGGCATTTTGAGGAACACAAAGAAGGTCAGTGTGGCTAGAATTTGGTGAATGTCAGGAAGATCAGTTCAGAGAAGTGGGCAGGAACCAGATGGTACAGGTAGGTCCTATCCATCAGTATAAGACCATCTGTCCTGTAACCTACCCCTGCCCCATTCTCCACAACCTCTGCAGAGTGATTTGTCTGTGCCATCCATCTGTCACTTCCTACACACAGTCTTCTATTATTATCTTTTTACATATAAATATTCTATTTTCCCAGCCACATTTCCTAACAGCAAGACTGGATGTTCTTATCTATAGATCTCACAGTACTTTGTTTATAAGTGTTTTGTTAAATTTTGTGTGTGTGTGTATGTGTGTGTATGTGAATATACAACATGTAGCCAGTAAAGACGAGTGTGAGTTTAAGCTCTGGAATCAGACTGCCTAGAATCTAATATTGGTTTCTACTACTTACTAGCTATGCGACTTCAGCAAGTTAACTTCCCAGCGATTTGATTTCCTCATCAGTAAATGGGAGAACTAATTGTACCTGCTTCGTAGGGTAGTTGTGAACATTAAATAGGTTACCAGATTGTGTAGCACTTAGAACAGTGCCTGAGCACAAAACTGTTAGTTACTATTATTATTAGACTGTTAATTGATGTTCAGGTGGTTTGCAAGACAGTCAAAATTAAACATTACATGGTTGTATTTATCTTCAGAGATTCAATGAAAGTACTCAATATATACTAACACAGATTACATATTTATAATTTAACATTTAAATGTTTTACTGTTAAGCAACACATGGAACATCCCAAATTCACTGGGGGGGAAAAAAAAAGAGCCATTATATATCTGAAATAAAACCTAACAAGATAAAAGTCCCCTTCTGTGTACCCTATATGCAAATAGCACATCCAAAGAACATATTCTAGCATTTTAAATGTATACCAAATATGGCTCTAGTTATCTTCATGGTATCCCCATTTACTTTTCAACTAATACTATATTGAAGTTTTCTTAGAGTTTTGCCTTTCAATGTAATGCTTTCCATAATTTTGATCACAGCTTAGCAATTATTAAACTCAAAGTCATACATGTCAGTGTTCATCCAGAGTCCAAGCTAGCATCCTGGGCATCAGTATTTACTCCTCTCTCTTCCTCAGGTCCCTCATCCATCCCACCACCAGTCTCATTGACTCACTTTCAGAAAAGCCTTTTGAATTTCTCCTCTCTCTTATTCAGATACCTCAGTTCAGGTGCAGATCTGGATACCTCGCCTGCTGCCACTAGGACAAGCCAACTAGACACGATAATCTCAACTGGGGCATGCCATGCATATAGTGCAAGCAGGTGCACACAATAGTCCCAAACTGGGTATGTCACATTTGCAGCATTTCAGCTCAGCCACCCTAGTGCTTACCTAACAGAAAGGCAAGATACCACCAGACAGTCGGCAACTCAGGTCTTTGCTGCCCTAATTTGGAGTAAACAGTTCATGTCTTTGACTTTAAAAGAGCTAACCTATATTTTTCTTTCTCATGCCTCATTCCTCCAGAGTCAGACTTTGTGCTGGATCAGATTCCCTTATTGGAAGTAATATTTTCCCACTCAGCACTTTATCTTTTGTTTCTTAGTGGGTTTTTTTTTTTTTTTCTCTCTCTCTCTCTATCATCCTGGCTCTTGCTGCTGTGCTTATCTCCAGCATCTCTTTTCTCCAGCCCATACTACACCCTAATGCCAGGTTATTTATTTTTCTCTTTCTCTCTTAGAAAAAAAGCATTGACTCTTGAATTTTCCATCAGCCTCATTTTTTTGAAAGGAGATAAAACCCGGTGTAAATTTGTCTAAGTTAAAAATCATTTGTTAGGGGAAAAAAAAAATCAGTAGTGTTTCTGTACCCAAACAGCAAACTATCTGAAGAGGAAATTAGGAAAATAATCCTAATTACAGTAGCTACAAAAAATATTTAGAAATAAGTTTAACCAAGGAGGTAAAAGATCTCTGCACCAAAAACTGTAAAACACTGATGAAAGAAATCGAAGAAGACACAAACAGAAAGAGATCTCATGCACATGGATTGGAAGAATTAATATTGTTAAAATGTCCACATTATCCAAAGCAATGTACAGATTCAATGCAATCTCTACCAAAATACCAATGACTTTCTTTCTTTCTTTCTTTCTTTCTTTCTTTTCCTTTCTTTCTTTCCTTTCTTTCTTTCCTTTCTTTCTCTCTCTCTTTCCTTCCTTCCTCCCTCCCTCCTTTCTTTTCTTTTCTTCTTTTCTTTCTTTTCTTTTCTTTTCTTTCTTTCTTTCTCTCTCTCTTTATTTCTTTCTTCTTCTCTTCTTTCTTTCTTCCTTTCTTAAGAGATGGGGTCTTGTTTTGTGACCTAGGCTATAATGCAGTGGCACAATCATAGCTCACTGCTGTCTTGAACTCCTGGGCTCAAAGGATCCTCCTGCCTCAGCCTCCTGAGCAGCCTGGATGACAGCTGCATGCCACTGCACCCAGCTAATTTTTCAAAATCCTGGGTTCAAATGATCCTCCCACCTTGGCCTCCCAAAGTGCTGGGACTACAGGAGTGAGCCACCATGCCTGGCTCATTCTTCACAGAAATAGAAAAAACAATCCTAAAGTTGATATGAAACCAGAAAAGGTCCCAAATAGACAAAGCAATAATGAGCAGAATAAACAAACAAATTTGGAGCCATCATACTACCTGATTTCAAAATATACTACAAAGTGACAATAACCAAAACAGCCTGGTACTGGCATAAAAATAGACACGTAAATTAATGGAACAAAACAAAGTACACAAATAACTTGACACATTTACAGTCAGTGGATTTTTCACAAAGGTACCAAGAAGGCACACTGAGGAAAGGACAGTCTCTTCAATAAATGGTGTTGGGAAAACTGGATATCCAAATGCAGAAGAATGAAATTGGATCCTTATCTCCCACCATTCATAAAAATCAACTCAAAATGGATGAAAGCCATAAATGTTAGACCCAAAACTATGAAACTTCTAGAAGAAAACATAGGGGAAGCTCCATGACATTGGTCTAGGCAATGATTTTTTTTTAACATGACCCAAAAGCACAGGCAACAAAGGCAAGATAGGTAACTGAGATTACATCAAACTACAAAGTGGCTGCAAAGCAAAGGAAAAAATTAACAGAGTGAAAAGACAACCTACAGAGTGTGAGAAAACATTTTCAAACAATACATCTGATAAGGAGTTAATATCCAAAACATATAAGGAATTCAGTCAACTCAATAGCAAAACAAAAACACACCAAAGCCCCAATTTAAAAATAGGCAAAGGATCTAAATTGGCATTTTTCCAAAGAACACATACAAATGGCCGAGAAGAATATGAAAAGGCGCTCAACATCACTAATCATCGGGGAAATTCAAATCAAAACCATAAGGAGATATCACTTCATACCTGTTAGAATGGCTGCTATCAAAAAGACAAAAGATAGCAAGTGTTAGTGAGGATATGGAGAAAAGAGAACCCTGTACACTGTTGGAGGGAATGTAAATTAATACAGCCATGGAAAACAGTATGGAGGTTTCTCAAAAAATTAAAAATGTAAGTACCATGTGATCTAACAATCTCACCACTGAAATGTACCCAAAGGAAATGAAATCAGCATCTTAAAGAGATATCTGCACTTTGTTGTTTATTGCAGCAATATTCACAATCACCAAGATGTGGAATCAACCTAAGTGTTCATCATGGATGAATGGATAAGAAAATGTTACATATACACAATGGAGTACTATTTGTCCATAAAAAAATTAGGGAAATCCTGTCATTTGCAACAGCATGGATAAACCTCGAGGACATTATGTTAAGTGAATTAAGAAAGTCACAGAAAGACAAATACTGCATGATTTCACTATATGGAATCTAAAAAAGTTGATCTCATAGAAGTAGAGAATACTACTCTACTGGGGTGATTACTAGGGGTGAAGGTGATTGCAAGGAGGGAATTGAGGAGATGTTGATCAAAAGACACAAAATTTCAGTTAGATAGGATGAATACATTCAAGAGATCCTTTGCACAACATGGTGACTATAGTTAATATATTGTATTCTTATAAAATGCTAAAGGAGTATAAGTAAAGTGTCCTCACCACAAAAATAACTATGTGAGGTAATGCACATGTTAATTACACTTAGTCATTTCACAATGTATACATGCTTCAAAACATCATGTTGCATACAATTTTATCTGTCGATTTAAATGTAAATAAATAATTAAATTACATTTAAAAATAGGAAAAAATCATTTGCTGGTTCTTGTAACTGAAAAAGCTCTTTAGGCATAGCTCAATCCAAAGACTTAAATGATATTATCAGCATCATATTGCTCTCCATCACTCCACTTTTCTATGTTTTGACTGTTTTAATTCAGGCTCACCCTTTGGGGTGACATAATGGCACCAAGTCAATCTAGTCTTATCTTTTTACAACTTTAGTTCTAACTGCAAAGGATCCCAAAACGGCTCTTGTTAGAGCTAATAGTCTTGGTTTGAGTTCTGTGACCAGTCCCGAATCAATCACTATAATTCAGGGATATGATGCTGTGATTGTCCAGACCTAGACCATTACAACTCCCTGCTGTCTCTGGAGTACCCTCTTCCACATTTCCCATTGAATATATTTTCTGTACTACGTATCACTTTACATGTGACAGTGAATATAAAATGTTACTCCTGGTCACTTTGAAAATAAGCTACTTTACCATTACGATTTATTTTTTTATGTTGTTATTATTTTGCTACTATTGCAAGAAAAGCTCAAAATCTGTTTACTTGCCATATACATACCATTGTAACTGTTACTCTAAAATAGTCAGTATAATGGGATACTTTAGAAATGTATGTTCCTGAATTAAATATTTTATTTTTAATTTTTAAGGAAGTTAAAATTTTGATTTTTAATGAAGTGACAATTTTAATGAAGTTCATCAGCACAATTTCAACCTATGTATTGCTCAAACTTCTTATCTTGTATGCTATATGTCACATTTCTGATAATAAATCAATCAATTTTTCTTTAAGATTCTGAATGGTTACTTGACACAAAAACATGTGTATCCATTATTGAATGAAAATACTATTTAAATCACATTCTACTGTTCTTTTATACAAAATCTGGAATTCAATAAAAAATATGATACAACTCAAAAAAAGCAAGAACAAAATTACTCATTTCAAAGGATAAAAACATCAAAAAATTATACTTAAGAATGGCCCAGGTAAAAATATTAGACATGGGCTTCCAAATAACTATGACTCTAGTCTTAAAAGGTCAGCCAGCCATCGTGGCTCATGCCTATAATCTAAGCACTTTCAGAGGCCATGGCAGGAGGATCACTTGAGCCCAGCAGTTCAAGACCACTCTGTGCAACATAACAAGGCCCTGTCTCTACAAAAAAATTAAATAAAATAAAAATCCAGGTGTGGTGGTGCACACCTGTAGTCCCAGCTATTCAAGAGGCTGAAGTGGAAAGATAGCTTAAGCCTGGTAGGTCAAGGCTGCAGTGAGCCATGATTGTATCACTGCACTCCAGCCTGGGTGACAGAGCAAGACCCTGTCTCCAAAAACAAAACAAAACAAAAGATCCAGTAGAAAAGATACACAACAAACATTAAAATTTGGGAAATTTCAGTAGAGAGAAAGCCATTTAAAGTCAAATGGGAATGCTATAAAGGAAGAATATATAAGAGATGAATAATTCCTTTGGTGGGATCATTATCAGCCTGAACACAGAAGAAGAATATGTCAGAGGACTTGAAGATAGGACAATAAAAATTATCTAAACTAAAACATAAAAGAGACAAAAAATGAGAAAAAACCAGAGCAGAGCATCCACAAGCTGTGGTGATATATCAACTGGTTTAACATGTATCAAAAGGAAAAAGAGAGAAATGCATAGAAGAAATGCCTGAATAGGTAATAACCAAGAATTTCTAAAATTAATAAAAGATAACAGACCACAGAGAACACCAAGCAGAATTAATATTTTAACACACTGTTTGACACATCATAGACAAATTGCTTAAAACCAAAGATAAAGAGAAAATCTTTCATACAGCCAAAAAATAGAAATATTACACACAGAACAAAAGAATTATTACAAACTTCTTGTTAAAAATACATAAGCCAAAAAACAATGGAATAGCATTTTAAAATGCTAAAAGAAAAAAGAACTGTCAACTCAGAATTCTATAACCAGCAAAAAGTATCTCAAAGCTGAAAACAAAAAAGGCTTTTTTGACAAACAGAAGCAGAGAAGATGAACTGATGGCAGACCTGTGCTAAATGAAACATTAAAGGGAATTCTTCAGGCAGTACAAATGACACTAGATAGAAATTGAAATTGACACAAAGAAATGAAGAGTGCTGGAAATGTTAAAAGTGTAGATAAATATGAGACATGTTTTCTTACTTACACCGATTTTAAAAGATAATCGAATGTCTAAAGAAAATATGTAAACAATTTGTTGAGAGATTTACAACATCTTAGAAGTAAAATGTAAGACAATAATATCATTCAAAGGATAAAAGAGGAAAATGAAAGTTATGAGTTTTACACTATATGTGAAATAATATATATTATTATATTATTTGAAGTAGGGTGTTATTTGTTAAGATGAATAATGTAAACCCTAGAGCAACCACTAAAAATATTAAAACAAAAATGTATAACTCATAATCCAATCCTGAAAAATAAAATGTAATTATAAAAATACTTATCAAAAATTCAGAAATAGGGAAGAGCAAATAAACTGGATAAATAAAAAGACATAGAAAGTTGGGAGACAACTAAAAATATTCATAATTACATTAAATGTAAATGACCTAAATATGGTCAATATAGCAAGATCCCGTCTCTGGAAAAAAAAAAAATTTTTTAATTAGCCAGGAGTGGTGGTACGTAACTGTAGTTCCAGCTGTTTAAGAAGCTGAGGTGGGAAGATCACTTGAGCCCGGGAGGTTGAGGCTGCAGTGAGCCACGATATCACCACTACACTCCAACCTGGGCAACAGAGTGAGACTGTCTCGAAATAAAATAATAATAAAATAAAATTTAGGGCTTGTCATATTGGATAAATAAAAGCCAAACCATATACATTTGTCTACAAGAACTTCCATTCATTTTTTGTTTATTTTATTCATTGATTGATTGATTGAGACAGTCTCACTTTGTCACCCAGGTTGAAGTGCAGCGGCACAATCATAGCTCACTGCAGCCCTGACCTCCCAAGCTCAAGCAATCCTTCCACCTCAGCCTCCCAGGTAGCTGAGACTATAGGCACACACCACCATGCCCAGCTAATTTTTTAATTTTTTGCAGTGTTGGGGTCTCACTATGGTGCCCAGGCTGGTCTTAAACTCCTGGACTCAAGCAATCCTCCTGACTCAGCCTCCTAAAGTGCTGGTATTACAGGCATGAGCTACCATGAGCCACAGAAAACCCATGAAAATATAAGGAAATAGGTTAAAAAACATCTGGGCTTTAAGAATGCTGTTAGCAAGGACTAAAAAAGAAGTGAGAAACATATTATTAGAAATGCAGGAAGGGAGAGTCTTGTTATGTAGTGGCCAAATAGTTAGCAAAGTTGCATCTTGCAGTTATGTGGAAAGCAGAATTTGTAAACAATGAACTTTAATACATAGCTAAGGAGATTTCCAAGAAAAGTGTTAAAGCTACAGCCTGATTTCTTATTGTTACTTATAGTAAATTGTGAGAGGAGAGAGATAAATTGAGGGAAGAACTTTTAAACGGAAAGAAACCAGGGTAGATAATTTTGAAAATTCACAGCCTCTCCAGATGGCAAAAGGATGCTAAAAGTCATAAATGGCTGCTAAAACAGTGGCATAAAGAAAAGTCTGAGTGTATACTATACAACCCTTTGTTGAAAACTCAGAAATATCAAAAGGCCAGAGTATTTTACCACACAAAATACCCTTCCAGGAGATTAAGGGTGTTTCTCATAGATCTTCTCAGTTAAACCAGACGACCTCTGGGCTTAAGGGTTCTGTCCCTCAACCATTTCAGTAGAAGCCAAAAATAGAGAAGGGATTATCTTCTCTATTTTTATTTTGTCAACGTGTCTTCTGTGTGATACAATGAATCACTGTGACATCCACAGGAGATCCAGAAAGTTCTTGAGAAAATTATATCAGCAGAAATACTACCAGTTGTACCAAAAGGGACAGAAAGAGTGTAAAATGAAAAGAGACTCTTACATCTGCTCAAATTCTACTGCAAGAAGCAGGGAGATAAAACCATTCATCTACTCTTTATGAAAAAGGAAAGTTGACGCAGAGGGTGAAACCAAAAGTGGAGAGGGAGGAGCTGAGAGCTAAGGAGAATTATTCCCAGGCCTTGAAACCCAGTGGAGTTTTCCCAACTGGTTTTGCTCCACTGGATTTCAACACTGCTTTGGATTGCTGACCCCTTTTAATATTCTATCTGGTTTAGATTATTCAGATGATTTATTGAGATTTTAGACCTTGAACTGATGCTGTAATGAAATGAAAGCACTAGGAACCTTGGGAAGTGGTGAATATATTTTCCTATGAAACAGTAGTGAATCATAGGGCCAGTTTGGCTATCGGTAAACTAGAGTAGGCAGAATTCTATAGATGACCCTCATAACCTTCATTTCTAGAATTATTCTTGTGATTATGGTTCATTATATGACAAAAGGGAGATTGCCTTGATATGCTTAATCTAATCACATTCGCTCTTTATATGTTGACTTTTCTCCAACTCAGAGAGATTTTTAAGCATGAGAGGAATTTGATGCAAAGGAGGGTCTCCATTGGTAAGTGGAGGGGGCTATGGGACAAGGATCTGAGAGTGGCCTCCAGGAGCTGAGAGTGGTCCTTAGCAGCTAACAGACAGCAGGAAAAGGGGCTTCAGTCTATAACTGCAAATAACTGAATGCTTCCAACAGCCTGAAAAAGCCTGGAAGCAGATTTTTCCACAGAGCCTCTAGATATGAGTCAGCCCAGCTAAAACTTTGATTTTGGACTGGTGAGACCCCAAGTAGAGAACCCATCCAGGCTGACCTGGACTTCTGACCTATAGAGTTAGGATCTAATATGTGGGTATTGTTTTAAGCCAGTAAATGTGTGACAATTTGCTGTGCAACAATATAAAACTAATACAGATGAGGAACAACTAGAACATTTGTACACACAGTTGGTGGCAGAAAAAATCAATACAACCATTCTAGAAAACAATTTGGCATAATCTACTAAAGTTTAAAATGTATATACCTTATGAGCCAGCAGTTCAGCAACTCTGTATATAATCTGACTAAGTGTTGCATGTGTGCACCAGGAACTTATACAAGAATTTTCATGGCAGTATAAAACCTAAATTTCAAAGTTCAACAATAGTAAAATAAATAAATTATGTATATTCATACAATAGAATTCCATACAGTGATGAAAATAAATTAAGCTTATACAAACTATGGTTACAATGATATGAATTAACCTCAGGAACATAATGCGGTATGAAAATTGAAAAAGGATATATGCAAATGATTCCATTTATATTAGGTTCATGCATTCAAAAATATGCAAACCCTAACAATATATATTGGATTGACAAGAAAATGTGTTAAAACTTTTATGAAAAGCAAAAGGATGATAAAAACAAACTTCAAGAGGGTAGTTATTTCTAAGAGGGAGGGAAGGTGGTGGGATCAGGAAGAGTACCCAGAAGACATTAGCAATAAAAATAAAGTTCTTTTTCTTACACCAGTGGTGGGCACACAGATGATCATTGTGGTTTCACTTCTCTTACTCTTGCTTCTCCAAAGATAGTCTGCAGAGCAGAAACATTGGCCTCACCTGGGATTATTTTATTTTTCAGAACTACAGAAGTAGGCCCCACCCCAGACTCCTGAATCAGAATCTGCATCTTAACAAGATCTCAGGTGATTTGTTTGCACATTAAAGTTTCAGAAGCACTACTTTTAAGTTTACATATATTTTTAAAGTATTCTTCTGTATTTAATAAGCATTTAATAAAAATTATTTTAAAGTATTGATTCACATTTGATATCACATTCCACTTATATCAGTGACTAGATCTTTGAAATACCCAATTTCTTTTTCTTATAATTACCCCTATAGACTTTTCTATGAAATGATGACTGCAACAACATACTCCATCTAGTGCTCAGTTTAATGTCCTTCATAAAGTAGCCATTTAATTAATGGTTGATAACTGATGATTAATTAGCATTTCATGTCAGATACTGCTTCCCTTGGGAAAATCACTTCAATATCTTAGCAGACTAAAGTAGCCTCTTTTAACAAGATACAAATATTATCAATCAACTTACTTACATCATATTACATTTGACATTAACTGTGTGGGAGTTTTCTTTGAGAATTATGATTAATCATTTAAGTTCTCATGGTTTCTGTAAGAATTGTTTCATCTAAGAGTATCTAAAACAGATTTGGAAAATAGACTTTGGACTGTTAATGGAGTATCAAAATTTGCCCTTAACCTCCCATTAAAAACTGAACAATAGGCCAGGTACAGTGGCTCACGCCTGTAATCCCAGCACTTTGGGAGGCCAAGGCGGGTGGATCGCCTGAGGTCAGAAGTTTGAGACCAGTCTGGCCAACATGGTGAAACCCTGTCTCCACTAAAACTACGAAAATGAGCCAGGCATGGTGGTATGCGCCTGTAGTCCCAGCTACTCGGGAGGCTGAGGCAGCAGAATCCCTTGAACCCAGGAGGCGGAGGTTGCAGTGAGCTGACATCGTGCCATTGCACTCCAGCCTGGGTGACAGAGTGAGACTCTGCCTCAAAAAAACAAAAGCAAACAACAGAAAAACAAAAGAAAAACAACTGAACAATAACTGGGCATAGTGGTGTTTGCCTGTAATCCCAGCACTTTGGGAGGCTGAGGTGGGAGGATCTCTTGAGCCCAGGAATTCGAGGCTGCAGTGAGATGGCTCCTGAGTAGCTGGGACCACAGGCATGTGCCACCATGCCCAGCTAATTTTTTTTAATTTTTAATAGAGACAGAGTCTCACTATGTTGCCTAGGTTGGTCTCAAACTCCTGAGCTCAAGCAATCCTCCCTCCTCAGCCTCGCAAAGTACTGGGATTACAGACATGAGCCACCATGCCTGGCCTAAAAAAAAATTTTTTAACTGAACAAAATATGTGGTGCAGCTGTTTTCAAACATCAGATTGTAGGCAGCTTAATGCTGTCATCTCTGAGAGGAGGAAGACAAAGTGATTTCTACAATTGCCCCAGGTTTCTTCCTGGAGGCAATTTATGGTCCATAAGCAGAGGGAAGGGTAACCCAAAAGAGCTTGGATTTACTTCTTTGCTGACTCAGAAGACAAAGATAGGAGTTTGGAGAGGCGCAGGCTGGAAGCTGCAGAGAAAATATCTAGAAACTTGGACTCTTGATCTAGATTTTTGTTTGGCTTCCTGCCAAAACCAAAATTAATATTTTTTAAGGAAGTCAAAATCCAGATGACCTAGCATTTATAATCTTCAGCATTCTATCAAAAATTACTAGACAAAATACAAGAAAATGTGACATATTATGAGGAGGAAAAAAGCATTAAGTAGAAATAGATTCAGAAATGACAGAGATAATGGAACTAGTATACAAGGATGTTAAAGTACCTATGTGCAAGTATTTAAAGGAAAACATGAAACGAGGAGAGAAATTAAAGATATTTTTTAAAGCCCAAATGTGATTTCTAATGATAAAAATAAAATAGAATATCTGACATGAAAACGTGGCTATTTGGATTAAGAATATCTGACATGAAAATGTGACCATTTGGATTAAAAGAGAAAAGCCCATGAATTTGAAGACATAGTAATAGAATCATCCAAAATGAAGTATGTAGAAAAAAAGAGTAGTGAAAAAATTAGCAGAGCTTAAGTGACCTGTGGAATAATATCAAGCAGTCTAACATTTATATTTGGGGGAAAAAATAGGATACATTAATAAATGGATGGGGGAGAATATTTCAAGAAATAATGGCTACCAAATTATGTAAATTTGATGTGAATACAAACCCACAGATCCAAGAAATTCAACAAACCTCAAGCAAGATAAGCACGCACACACGCGCGCACACACACACACACAGAGAGATTACACATAGTTACATATTAACCACGGCATAATTAGATTGCTAAAAAAAAAAAAAAATCTAGAAGCATCCAGAGAAAAAAAGACACTTCACAAACTGAAAGAACACAAAGGGAAAAAGATAAGAAATTCTGCAGGTTTCTTTTCATAAGCTATGAAAACCAGAGAAAGATAGCCAGGCACGGTGGCTCACGCCTGTAATCCCAGCACTTTGGGAGGCGAAGGCGGGTGGATCATGAGGTCAGGAGATCGAGACCATCCTGGCTAACACAGTGAAACTCCATCTCTACTAAAAATAAAAAATAAAAAAAATTAGCTGGGCGTGGTGGCACGCACCTGTAGTCCCAGCTTCTTGGGAGGCTGAGGCAGGAGAATCACTTGAACCTGGGGGGCGGGGGTTGCAGTGAAACAAGATCGTGCCACTGCACTCCAGCCTGGGTGATAGAGCAAGACTCCATCTCAAAAAAAAAAAGTAATTAATTTAAAAAAATAGAAAGAAAATGATACCACATAAAAACTCAGGTCTACACAAAGAAATGAAGTGATGTCAGTGGTAAACATATGGATAAATATAAAATACTTTTTCTCATTTTAAAAATTTATTTAAAAAACTTGACTATTTAAAGCAAAAATTTTTTTTTTTTTTTTTTTTTGAGACGGAGTCTCGCTCTGTCACCCAGGCTGGAGTGCAGTGGCCGGATCTCAGCTCACTGCAAGCTCCGCCTCCCGGGTTCCCGCCATTCTCCTGCCTCAGCCTCCCGAGTAGCTGGGACTACAGGCGCCCACAACCGCGCCCGGCTAATTTTTTGTATTTTTAGTAGAGACGAGGTTTCACCGTGGTCTCGATCTCCTGACCTTGTGATCCGCCCGCCTCGGCCTCCCAAAGTGCTGGGATTACAGGCGTGAGCCACCGCGCCCGGCAATATGTTATTATTATATACACTGTTATGTGTATCATGGGTTTTTTTGTCATATATAGAATTAAAATTTATTATCACAATAGCAGGAAAAATGGGGAAATAGAAACATAACTATTGTAAGGCTCATGTTATATATTAAGTGGTATATTATTTAAAGATAAAAAATTGAATATCTATCATAAAAATGTGAGTATATGAATTAAGAGTGTATAGACAGTATACCAGGAAAAAGAATATAGACATTTATTTTAAATTTTATGTGAGTACTCTAAGCGCACAGATCCAAGAAATTCAACAAACTTCAAGCAACATAAGCACACACACACACACACACACACACACAGAGGTTACACATAATCACATATTAACCAGAGCATAATCAAATCGCTAAAAGAAAAAATAGCATGGTAAGACTGGACTCTGCGGGGCAAAGATCCTCCAAAAATAAACTACAAAGTTATACTTTAAGCCTTGGGGCACCAACTAAAATTAGGTAAGTAAATTTAAAAGGAGATATAACTAATAAACCAATAATGGAAATAAAATGGAATACTAAAACAACCCAAAAGAAGGCAGAAACTGAGGGAAAAAAAACAAGAATAGATGGGATAAATAGAAAACAAGTAGCAAGATAATAGACATAAACTCAACCATATCAACAACTACATTAAATGTAATTTAAAAGACAAAGATTATATTTAAAAATTTAAAAAGCAATACCCAACTATATGCTGTCTCTGAAAAAAATCTACTTTAAATGTAAAGACATAGATTAAAAGAAACTATACATTTCCTGGTATGGGAATTTAAACTCTTTATAGATACTTGCCATCTCTGTAAATACCCCAAATTCCATAGTTTGATGAGCTCATCAATTACAACTGTATATTGAATATCACTGAATCTCTATCACTCTTTAAATCATCACTCACCAAGTTCTTTCTTAAGCTACCAGTGTCTATTGACTGTATGAGTATAAAGCATAAACTGCTATTTCAGATATTTAAATTTTATTTTAGAAAACTAGAAGTTTTACAGTGACATAAACATTTTATTTCTATACTTTGATTCCCTATTTTCTACTGACCCAGAATATTCATCCAGAATGATACCTCACTTTTTTCAAAGCAAAAGTTTTTGTTCTGTGACAACCATGTGTTGATATTAGATCTGACTTGACTAATTTTCTAATTATAGGCCAGTCTCTTTTTTATTTGATTTCTAAGTGTGAAATCAGAGTTTGATGATCACATCTTCTAGAATTCCCATTATAATATGTGGCATTTAAACACACTGAAAGTGAAACTTGCATTTTCGTGCTTATATATGAATGGATAAATGCCTTCAGTTTTTCACAACTAAATTTAAACATTCTGGAATCTTTGCCTTTAGAATGTGCTAATCATATACCACAAAATGGCACCGACTTCTATAGAAAATAACTCAGCCAAGGATGCTATGTTCCATCTTTGCAATGAAATGCAAATTTCTTAAAAGATTGAACAAGGTTTTTTCATAAAATAATTTAAGTTTTACATTTGGGGCACTGAAAGCATACTGAAATATCTCTAAGCTGCTGGAATTTTCAAGTATTTAGAACTAATAATTTTTATTCACTTTAAACCTTAGCCTTTAGAATTTTATTGTACAACCGTGAATACGTACTATGAATAGCCAATGATGCTGTCTCTTTTGCTAACATTACTTATTTCCGTTATATTATTGCCAGCTAAAGATGCTCATACATGCTGATGCATTTTCATTGATTGAGAAGTGTCGATATTTCCCTTTAATTTCTTTGTTTGCTTCCTTCCAATCTAATCTTGTTTTGACTTTGGAGCCACTGTGTACCTGACATGAAAAGAAAATAGTTAGTCTAATAGCTAATCACTTCAAGGCAAAAGAAAATAAATAAACGTTTAGAAAGCTTTTAAATATCAAACTACAAATGAGCAACTGTTTTCCAATTAAGAACTTTTATCAATTCACGTTCTGCTATTGTTTATCAAAATGAATAAGACTTAGACTTAGCATGTGCCCGTCTCTCCTTCCATTTTGACAATAAATGTTTCCCTGAGCTGTGTGTGTTTTTTATTAGTGAAATTTTATGGCACTTACATAGACTATGTTTTACATTCTTTATCTGGAAATGCATCTGCTGGGCTCTTGTTTATGTGATTTTGTCACAGTAGCCTCTCCTCTTCCAGCACCTGCAGTTAAGTGGGAATAAACAGTCAGGATCTTGGTAATTACAAAAGAAAAAGAGCAACTAGGCAGGCTCTTCTTTCAGTCTATTTTGTACATTCTCCTCCTTTGACTCAGAAACCTCTGTGTAGACAAGCACCTTATTATAAAAGTGAGTATCTTTCACTAGAAGGATTAGCCAAGACACTTTCTTCTTGTTGCTTCTTCTGAAATTAGAAAAAAATCAAGGAGATTCTAGTAACTGCCTTCCGAAGGCCCTCTAGCATGGCTAGGCTTGGCTCAGCATTCCCAATCTCAGTAAATATTTCTGGGGTAAATACCATCTGAATTCCTCCATGCCCTGTCTCAGTGTCCACCCTATCTCCCCATCCCCCAGGCTGCAGCTTTAGGAATTAGTTCCTCAGCTGAAACTAAACGCCGGCCAATAGTGTAATATGTTCAACATTTTGTTAACACGAGATGAATCTCAGGGACATGGAGCATGTCAAATGACTTTCCTTCTTTTGTCTTATAGACATGATTGTTTTTCACTTTAAGCACATAAAAGTTGGCTCATCTATATGCTTTTTAAAAGTTTTTATCCTTCATCTATTACTATGAAGAAGCAGTTGTCAAGTTCACGCTTTGGAATTGGGGTAGATTACTCAGCACATGGTTTGGTGGATTAATGAAGCTGCCCTATCATTCAGTCCATGCCTCAGTTTACAAATACGGGGTGATGTGGCCCCTGCCTGCATCCCCTGCTCCCTCCGCCCAACCACACTGGCCTTCCTGCGAGTCTGCAAATCACACCCAGCTCTCTCTCTCACTGCAGGTGTGTGTTCACTCTTATCTCGGTCTGAATATTTTTTCTCCAGGCATGTGGCTTCACTTCATTCAGGTGTCTGCTCCAAGGGCTCCTCCTCAGAGAGGCACCTGCGACCATTCTACATAAAACAACAAAAGCAAACAAAAATGCTCCCTGTGACCTTCCCTTCATAGCACTTTTCACCACATAATAGTATATTACCTATTTGTGTCTTTGTTTGTTATTTGTCTCCCCCACTAGGAAGTAAGTTCCTGAGGGTAGAGACTTTATTTTGTGCACCCTTATACCAGGGCTTGGCACATCATAGTCACTCAAGAAACATTCGGTTACTGCAAGGCAGGAAGGCAAGAAAGAAGGAAGGGAGAGGGAAGAAAGGAAGGCAGGCGGGAAGGTAGGAAGGATGGAAGGCGGGAAGGTAGGAAGGATGGAAGGCAGGAAGGTAGGAAGGATGGAAGGCAGGAATGGAGGGAGGGAGGGAAGGAAGGAGAAAGTAAAGGAAAGAAGGAAGAAAAAAGGAAAGAAGGAGGAAAAGGAAGAAGAAAGGAGGAAGGGAGGCAGAGAAAAAAGGAAAAGAGGAAGGGAAGGAGGAAGGAAGGAAGGAAGGAAGGAAGGAAGGAAGGAAGGAAGGAAGGAAGGAAGGAAGGAAGGAAGGAGATGGGAGGAAGGAAAGAAGGAAGAAAGAGAGGAAGGAAGAGGAAAGGGAGGAAGGTAGGAGGGAGGGAGGGAAAGAAGGGAGGGAGGAAAGGAAGAAGAGAGGAAGGAAAGAGGAAACGGAAGAAGGTAGGAGGGAGGGAGGGAAAGAAGGGAGGGAGGAAAGAAAGAAGAGAGGACGGAAAGAGGAAATGGAAGAAGGTAGAAAGGAGGGAGAGAAGGAAGGGAGGGAGGAAAGAAAGAAGAAGAGAGGAAGGAAAGGAAAGGGAAGAAGGTAGGAGGGAGGGAAGCAAGGAAGGAACAAGGAAGGAAGGAAGGAAAAGGAAAGAAGGAAGGGAGGGGAGGGAGGGAGGAAGGAAGCAAGGAAAGAGGGAAGGAGAGAGGGAGGAAGAAAGGAAAGAAGGAAGAAATGAAGGAAGGAAAGGAGGAAAGGGAAGAAGAAAGAAGGGAGGGAGGTAAGAAAGGAAGGGAGGGAGGGAGATAGGGAAGGAAGGAAAGAAGGGATGAAAAGCTGGAAGAAAGGAAGGAAGGTAGGCAAAGAGACAAGAAGGCAGTAAGGCAGACAGAAAGAAAAATTATTATCCTGGCTCCGGATGACTACTGGCTCATACTCCGTGGCTTCATGAGTTAACTCCATCTAAGGTTTGTCTACGAGGCCTACCTGGACTCATCTCATCTAGCCCTCATGGATTCTTAAGTGTTGAGTCTTGTGAATTTACTCCATGGGTTGTTTGCCATCCCCCAATCTCTACAGAAGTACTACTTCACGATTCTCTTTTTAAAAAGTTTACCTTTTTATACTATTTATACTATTTCTCCTTCAATTCAACCATTCCAGAAGTTTCTACACTAGGTTGGGCTTGGCAGGAAAGGTAAGAATAAAAATATCTCAATACCTATTGAGTATTCGTTATGGGGCAAGCACTGATCTCAGCATTTTGCAAGTATTAACCCAGTGCTCCATCAAGCACTGTTATATTCATATTACACGTGAATAAGCTGAGGTCCAGAGAGGTTGGGTAAGGTCCCCCAATTATTCAGCAAGAATTTGAACATGGATAGTGGAGCTGTAAGACTCATGCTCTTATCTTAACTATTACTCATCCTGATGTAACACAAACAGCACTGAGTTGGATTTTGGAGACATTGATGCTTGGCTTGCTCTTCCACTAGCTCTGTGACCTTAGACAAGTTTCTTAACTTTTCTGAGTTAAGAACTCAAAATTAAGGTGTATTCTTCTCCTTAAGAGCAAAACAAAAGATTGAACTACATAACCTACAAAGGCTCTCTAACTCTGGCATTCTGTATAGTAGTCTCCTCTTATCCACAGGGATGTGTTCTAACACCCCCCTCCCCACCCAGTGGATGCCTGAAACTGTGATTAGTTCCAAACCTTATATGTACTGTTTTTTCATATATATACCAATATATCTATAGATACATACCTGTGATGTATCTATACATCATACCACATAATCGTATAGATACATACCTGTGATATGTATCTATAGATATATCTGTGATATAGGTAGATAGATATCTGTAATAAAGTTTAATTTATCAGCTAAGCACAGTAAGAGATTACCAACAATAACTTATATTAAAATAGAAACTATAACAATAGACTGTAATAATAGTAAAACACAGTTTACTTGGACACGAGCACGGTAATATCTTGTGTCTATTGTACCAATCAACTGACAACCAAGAAGGCTGACTAAGGGCAGACAGGATGGATACGCTAGACAAAGGGATGACTCACATCCCTGGAGGGATGGAGCAGGATGGCATGAGATTTCATCATGTGACTCAGAACAACATCCATTTTAAAACTTAATAAACTGTTTATTTCTGGAATTTTTCATTTAGTATTTTTTAGACCATGGTTGACTACAGGTAACTGAAAATTCAGAAAGCAAAACCTCAGATAAAGGATGACCTGTAACTGGTTTACAGTGAGTTGCATTTACCTGCCCCAAGAAAGATATAGGTGGAAATACCTTAAAATATAATGTTTGTGGGTATTCTGCACTGCTTGTATCATCTGCTGTGTGGCAGCATCATAGAATGAAGTTTAATTTTGTTATGTCTCAACTATGCAACTTTACCTTTGTGAGTCTGTTGTTGTTGTTGTTATTATTATTATTATTATTATTATTATTATTATTATTATTTGGATTTCGTTTAGTCTAAACTGAATGTAATAATACCCAACCTACAAGATCTTTATAAAGGATTTAGAGAAAAGTATGTGAACATGGCTGGAGAAAAAGTATGTGAACATGGCTGGTGACGATTAGATACCCAATAAAAGTTAATTTCCCACTCACTTTTGCTCTATGAAGGTCTTGGGTTTTTATACAGATGTCCGTGTTACCAACCACAAAGAGTAAGTGCCAAGAAATTTTGAGGTTTGTTTTAAACTTGCATTTGTAATCAGGCATTAGCTTTATAAAGTAAAACAAGAAAATCCAGTTTATCCCATAATTTTGCAATAGTATTGAACACGCAGCACTTTTTCTCTGTTCTCTGTAGATGCTAAAAATGACCCAAACTTCATTAGTGTCACCTGAGCAGGTCACAAGAGGTGTCTAGACTGCATTTTAGGAGAAGATGATATTGAAACACCCATATCAAGAAAAATACCAGCCTTCCTATTATATAGAACTAAAGACATTTCTTGGCGAGTCCAGATTTCCATTTCTAATAATATTGTCTTTAGTACTTGTTCTGATATCCTTCTGGCAGCCAGAATGCCGTTTTAAAAATACCATGCTTTTACACGAATGCACAGCATAGTAAAGTGTAATAGAAAGTGGCGTCGGAAGCCCTGAGTTTGTGTCTCAGCTTCACCACTCACTATCTGTGTGCGGCTGGGCAATGATCTCAACTTAGTGACTTCTTTGAACCTTTGTTTCCTTATCTGATAAATAAAGATTATGATACAGTCAACCTTACCATGGTGTTAAGAGAGTTAAATGAGATAATATATGGGCCTGATACTTAGTGGCTACTTGAGAACTGATCAAATCTGACTAATACAAATAAATCCTTCATTCTCCAGCCCGGTAAATAAACCTATCTCAAAACCATAAAAGGTTTCAGTTAAAAGCAACAAGTGAGATTTTTCTTCCAACATTAGCAAACCTAATTCCTGTCACTTGTCAGAACAATGCAATGAAACAGCTAATACCTGAGCATATTATCTGTTCATAACTACTGTGAAATTTTGTTTGTTTGTTTGAGACAGAGTCTCGCTGTGTTGCCCAGGCTGGAATGCAGTGGCACAATCTCGGTCCACTGCAACCTCTGTCTCCTGGGTTCAAGCAGTTCTCTTGCCTCAGCCTCCCTAGTAGCTGGGATTACAGGTGTGCACCACCATGCCCAGCTAATTTTTGTATTTTTAGTAGAGACGGGGTTTGACCATGTTGGCCAGGCTGGTCTTGAACTCCTGACCTCAAGAGATCCACCCACCTCAGCCTCCCAGAATACCAGGATTGCAGGTGTGAGCCACCGCACCTGGCCTCACTACTGTGAAATTTCCAAAGAGAACCAGGCAAGGGTCCTCTCTGTTAAGCCACTATTCACGCCTCTTCTGGAAATGGACAACAGCTGGATCTCCTGTGCTCCATGATGGCTTGTTCTTCAGCCTTTTGTGCAGGCAGAGGGACAACAGTAAGTCACATAGGACCCTCATTCCCTCTGGATCCTAGCAGAATGGGAGCCCTCTATATTTAAAAGCAGATGATCCACCACCTCTGTCTACAAAGTATAGAAGACACACAGCCCTTCATTTGAATGTTAGGTGAGTCTAGTTATCCGTACCATGTCATAAGCTCACTCTAGACAAAGGGTATTCCAAAGAATTCCCTTAGTCTGTATATATCCAAACTAACAGATGATAGCATCTTCCCCCAAGTTTGGGGGTTGGGTTTTTAATCATAATGACAAACATATTTTGAATTTGAACATTCTTTAATGTTCAGAGAGGAATTTCTAAAGTAGACTTTTCTTTGTGGTTATCTGTCTCTTTTGTTGTTACTTTAAAAAATACTTTGTTACTTTGACAAATGACATTTTTTTTGTTGTTGTTAGTTTAACAAATATTTACGTCAAGCATTTTCACATCAGTTATCTCATTTAATTAATGTAGGATGATAGATGTTAAGAGCCTGGGCTTTAGAGCCAGAAAATTTTGGATTCAAGTTGAAGTTAAACCACTATGTCTAGAGACTTGTCATTATCATCACCATGTTATAATAAGGAAACTGGAGATAAGAAAGAGTTTAAAACTTGGCCAAGGTCACCCAGCCAGCAAGGGGCAGAGTTAGGATTTCAACTCAAGTCTGCCTGCCTAAATTCCCTGTTTTTCAGGACTTCCTAATTGCTCTTACAGCGTAGAAACTTTTGTTATCCACTGTGGTTCTGAAATTTGGGGTGGGAAAGTCATACTCCCCTTCAAGAATGTTAATAATTTTGTAAACTTCCTACCCATAAATCACATGTAATTTCAGAGGATTAACAGCTCCTTTTCAAACCCAACCTGTGGAGGCCCATAGACTTTTACAAGTACTTTTGCTGCTGAGCTGTGCCATTTGTCACAGCGTCTAGAAGTGGTATATCAATAATGGCTAACCTTTCAGAAAGTGGTAACAGATCATTGGTCGCATGGGGAAGGTAGTCCATTCTAAGCCATTTCATACAAACTTACTGGGCATCTCCTCTGTGCCAGGCACCATTAGAGTCACTGAGGATGAGACGTTCAAATCTGGGCATGCCTTTGCCCTACATAGCATATAGACTCAATTTTGATCCACATGAACTAGATGTTTTTCCAATCAGTAAGGAAAAGTCGACACACATTTAAAGGAGTGGAAGTTATTAGTTTATAATTTTGCCTAAGATTATTCCAGAAAAATACACCATTTCTATTTTCATTCATTCAGGCAGTCATTGAACAGATACTGATTGAATGCCTGCTGTGTGCCAGGTACTATGCTAGGCCAAACCAACCTGATATTGGCAAGTCTGCATGGCCCTTTCTGTGCTACCGTTGCCCAGGAAAATTTTGAAAGAGACAGGTAGCAAATCTAACAGCATTCTAAAGAACATCATCCAGGATAAGAAGAGGTGTCATGGAGGAAAATAAGGACCAGAATAAAAAACAAGAAAATATAACAAATTTTAAAAAATGAATAAAGTGGTTAAAGAAAACTATCATAAAGAAAAAAGAAATGATGGAACTTGTATAAGGAAATGAAAAATGTAAATACATATTGAGAAGAGTCGTTCCCAGTCTTGAAAGCAAAACTCCATTAGAGAAACGGGGGGCAGTAACTGAACATAGCAGTAAGTGAATAGAACAGAGTAATGAATAGGCCCTAGGAAAATTTCAAAGGCTGGAATGAGATTGAACAAAGGAGGAAATGTGAAGATTAGATGGTCTGAACACCAATTTCAAATCTCTACTTGTGTGTCTGTGAATGACTCATTGTTTCTCATGTTCTTTCCCAAAATCTCATCTTTCATAAATCCGGAAAAGCTGGCTATGTAGTTAGATAGAATGAGCCTGGGTTGTGGAGTAGCCTCAGTTTAGTAACAGGTATACTGAGTAGGATTCCATTTGTCTGTTCAAGCCCACTGAAGTATTAGGAGTATGTTCTCTGTGCGCAATAATTCCCAGAAATGTGTTTCACAGCCTTTAGTCAAACAAAATTAGCAGCTAATTTACAGCCCCAGAAGGCTTACTAGACACTTTCTCTTAAATTCAGCTTGTGTTTAAAATAATGATCCCATGTGGTATTCATTTTCTGATAAAAAGAACTTAAAAGTAAGCAAAAAAAAAAAAAAAGATATTTCTTTTTCACAAAATCAATTGAGTTTGGTTGGGGTTCTTTACTTATATAATTCATATATAAGTGTTTGGTTTACTTTGATTATTGGTTTTCAAAGATAGAATTTTTGCACAGCATGTGAGTATGAGGAGGTAGAGACAATTAAAATAAGCAGCAACAAAAATGCCCATAGAAAGTCTGGCCCACATTTCATCATTAACTTCTCAGTTTTTCAGCTTAGTTAAATTTCATCATGCCCATTTACCAGAATGTGACACCATGAGCCTGTGCGATTTTCTGCTATCTTGTTTGGCTGTGGCACCTGGCCCTCTTCCCAGGCCTGTGGAGATCACTTTGACATTTCAGTTCATTTGGGTGGTTTCTGTCATTTCCTACTTGAGAAAATTGAGGGCCAGAGAAGCTAATGACTTTCCTGTATTCCCATCTAAGTCGGCAACAGTGCCAGGCTACATTTCACAAGCACATCCTTCCCCATCCAGGTGGCAGCTCCTCAGATTTTCAGCTTTGTTCCAGGTTTATTCACTAGGACAGGAGAGTGTGGGTAGTGCCAGAGAATGTTCTGGGGGCTGGATGTTACTGTGAGAAAACCAACGCATCATTAGAACATGTTCTTATGCAGTTTTCATCTTGTACTGAAAACTTAGTGCAAGGGACAGTATTCAATTTTATTAACACATCTCTACTGTGCCCAAACACTGCTTTCATGAAATAAAATGGAAAAGTAAAGCAAAATTCAGTTTTAATCATTTTCTTTTCTTTTTATTCTTAGATTATTTTTTCCTGGTCTATAAAGCCCTTACCCTCCCTCCCTCCCTCCCTCCCAGGCACAAGGGCCAGCTGCTGTCCTTTCTGGTGGTCCGACAAATTTCCATTATTAGTCTCTGCATTTTATTTAAAAATCCTAAAACCCACTTGGAACCAAGAGGCCTCTGTCATTTAATGGCTCTTTGAGTCCTTCCTAGGAGCTTTAAGAGAGATAAAGGTGAAGGGTTAGATGTCTTCCCCTCTCCAAAGCTATATGGGGGTGAGCAATGTGCATTTTTCATTCTTCTCTAAGGTACAAAAAGGGAACCACAGTGGATTTCCACCCTGATCTATTTTAACCTGCCTGCCTTCCTGACCTTCCTGATTTTTTTTTTTTTTTTTTTTTTTTTTTTTTTTTTTTTTTTTTTTTTTTGGTCTAGTATGACTTATCTAGAGCGGTAGTTCTCCAACTTGAGCAAGCATCAGAATCACTGGAGAGCTTGTTAAGACACAGATTCCTGAGTCCCACCCTCAGAGTTTCTGTTTCAGTAGATCTGGGGTGGTAGAAGGGCCTGATAATTTGCACTTCTACAAATACCCAAGTAATGCTGGTCTGCGAATTGCACTTTGAGAACTACTGGTCTGGAGCAGTAGTTGGGTTTTTTCTTGTTGTTTTTACCTCTCCTACATTAGAATTATCTAGGGGAGATTTTTTTATGAAAGATCACTGCCAGATCCCAGCCCCAGAGATACTCATTTAGTTGGCCTATGTCATGTTCCCATTTTTTTTTATTATACTTTAAGTTCTAGGGTACATGTGCACAACGTGCAGGTTTGTCACACATGTACACATGTGCCATGTTGGTGTGCTGCACCCACCAACTCATCATTTACATTAGGTATATCTCCTAATGCTATCCCTCTCCCCACCTACCCCACGACAGGCCCCAATGTGTGATGTTCCTGTGTCCAAGTGTTCTCATTGTTCAATTCCCACCTATGAGTGAGAGCATGCAGTGTTTAGTTTTTTGTCCTTGCAGTAGTTTGCTGAGAATGATGGTTTCCAGCTTCATCCATGTCCCTACAAAGGACATGAACTCATCCTTTTTATGGCTGCATAATATTCCATGATGTATATGTGCCACATTTTCTTAATCCAGTCTATCATTGATGAACATTTGGGTTGGTTCCAAGTCTTTGCTATTGTGAATAGTGCCACAATAAACATATGAGTGCATGTGTCTTTATAGCTTCATGATTTATAATCCTTTGGGTATACACCCAGTAATGGGATGGCTGGGTCAAATGGTATTTCTAGCTCTAGATCCCTGAGGAATCGCCACACTGTCTTCCACAATGGTTGAACTAGTTTACAGTCCCACCAACAGTGTAAAAGTGTTCCTATTTCTCCACATCCTCTCCAGCACCTGTTGTTTCCTGACTTTTCAATGATCGCCATTCTGACTGGTGTGAGATGGTATCTCATTGTGGTTTTGATTTGCATTTCTCTGATGGCCAGTGGTGATGAGCATTTTTTCATGTGTCTGTTGAATGCATAAATGTCTTCTTTTGAGAAGTGTCTGTTCATATCCTTTGCCCACTTTTTGATGGGGTTGTCTATTTTTTTCTTGTAAATTTGTTTGAGTTCTTTGTAGATTCTGGATATTAACTCTTTGTCAGATGAGTAGATTGCAAAAATTTTCTCCCATTCTGTAGGTTGCCTTTTCACTCTGATGGTAGTTTCTTTCGCTGTGCAGAAGCTCTTACAAAATCAATAGACCATGACCAAGACAAAAAAAAAGAGAAGAAAAAGAGAGAAGAATCAAATAGACGCAATAAAAAATGATAAAGGGGATATCACCACCAATCCCACAGAAATACAAACTACCATCAGAGAATACTATAAACACCTCTACACAAATAAACTAGAAATCTAAAAGAAATGGATAAATTCCTGGATACATACACCCTCCCATTACTAAATAAACCAGGAAGAAGTTGAATCCCTGAATAGACCAATAACAGGCTCTGAAATTGAGGCAATAATTAATAGCCTACCAACCAAAAAAACTCCAGGACCAGACGGATTCACAGCCGAATTCTACCAGAGGTACAAGAAGGAGCTGGTACCATTACTTCTGAAACTATTCCAATCAGTAGAAAAAGAGGGAATCCTCCCTAACTCATTTTATGAGACCTGCATCATCCTGATACCAAAGCCTAGCAGAGACACAACAAAAAAAGAGGATTTTAGACCAATATCCCTGATGAACATCGATGCAAAATTCCTCAATAAAATACTGGCAAACCAAATCCAGCAGCACATCAAAAAGCTTATCCACCATGATCAAGTGGGCTTCATTCCTGGGATGCAAGGTTGGTTCAATCTACACAAATCAATAAACGTAATCCAGCATATAAACAGAACCAAAGACAAAAACCACATGATTATCTCAGTAGATGCAGAAAAGGCCTTTGACAAAACTCAACAGCCCTTCATGCTAAAAACTCTCAATAAATTAGGTATTCATGGGATGTATCTCAAAATAATAAGAGCTATTTATGACAAACCCACAGCCAATATCGTACTGAATGGGCAAAAACTGGAAGCGTTCCCTTTGAAAACCGGCACAAGACAGGGATGCCCTCTCTCACCACTCCTATTCACCATACTGTTGGAAGTTCTCGCCAGGGCAATCAGGCAGGAGAAAGAAATAAAAGATATTCAATTCAGAAAAGAGGAAGTCAAATTGTCCCTGTTTGCAGATGACATGATTGTATATTTAGAAAACCCCATCGTCTCAGCCCAAAATCTCCTTAAGCTGATAAGCAACTTCAGCAAAGTCTCAGGATACAAAATCAGTGTGCAAAAATCACAAGCATTCTTATACACCAATAACAGACAAACAGAGAGCCAAATCATGAATTAACTCCCATTCACAATTGCTTCAAAGAGAATAAAATACCTAGGAATCCAACATACAAGGGATGTGAAGGACCTCTTCAAGAACTACAAACCACTGCTCAACAAAATAAAAGAGGACACAAACAAATGGAAGAACATTCCATGCTTATGGATAGGAAGAATCAATATCATGAAAATGGCCATACTGCCCAAGGTAATTTATAGATTCAATGCCATCCCCATCAAGCTACCAATGACCTTCTTCACAGAATTGGGGGAAAAAAACTTCTTTAAAGTTCATATGGAACCAAAAAAGAGCCTGCATTGCCAAGACAAACGTAAGCCAAAAGAATAAAGCTGGCAGCATCGTGCTACCTGACTTCAAACTATACTACAAGGCTACAGTAACCAAAACAGCCTGGTACTGGTACCAAAACAGAGATATAGGCCAATGCAACAGAACAGAGCCCTCAGAAATAATACTACACATCTACAACCATCTGATATTTGACAAACCTGACAAAAACAAGAAATGGGGAAAGGATTCCCTATTTAATAAATGGTGCTGGGAAAACTGGCTAGCCATTGGTAGAAAGCTAAAACTGGATCCCTTCCTTACACCTTATACAAAAATTAATTCAAGTTGGATTAAAGACTTAAATGTTAGACCTAAAACCATAAAAACCCTAGAAGAAAACCTAGGCAATACCATTCGGGACACAGGCATGAGCAAGGACTTCATGTCTAAAACACCAAAAGCAATGGCAACAAAAACCAAAATTGACAAATGGGATCTAATTAAACTACAGGTTCCCATTTTTATTTAGCTTCTCTTCTTGTGGAATGTTGTCAGAATGTGGCTTCTACTGGTACTTCCCCTGCCTTCCACCATGAGCTCTCTTCCTATTTTCCCAAAAATGCCCTCCTGAATAGTCTCCAGTGCCCACGCCAATCCCAGTCCATAGGGCACAGAGTGTGATGATGCCCTTCTCTCTGCCTTTCAGATGAGGCCTAACTTCTAACATAGGAAAATAAATCAGTACCCCCTGGGTCAGCTAAGTGTATGCTGTTAACCAACCTCCAGCCTAGACAGGCTTCCAGGCATTTTGATAAAGGCTGTATGATTTAGGTGATCAATTTGGAGCCTTCATTTCAATGCTTGAAGGTGCTTCCTGTGGTTTTTGATGCAACTAACTCAATTATTAGGGAACATCACACAAATCAATAGTTAATTAAATTTATGTAACCAAACAGACTCTTACGTCTTTTTCCTGGGTTCTTTCAGTGATAAGATGAAACGAAACCTCTTCTAACACAAAGAAATTTCCAGTCTTTAAACTTCCCTAGCCCACGGTCTTCAATGCCATCATTTGGACATTTAAAAAAAAAAACTGTGTTAAGGATTTTTCTTCTTTCCCTTTTTTGTATCTCATACTATGTGTACACAGCTCTCAGAACACAATAGCCTCTTATTCTGATTTTTAATATTGTGATAGAAAGACGCTTAAATATTAATTTCATACATGTCACCTGAAAGGAAAAACATTGTTATAAAAATAAGTAATAGTGTTTTCATTGTCTTGTAGTCATTACTATATCATAAATGCTGCTCAGACTAGATTAAAAAGCATAGAAATCAGAGTCATTTCAACAAGTAGATCATATTCACATCCAATTAAATTTATGGCATAAATATGACTTGCATCAGACTTTTGCCCAAAAATAAAAATAATTGACACTTCCAATGAGCTAGGCACAATATTGGATGCCTTATATACATTGCCTCAGTAAATTTTTGTGACAAACATGAATCTGGTACAAATTAAGAGACAAGTTCAGACAGTAAAACGTATTTCCCAAGGTTATGAGGTAGAGTTAGGATTTGAACCTAGACAATCATGAGAATGGAAGTCCATGAAGCCAGGATCACAATTCTGTCCCTAGCACCTGGAACAATGTCTGCTATTTGGTTCTCAGTAAATATTATTTGAATGAATGAATCTGACTCCAGAGTCCAAGGTTTTTTTTTATTTTTGTGGTAGGTGTATATATTTATGGGGTACATGAGATGTTTTGATACAGGCATGATACAGGCATTATTGCATGGGCAAATAGGTATCCATCACCTTAAGTATTTATCCTTTCTGTTACAAATGATCCAAGTATACTCTTTTAATTATTTTTAAATGTACAATAAATTATCGTTGACTATAGTTACCCTGTTATGCTATCAAATACTAGATCTTATTAATTCTAAATATCTAACTATATTTTTGTACTTATTAACCATCCCCACTGTCTCGCCATCCCTTCCCTGCACCTTCAATACCCTTCCCAGCCTCTGGTGACAATCATTCTACTCTCTATCTTCATGTGTTCAATTGTTTTAATTTTCAGCTTTCACAAATATGTGAGGACATGTGAAGTTTATCTTTTTGTGCCTGGTTTATTTCACTTAACATAATGACCTCCTGTTCCATCCATGTTGTTGACAATGACAAGAGCTCATTCCTTTTTATGACTGAATAGTACTCCATTGCATATATGTACCATATTTTCTTTATCCATTCATCTGTTGATGAACATTTAGGTTGCTTCCAAATCTTGGCCATTGTGAACAGTGCTGCAATAAATATGGGAGTACAGAAATAAGATACATCTTCAATATACTGATTTCTTTTCTTTTGGGTGTATACCTAGCAGTGGGATTACTGGATCACATGATAGTTCAATTTTAATTTTTTAAGGAACCTCCAAACTGTTCTCCATAGTGGTTGTACCAACTTACATTCCCACCAACAGTGTATGAGAGTTCCCTTTTCTCCACATCCTCACCAGCATTTGTTATTGCCTGTTTTTTTAATAAAAGCCTTTTTAACTGGGATGAAATGATATCTCATTGCAGTTTTTATTTGCATTTCTCTGATGATCATTGATGTTGAGCATCTTTTCATATGTCTGTCATTTGTATGTCTTCTTTTGAGAAATGTCTATTCAGACCTTTCACTCAGTTTTTAGTGGGATTATTAGATTTTTTTTTTTTTAAGATGGGGTTTTGCTCTTGTTGCCCAGGCTGGAGTGCAATGGCATGATCTCGACTCACCGCAACCTCCACCTCTTAGGTTCAAGCAATTCTCTTGCCTCAGCCTTCTGAATAGCTGGATTACAGGCATGGGGCACCATGCCCAGCTAATTTTGTATTTTTAGTAGAGACAGGGTTTCTCCATGTTGGTCAGGCTGGCCTCAATCGCCCGACCTCAGGTGATCCACCTGCCTTGGCCTCCCAAAGTGCTAAGATTACAGGCGTGAGACACCACGCCTGGCCTAGATTTTTTTCTTATAGAGTCGCTTGGGTTCCTTATACATTCTGGTTATTAATCCTTTGTCAGGTGGATAGTTAGCAAATATTTTCTCCCATTAAATGGGCTGTCTCTTCACTTTGTTGATTGTTTCTTTTACTATGCAGAAGCTTTTTAACTTGATGTGATCCCATCTGTCCATTTTTGCTTTGGTTGCCTGTGCTTGTAAGGTATTACTCAAGAAATCATTTGCCCAGAGAATTTTCCCAAAGTTTGCTTTTAATAGTTTCATAGCTTGAGGTCTTAGATTTAAGTCTTGTCAACTGACAAAAATTTTGATTATCTTTTTAAGAAAAGCAATTTTTTTGCCAGGCACAGTAGCTCACCCCTGTACTCCTAGCACTTTGGGAGGTCACAGCAGGTGGATCACTTGAGGCCAGGAGTTTGGGACCAGCCTAGCCAACATGGTGAAACCCCATCTCTACTAAAAATACAAAAATTAGCCAGGCATGTTGGCACACCTGTAATCCCAGTTTCCTGGGAGGCTGAGACATAAGAATTGCTTGACCCCAGGAGGTGGAGGTTGTAGTGAGCTGAGATCATGCCACTGCACTCCAGCCTGAGTGACAGAACTAGACTCTGTCTCAAAAAAAAAAAAAGAAAGAAAGAAAAACCCAACTTTTTGTTTCATTGATCTTTCATATTGTTTTCTCCATTTTAATTTTATTTATTTCTTCTCTGATCTTTATTTATTTTCTTCTACTAATTTTGGGTTTGGTTTGCTCTTGCTTCTCTAGCTCTTTAAGATGCATCATTACATTGTTTATTTGAAATTTTTCTTCTTTTTTGATGTAGGCACTTACAGCTGTAAACTTCCCTTTAGCACTGGCTTTGCTGTATCCCATAGGTTTTGGTGTGTTCTGTTTCCATTATTACCTGCTTCAATAAATTTTTTATTTCCTTTTTAATCTCTTCATTGACCCACTGGTCATTCAGGAGCATACTGTTTAATTTCCATGTGTTTTTATATTTTCCAAAATTCCTCTTGATACTGATTTATAGTTTTATTCCATTGTGGTCAGAGAAGATAGTGATATAATTTCAATTTTGTTGAATTTTTTAGACTTGTTTTGTGGCTTAACATACAGTCTATCCTTGAGAATAATCCATGTCCTGAGAAGAAGAATGTGTATGCTGAGGCTGTTGGATGAAATGTTCTGTAAATATCTATTAAGGGCTTTTGGTCTATATTGCAGATTACATCTGATATTTCTTTGTTGATTTTCTGTCTGGATCATTTGTTCAATGCTGAAACTGTTGAAGTCTCCAGCTATTATTGTATTCAGGTCTATCTTTCTCTTTAGCTCTAGTAATATTTGCTTTACATACCTGAGTGCTCTAGCACTGGGTGAATATATATATATATATATATATATATATATATAATTGTTATATCCTCTTGCTGAAGTGACCCCTTTATCATCATATAAGGACCTTCTTTGTCTCTTCTTATAGTTTTTGTCTTGAAATCTATTTTGTCTGATATATGTATAACTATTCTTGCTCTTTTTCAGTTTACATTTGCATAGTATATTTTTTCCATCCCTTTATTTTCAGTCTATGTGTGGCTTTATAGGTGACGCGGATTTCTTGTAGGCAACAGATTGTTGAATCTTGGTTTTTTTAATCCATTCAGCCACTCTCTGTCTTTTGATTGGAGAGTTTAGTTGATTTACATTCAATGTTATTATTGATAAGTAAGGACTTACTCCTGCCATTTTGATATTTATTTCCTGGTTGTTTTGTGGTCTTCTCTTCCTTCCTTCTTTCCTTTCTTTCTGTCTTCCTTTTAGTGAAGGTGATTTTCTCTGGTGGTATGTTTTAATGTCTTGCTTTTTATTTTTTGCATATTTTTTCTCTGTTGTATGATTTTTGATTTGAAGTTACCATGAGGTTTGAAAATAGTATCTCATAACCCATTATTTTAAATGGATGATAACTTAATACTGATCACATAAACTAACAAACAAGAGAAAACTAATAAAAACTGTACACTCTAACTTCATTCCCCCCACCCCATATACCTTTTAACTTTTTGTTGTTTCTATTTCTTTTATTGTACTGTCTATGTCTTCAGAAGGGGCTGTAGTTATTATTTTTGATTGGTTGATCTTTTAGTCTTTCTACTCAAGATATTAATAGTTTATAACCTACAATTACAGTGTTATAATGTTGTGTGATTTTTCTCTGTACGTACTATTACCTATGAGTTTTTTTCACCTTCAGATGTTTTCTTATTTCTCATTAATGTCCTTTTCTTTCAGATAGAAAACTCCCTTTAGCATTTTTTGTAGGACAGGTCTGGTGTTGATGAAATCCCTCAACTTTTATTTGTATATTTTTGCTGGATATACTGTTCTAAGATCAAAGGTTTTTTTCCTTCAGCACATTAAATATGTCATGCCAGTTTCTCCTGGCCTGTTAGGTTTCTATTGAAAAGTCTGCTACCAGGCATACTGGAGCTCTGTTTATGTTATTTGTTTCTCTTCTTGTTGCTATTAGGAACCTTTCTTTATCCTCGATCTTTGGGAGTTTGATTATTAAATGTCTTGAGGTAGTCTTATTTGGGTTAAATCTGCTTGGTGTTTTTACACTTGAATATTTACATTTTCCCTAAGTTTGGTAAGTTCTCTGCTATTATCCTTTTGAATAAACTTCCCGCACCTATTTCTCTTTGTACTTCCTCTTTAGGGCCAATAACACTTACACTTGCCCTTTTGAGGATATTTTATATATCTTGGAGGCATTCTTCATTCTTATTCATTCTTTATTTCTTTTGTCTCCTCTGACTGTGGAGCCTGTCATCAAGCTCACTAATTCTTTCTTCTACTTGGTCAATTCTGCTAAGAGACACTGATGCATTCTTCAGTATGTTAGTTGCATATTTCAACTCCAGAATTTCTGCTTGATTCTTTTTAATTATTCCAATCTCCTTGTTAAATGTATCTTATAGAATTCTGAATTCCTTCTCTATGTTATCTTGAATTTCATTGCATTTCCTCAAAACAGTTATTTTGAATTCTCTGTCTGAAAGGTCACATATCTCTGTCTCTCTGGGATTGGTCCCTGGTGACTTATTTAGTTTGTTTGGTAAGATTATTTTTCCTGGATAGTCTTGATGCTTATGGATGTTTGTAGTGTCTGAGCATTGAAGAGCTAGATATTTATTGTAGTCTTCTAAGTCTGGGCTTGTTTGTACCCATTCTTCTTGGCAAGGGCCTTCCAGGTATTCGAAGGGACTTGAGTATTGTGATCTAAGTTTTTGGTCACTGCAGCCATATCTGCATTAGGGGACACCCCAAGTCTAGTAACACTGTGACTCTTGCAGACTCATAGAGGTACTTGGTGGTCTTGGATAAGATCTGGAAGAATTCTCTGGATTTCCAGACATAGGTTCTTGTTCTCTTCCCTTACTTTCTCCCAGACAAATAGAGTCTCTCTCTCTCTCTCTCTGTCTCTCTCTCTCTCTCTCTCTCTGTCTCTCTCTCTCTCTCTGCTGAGCTGTGGGTGGGATCACACAAGGACCCTTGTGGCCATTGTCCTTGGGACTGTTCTGGGTCATACCCAAAGGCATCACAGCGTTGGGTCTCACCCAACACCTGTGGTAACCACTGCCTAGCTACTGCTTATGTTTGCTCATAGCCCTCTGGTTCTACAATCAGCAGGTGGCAAAGCCAGCCATGCTTGTGTCCTTCTCTTCAGGGCAGTGAATTCCCCCAACCCTGGGTGGGTCCAGAGGTGCTGTCCAAGAGGCAGGTCCTACAGTCAGAAACCTTAGGAATGTGCCTGGCGCCTTACTCAGTTGTGGGTGAGCTGGGACACATACCTCAAGACAAAATTCTTCTACTCTTCCCTCACCTTTCCACAAACAGAGGAGTCTCTCCCTGTGATCACCACTACCCTGGGTCCATGGTGAGTACTTCCAGGGTACCACCAGTGTTTGCTCAAGGCACAAGAGCTCTTCAGTCACTTTATGATGAATGCTGGCAGGACTGGGACTCTCCCAGAAGGGCAATGGGCTCCATTCTGGCCCAGGGCAGGTCCAGAAATGCCATCTAAGAGCTAGGCCTGGAATCAGGAACCCCAAGAGCCTGCTTGGTGCTCTACTCCACTGTGGCCAAGCTGGTACCTAAGCTGATTTTTGGTTCTTATGAAGGTGCTTTTTTGTGTGCATAGTTGTTCAGTTTGGTGTTCCTGTGGGGAGGACAATTGGTTGAAGCTTTTATTCAGTCATTTTGCTCTACCTCATCCCAGAGCCCAAGTACTCGGGCCCAAGTGACTGGCCTTGGAGCAGATGTGTAAGTCTTAGCTAAGGGGCTGTGGGCCTTAGCAGGAAGAGACACATGCCCACCCAGCCTCTACCAGATGACAAGCCAGACCACCCACCACTGTCTTGTCATGTATCTGAGGCATGTACAGAAGTCTGTGGCTCACCTTCCAGAACAGAGGTGGGACAGAGAAAGGGAAGGCCCTTGTAGTGTACAGTGGTAGTGGATCAAAATAATCAGTGTGGGGCGCTGGATATGTCCATACCTTGGCATTTAATTTGTCCATTGTACATAGCCAGTAAAATTGCTAACATGCAGTAATAGAAACTGGCAACCCTGAAAACATTTTCACCAATAAAATATTCATACATCAGATCAATAGGAATCCAATTTAAAGGTTCAGAATCAATACTTTTTTGTCAGTTCACTGTGTACCATCCCTTTCCATATTATTAAATGTGCAATTTTTATTATAAAGTATAACTACAGGAGCCATTAAGCTGTTATAATTATTAAACAAGGCACTTATAATCATCACCTAAGAAAGCTTCATAATCAAGATAGTCTCCTTATGTGATATAATTTTAATTTATAAAATGTCTCATTGATAGATCTAAATGTTGTAGCAAATTAAAATCACTTACATGTGGATATAGCTATATTTGAAGTAATAACAGAACAGGCATCTCTTTAAATAAATTAAACACATAAGCAGTAGCTGTACTAGCTCTTTTGTGCAGCATATCTTATCCTTTAAAATTAAAACGTTTATAGCTTATTAACGTATTCAAATGATTTTATAACTCTGACAATCACTGATGAAACATTATTTTACAGTATTCAGTACAATGCAAAAGGAATATACTAATCTGGTTATAATGTTTAGGTATGTGTATCTGTGTGTACATGTATGTATACATATGTGTAATCAAATACATGCTACCATTCATCATGGAAGGTTCACCCTACTGTACCAATTTGGAGACTATGGTTTTTATCATAGCCAGAGTGACATGGAAGTAGTCCTTAAAATGCTTCAACAGCAATAACCGAGTTATTGATTGCCTATCACATTAGAGTGAGTATCAGATATCCATTTAGCCTCACTCTAAGATATATTGCTGTGTGCTGACTGTAAGTAAGTAGGAAGGAAGAGAACCAGGAGGTTTATTTCAGGATTTTTGACTATAATAGTTGGTTTTAGTGCTGTTGCATATTCATAATTTATAGTTATTCCCCAATGGAGCTTTCTAAAATCATCTGAATGTAAATATGTGTGCATATCCAGAAAGTGGTGAGGGAGAGGTGTAGAGACACAGAGAGAGAAAGAAAAAGAGAGAAGAAATAGAGATTGCAATTAAAGTGACTATAACAGGGATTTCTCAACCTGAGCGTAAAGCTCACTGGTTTTCTGAAGAACCCCTTAGGTGGTGAGAACAGACAAACAAAGAAGGTTTTTCTTCTGTCACTCATCCTCATTACCCACCTCCCATCTATTTACAAGTACTGAATTCCCGTGTATTTTCCACCCTAAGCTGTGTGCCTACTCTCTAGGAGTTGCAACTGAGGGCAGATTAGAAAGTGTGGGCAGGTGTCTATAAAGGCAGTCACTCTGCCATCTTTCTGTACAGTGGTAGCATTAAGGGCTGGCTTTAAAAGGAATCTTTAACCCACATCTTTATCAGTTCCCCACAAGCTACTATAAATCTATGTGTATTAACCTAAGTGAAAATTGTAAGCTAGCTATGCAAACTTAGTTTTAAGACGAGGTTCCTAGCACCCCTACCTATCAGCTCACCACCCCTAAGGCTTTACAATTTAAATATCCTGGAGGCTGGGTGCAGTGGCTCACGCCTGTAATCCCAACACTTTGGGAGGCCAAGGCAGGTGGATCACAAGGTCATGAGTTCGAGACCAGCCTGGCCGATATGATGGACCCCTGTCTGTACTAAAAATACAAAAATTAGCTGGACGCGGTGGTGGACACCTGTAGTCCCAGCTACTCGGGAGGCTGAGGCAGGAGAATGGTGTGAACCCAGGAGGCAGAGCTTGCAGTGAACCGAGATCATACCACTGCACTCCAGCCTGGGCAACAGAGTGAGACTCTGCCTCAAAAAAAAAAAAAAAAAAAAAAAAAAGTCCTGGAGAATCCACTGCGTGTAAATCCAATGTAGTTGGGTTCACTCACCCTGCAGCAGATTAACAATTGCTTATCCCACTTGTGGAGCCCAAGGAGCATGGGAAAAATCCAGGAAAAGGAGGCTTTTTTCCCTTTTGAGATAAAGAAGGAAATCCTGTTCCTTGAGCTGTGATCTTCTAGTATAAGATAAGACAATATTCTGAACTGAACCTGGAATGTACTTAGAGATATCCTCACTTCTAGAGCTATAAAGTTTTTCAGTAATACCTTTTGAGGGAGGAAACGTTTTTAGAAGAGAAAAGGGATAGAGTAAAGAGCTTAATACAAGGGAATGACGTAAGCTGATACTTAAAAGGTGAGATGGTATTCTCTAAGTGGCTGGTAGGAGAAGGAGGACATGGCAGTGAGGTGGAGGGAGGAGCAGATGGTGGTAAATTCAAGGCCGGGGGTTCAGAGAGCAAAGGCATGGAAATTGAGAAAGTATAGTTTCATGAGGGCAGGAACCAAGTCTGCGTACAATGCAGCATTGTATCCCCCACAGCTTACTGTATGGTGACTGTAAGTAAGTAGGAAGGAAAAGAACCAGGAGATTTATTTCAAGCTTTTTCAATGTCTAGCATTGTATCCCCCACAGCTTAGCATAGTGCTTGTAACATATGAAGCATCCTATTTATATCTGAAAATTGAATGAATAAGTTAACTAACTACAGGTAGTATAATCTGGCCAATGGATAGGATTGATTGGGGGGATGGGGGGACAATAAATCTAAGAGATAAGCAGGAGCCAGATCATGATGATCCTTGCAGGCCAAACTCAAGTTTTGGGTTTTATAGAAAGAGGAAAGCCTTTGGAAATTTTTTAAGCAGAAGAGTAACATGGCCACATTTACATTTTAGAAAATCACTCTGGGAGCTATGTGAAGGATCGATTGGAGACTGGGAAACCAGGTAGGAGAAGATTTACATATAATCCAGGTGAGAGACAATGAAAGCATAAATCTAAAAAAGCAGCAGGGAAGATGGAGAGGGGAGATGGGTTCTAGAAATGGTTTGGAAGTGGGGTTGATAAGATTTGGTGACCAATAGACATGGAGATGAGGAAATGGAAGGAATGAGGTATGACTCCCAGCTTACATGCCTGGTGGTGCCTACTCACGGCAGTCACAAAGAGGGAGACCAGACTCAGGATAAAAAGAGTGCGTTCCATTTTACACATGGTGAGGCTCTAGAGAACATTTAAGGGAAGATGGCCAGCACATTGTCAGATCTCTAGGCCTGGAATTCAGGAAGACCTAGGCCTTGGTCAGAAGACTCTGATTTCCAATGTCACATCCCAAAGTGCTTCACATTATGAGGAAGTAGAGGAAAAGTTGATTTATGTTTAAGGGAGTTAAACACTTGATTAAGATCCTGCTTATTCATTCATTCCACAAATATTCAACTGCCTCCTCAATATCTCCACTTGTCTAAAAGATATGTCAAACTCAACATTGCCAAAGCTAAGTTCCTAATCTTCCCTAAAAAAGACTTCTCCACCGCAGCCTTCCCCCATCTCACTTGATGGCAGCTGCATCTTTCTACTTGCTCAGGCCAAAAATCTTAAATGCCTGAATCCTGGATGCCTCTCTGTCTCTCATACTCCAAATTCAATCTTTCAGCAAATCCTGTTGGCTCTTCTCTCGGAATATATGCAGAATCTAACCGCCTCTCACCTCTTCCATGGCTGCTTCCCTGGTCTAAGCACCACCATCTCCTGTCTGTATTATTGCAGTGGCCTTCTAATTCGTCTTCACACCTCCACCTTGTCCCCCTTCTGGCTTTTCTCAATATTGCAGCCAGAGAGATCCTATTAAAACATAGTATCTGACCTCATCTTTCCTGTCATTCTCCCGCAAGCTCCCTCTACTTCAAACCCAAAAGACCGTTCTTACTCCTCCCTGTTCATGCCCACCTCAGCTCTGTACTTGCTGTTCCACTCTCTGGGATGTTCTTCCCTCAGATAGCTACATAATTTACCTTCTTCAGGTCTTTTCTTAAATTACGTTCTCAAAGGTGGTCTTCTCTGGCTTATTTTAAAGTATGCCTCCCCAATTCCAAGACCTCTTCTCTAATCTTTTTCTGCAGCACTTATCATGCTCTAACTATACATTCCTCTTATTGATTTTGTTTATCTTTTTGCTCCACTGGAATGCAAGTTCCATAAAGAGAAGGACATTCATTTAATGGGCAATTTATCCCCAGCATATATAATAGCACTAGAATAGAATATTCTACTCTACAGATACAATCTCTCTCTCTCTCTCTCTCTGTGTGTGTGTGTGTGTGTGTGTGTATATCTACATATACATCTATATATATTTTTTGTTTGTTTGTTTGTTTTTTTGAGACGAAGTCTCACTCTGTCTCCCAGGCTGGAGTGCAGTGGCGCGATCTCGGCTCACTGCAAGCGCTGCCTCCCGGGTTCACGCCATTCTCCGGCCTCAGTCTCCCAAGAAGCTGGGACTACAGGCTCCCGCCACCACACCTGGCTAATTTTTTGTATTTTTAGTAGAGACGGGGTTTCACCGTGTTAGCCAGGATGGTCTCCATCTCCTGACCTCATAATCTACCCGCCTTGCCTCCCAAAGTGCTGGAATTACACAATATCTCAATATTTGATCTCAGTCACTCAACAAACACTTGAAGGATGGAAGGCAGGAATAAAGAAAAGGAAGGTAGGCAGGAGGGAGGGAGGGAGGGAAGGAACTGAAGCTCTATGTCATGAGCATTATCAAGTATATACAAAATTATATAATACATGTCCTTGCCCCTCGTGTAGTTTGTTGACAGAATAAGACACATTTCCATAAAGAAAGTTAAGTAATAGTATGAGAGCATGCTGGAGTCATCTGTAACTCTTGCAGTCTTAGAGCTTTCATAAACCTAGGCTAGTGGAAAAATATAGTGACATTATCTGTCCTCATATTTCTCTCTAGTTAACTAATGGACAACATTGCCACAAAGCAGGCATTTCTCTATTAAGCTTAGCAAAACCTCATATGTTTTTCAGACACGAAATGCAATTGTGAAATTACATGTACCATCAAGCTACATAAACACCATTTTGTTCTACAGTCATTTACCTTAGCACTCCTATTTGTTTGCTGACCTTGTTCCATTCACAAGGAAGGAGCCCTAATGGCTCAATCACATCTTAAAGACTTCGCCTCTTAACAGTATCTCATTGGCAATACCTGAATTTTGAAGAGGTTACATTCAAACCATAGCAGCTCATGCTCACTTTCTAGGAGTCTTGGGAGTTTTTTCCTCCTTTAAATAGAAAAAGAAAGAGAAGGACACTAAAATCTATTTAGTAAGCACCTACTTTACCATGAAATTGTGTTTCAGAGATACTAAAGAAAAATAAAACAGGTTTGCAGACTTCAATGATCTTGAGGAGTGCAGATAAGTACATAAGTTGTTGTTTGCGTTGAGTATTATATAAGTATCTAAATGGGACAGACAAGTGTCTCATGCATCACTTCAAGGATCATACTAAAATGCAGATTTGAATTCAGCAGGTCTGAGGCAGAGCCCCAAGATTCATTTCTAACCATCTCCCAGGTGGTGCCAATGCTGCTCCTCATTTAATGACATTTTGAGCAGCAAAGATATAGACAACAACGGTCAATAACTTCAGAATATGGATTTAGAATTTCGGCGGAGCAAGATGGCCGAATAGGAGCAGCTCCAGTCTTCAACTCCCAGCGCCAGCGACACAGAAGACCGGTGATTTCGGCATTTTCAACTGAGGTACTGGGTTCATCTCACTGGGGAGTGCCGGACGATCGGTACTGGTCAGCTGCTGCAGCCCGACCAGCGAGAGCTGAAGCAGGGCGAGGCATTGCCTCACCTGAGAAGCGCAAGGGGGAAGGGAATCCCTTTTCCTACCCAGGGGAACTGAGACACACAACACCTGGAGAATCGGGTAACTCCCACCCCAATACTGCGCTTTGAGCAAACAGGCACACCAGGAGATCATATCCCACACCTGGCCGGGAGGGTCCCACACCCACGGAGCCTCCCTCATTGCTATTACAGCAGTCTGTGATCTACCGGCAAGGCAGCAGCGAGGCTGGGGGAGGGGCGCCCGCCATTGCTGAGGCTTAAGTAGGTAAACAAAGCTGCTGGGAAGCTCGAACTGGGTGGAGCTCACAGCAGCTCAAGGAAACCTGCCTGTCTCTGTAGACTCCACCTCTGGGGGCAGGGCACAGAAAACAATAACAAAGCAGCAGACACCTCTGCAGACGCAAACGACTCTGTCTGACAGCTTTGAAGAGAGCAGTGGATCTCCCAACACGGAGGTTGAGATCTGAGAAGGGACAGACTCCCTGCTCAAGCGGGTCCCTGACCCCTGAGTAGCCTAACTGGGAGACATCCCCCACTAGGGGCAGTCTGACACCCCACACCTCACAGGGTGGAGTACACCCCTGAGAGGAAGCTTCCAAAGCAAGAATCAGACAGGTACACTTGCTGTTCAGAAATATTCTATCTTCTGCAGCCTCTGCTGCTGTTACCCAGGCAAACAGGGTCTGGAGTGGACCTCAAGCAATCTCCAACAGACCTACAGCTGAGGGTCCTGACTGTTAGAAGGAAAACTATCAAACAGGAAGGACACCTACACCAAAACCCCATCAGTACATCACCATCATCAAAGACCAGAGGCAGATAAAACCACAAAGATGGGGAAAAAGCAGGGCAGAAAAGCTGGAAATTCAAAAAACAAGAGCGCATCTCCCCCGGCAAAGGAGCGCAGCTCATCGCCAGCAACGGATCAAAGCTGGACGGAGAATGACTTTGACGAGATGAGAGAAGAAGGCTTCAGTCCATCAAATTTCTCAGAGCTAAAGGAGGAATTACGTACCCAGCGCAAAGAAACTAAAAATCTTGAAAAAAAAAGTGGAAGAATTGACGGCTAGACTAATTAATGCAGAGAAGGTCATAAACGAAATGAAAGAGATGAAAACCATGACACGAGAAATACGTGACAAATGCACAAGCTTCAGTAACCGACTCGATCAACTGGAAGAAAGAGTATCAGCAATTGAGGATCAAATGAATGAAATGAAGCGAGAAGAGAAACCAAAAGAAAAAAGAAGAAAAAGAAATGAACAAAGCCTGCAAGAAGTATGGGATTATGTAAAAAGACCAAATCTACGTCTGATTGGGGTGCCTGAAAGTGAGGGGGAAAATGGAACCAAGTTGGAAAACACTCTTCAGGATATCATCCAGGAGAACTTTCCCAACCTAGTAGGGCAGGCCAACATTCAAATCCAGGAAATACAGAGAACGCCACAAAGATACTCCTCGAGAAGAGCAACTCCAAGACACATAATTGCCAGATTCACCAAAGTTGAAATGAAGGAAAAAATCTTAAGGGCAGCCAGAGAGAAAGGTCGGGTTACCCACAAAGGGAAGCCCATCAGACTCACAGCAGATCTCTCGGCAGAAACTCTACAAGCCAGAAGAGAGTGGGGGCCAATATTCAACATTCTTAAAGAAAAGAATTTTAAACCCAGAATTTCATATCCAGCCAAACTAAGTTTCATAAGTGAAGGAGAAATAAAATCCTTTACAGATAAGCAAATGCTTAGAGATTTTGTCACCACTAGGCCTGCCTTACAAGAGACCCTGAAGGAAGCACTCAACATGGAAAGGAACAACCGGTACCAGCCATCTCAAAAACATGCCAAAATGTAAAGACCATCGAGGCTAGGAAGAAACTGCATCAACTAATGAGCAAAATAACCAGTTAATATCATAATGGCAGGATCAAGTTCACACATAACAATCTTAACCTTAAATGTAAATGGACTAAATGCTCCCATTAAGAGACACAGACTGGCAAACTGGATAAAGAGTCAAGACCCATCAGTCTGCTGTATTCAGGAGACCCATCTCACACGCAGAGACATACATAGGCTCAAAATAAAGGGATGGAGGAAGATTTACCAAGCAAATGGAGAACAAAAAAAAGCGGGGGTTGCAATCCTAGTCTCTGATAAAACAGACTTTAAACCATCAAAGATCAAAAGAGACAAAGAAGGCCATTACATAATGGTAAAGGGATCAATTCAACAGGAAGAGCTAACTATCCTAAATATATATGCACCCAATACAGGAGCACCCAGATTCATAAAGCAAGTCCTTAGAGACTTACAAAGAGACTTAGACTCCCATACAATAATAATGGGAGACTTCAACACTCCATTGTCAACATTAGACAGATCAACGAGACAGAAAGTTAACAAGGATATCCAGGAATTGAACTCATCTCTGCAGCAAGCAGACCTAATAGACATCTATAGAACTCTCCACCCCAAATCAACAGAATATACATTCTTCTCAGCACCACATCGTACTTATTCCAAAATTGACCACGTAATTGGAAGTAAAGCACTCCTCAGCAAATGTACAAGAACAGAAATTATAACAAACTGTCTCTCAGACCACAGTGCAATCAAACTAGAACTCAGGACTAAGAAACTCAATCAAAACCGCTCAACTACATGGAAACTGAACAACCTGCTCCTGAATGACTACTGGGTACATAACGAAATGAAGGCAGAAATAAAGATGTTCTTTGAAACCAATGAGAACAAAGATACAACATACCAGAATCTCTGGGACACATTTAAAGCAGTGTGTAGAGGGAAATTTATAGCACTAAATGCCCACAAGAGAAAGCAGGAAAGATCTAAAATTGACACTCTAACATCGCAATTAAAAGAACTAGAGAAGCAAGAGCAAACACATTCGAAAGCTAGCAGAAGGCTAGAAATAACTAAGATCAGAGCAGAACTGAAGGAGATAGAGACACAAAAAACCCTCCAAAAAATCAATGAATCCAGGAGTTGGTTTTTTGAAAAGATCAACAAAATTGACAGACCACTAGCAAGACTAATAAAGAAGAAAAGAGAGAAGAATCAAATCGACGCAATTAAAAATGAAAAAGGGGATATCACCACCGACCCCACAGAAATACAAACTACCATCAGAGAATACTATAAACACCTCTACGCAAATAAACTGGAAAATCTAGAAGAAATGGATAATTTCCTGGACACTTACACTCTTCCAAGACTAAACCAGGAAGAAGTTGAATCCCTGAATAGACCAATAGCAGGCTCTGAAATTGAGGCAACAATTAATAGCCTACCAACCAAAAAAAGTCCAGGACCAGATGGATTCACAGCTGAATTCTACCAGAGGTACAAGGAGGAGTTGGTACCATTCCTTCTGAAACTATTCCAATCAATAGAAAAAGAGGGAATCCTCCCTAACTCATTTTATGAGGCCAACATCATCCTGATACCAAAGCCTGGCAGAGATACAACAAAAAAAGAGAATTTTAGACCAATATCCCTGATGAACATCGATGCAAAAATCCTCAATAAAATACTGGCAAACCGGATTCAGCAACACATCAAAAAGCTTATCCACCATGATCAAGTGGGCTTCATCCCTGGGATGCAAGGCTGGTTCAACATTCGCAAATCAATAAACATAATCCAGCATATAAACAGAACCAAAGACAAGAACCACATGATTATTTCAATAGATGCAGAAAAGGCTTTTGACAAAATTCAACAGCCCTTCATGCTAAAAACGCTCAATAAATTCGGTATTGATGGAATGTACCTCAAAATAATAAGAGCTATTTATGACAAACCCACAGCCAATATCATACTGAATGGGCAAAAACTGGAAAAATTCCCTTTGAAAACTGGCACAAGACAGGGATGCCCTCTCTCACCACTCCTATTCAACATAGTGTTGGAAGTTCTGGCTAGGGCAATCAGGCAAGAGAAAGAAATCAAGGGTATTCAGTTAGGAAAAGAAGAAGTCAAATTGTCCCTCTTTGCAGATGACATGATTGTATATTTAGAAAACCCCATTGTCTCAGCCCAAAATCTCCTTAAGCTGATAAGCAACTTCAGCAAAGTCTCAGGATACAAAATTAATGTGCAAAAATCACAAGCATTCTTATACACTAGTAACAGACAAACACAGAGCCAAATCATGAATGAACTTCCATTCACAATTGCTTCAAAGAGAATCAAATACCTAGGAATCCAACTTACAAGGGATGTAAAGGACCTCTTCAAGGAGAACTACAAACCACTGCTCAGTGAAATAAAAGAGGACACAAACAAATGGAAGAACATACCATGCTCATGGATAGGAAGAATCAATATCGTGAAAATGGCCATACTGCCCAAGGTAATTTATAGATTCAATGCCATCCCCATCAAGCTACCAATGAGTTTCTTCACAGAATTGGAAAAAACTGCTTTAAAGTTCATATGGAACCAAAAAAGAGCCCGCATCTCCAAGACAATCCTAAGTCAAAAGAACAAAGCTGGAGGCATCACGCTACCTGACTTCAAACTATACTACAAGGCTACAGTAACCAAAACAGCATGGTACTGGTACCAAAACAGAGATATAGACCAATGGAACAGAACAGAGTCCTCAGAAATAATACCACACATCTACAGCCATCTGATCTTTGACAAACCTGAGAGAAACAAGAAATGGGGAAAGGATTCCCTATTTAATAAATGGTGCTGGGAAAATTGGCTAGCCATAAGTAGAAAGCTGAAACTGGATCCTTTCCTTACTCCTTATACGAAAATTAATTCAAGATGGATTAGAGACTTAAATGTTAGACCTAATACCATAAAAATCCTAGAGGAAAATCTAGGTAGTACCATTCAGGACATAGGCATGGGCAAAGACTTCATGTCTAAAACACCAAAAGCAACGGCAGCAAAAGCCAAAATTGACAAATGGGATCTAATTAAACTAAAGAGCTTCTGCACAGCAAAAGAAACTACCATCAGAGTGAACAGGCAACCTACAGATTGGGAGAAAATTTTTGCAATCTACTCATCTGACAAAGGGCTAATATCCAGAACCTACAAAGAACTCCAACAAATTTACAAGAAAAAAACAAACAACCCCATCAAAAAGTGGGCAAAGGATATGAATAGACATTTCTCAAAAGAAGACATTCATACAGCCAACAAACACATGAAAAAATGCTCATCATCACTGGCCATCAGAGAAATGCAAATCAAAACCACAATGAGATACCATCTCACACCAGTTAGAATGGCGATCATTCAAAAGTCAGGAAACAACAGGTGCTGGAGAGGATGTGGAGAAATAGGAACACTTTTACACTGTTGGTGGGATTGTAAACTAGTTCAACCATTATGGAAAACAGTATGGCGATTCCTCAAGGATCTAGAACTAGATGTACCATATGACCCAGCCATCCCATTACTGGGTATATACCCAAAGGATTATAAATTATGCTGCTATAAAGACACATGCACACGTATGTTTATTGCAGCACTATTCACAATAGCAAAGACTTGGAATCAACCCAAATGTCCATCAGTGACAGATTGGATTAAGAAAATGTGGCATATATACACCATGGAATACTATGCAGCCATAAAAAAGGATGAGTTTGTGTCCTTTGTAGGGACATGGATGCAGCTGGAATCCATCATTCTTAGCAAACTATCACAAGAACAGAAAACCAAACACCGCATGTTCTCACTCATAGGTGGGAACTGAACAATGAGATCACTTGGTCTCGGGAAGGGGAACATCACACACCGGGGCCTATCATGGGGAGGGGGGCGGGGGGAGGGATTGCATTGGGAGTTATACCTGATGTAAATGACGAGTTGATGGGTGCAGCACACCAACAAGGCACAAGTATACATATGTAACAAACCTGCACGTTATGCACATGTACCCTACAACTTACAGTATAATAATAATAAATAAATTTAAAAAAAAAAAAAAAAAAAAAAAGAATATGGAATTAAATATTTAGGAATGGTCATATCAAAAGATGAGACATGAGCTGAACCTTGAAGATGAGAAATATCCAAAGGAGTAGACTGAAAAATAAAAGGACTAAACTGAGGACCAAAGCAATGCCATGGAAGATGCATTTCAGGACAGTGAACAGAAAGATTGAAAAAAAAAATTACTACAGGCAAGTATTAGACTAGAAAGATGGAAAGATCAACTGGAGACAGATTGTGGGAGGTTTTGTATGCCGGGTTGAAGACTATAGATTTCATTCTGTAATCAAATGAACACCAATGAAATTTAGGGAAAAGGAAGAGAAGGCCTAGATCACAATGCGGTGATGAAAATAGAAAGAAAGGAATGTGCATGAGGTGGAGGGCTTTAGAAAAAGAGGTAATCCTTGGGAAAAAAAAAAAAACTCTAGATTCTCAAATGGACATGATAGACATTTTGAAGGAAATATCAATAAGACAAAGCCAATTAAAAAGCTGAAAGTAACGGGCCCGGCATAGTGGCTCATTTCTGTAATTTCAGCACTTTGGGAGGCCAAGACAGGAGGATCACTTGAAGCTAGGAGTTCAAGACCAGCCTGGCCAACATAAGACCCCATTTCTACAAAAATTCAAAAATAAGGCCTGGTGCAGTGGCTCACACCTATAGTCCCAGCCCTTTGGGAGGCCAAGGTGGGTGGATCACTGGAGATTAGGAGCTCAAGACCAGCCTGACCAACATGGTGAAACCCCATCTCTACTACAAATGCAAAAATTAGCTGAGTGTGGTAGCAGTTGTCTCTAATCCCAGCTACTCAGGAGGCTGAGGCAGGAAAATCATTTGAATCCAGGAGGCAGAGGTTGCAGTGAGCCGAGATCACAGCACTGCACTCCAGCCTGGGCAACAGAGTGAGATGCTGTCTCAAAAAAAAAAGCTGAGTGCAGAAATGTGTGCCTGTAGTCCTAGCTACTTGGGAGGCTGAGGCAGGAGGATCACTTCAGCCCAGGAGTTTGAAACTATAGTGAGCCATGATCGCACCACTTCACTCCAGCATGGGCAATGGGATCAAAAGCTGTCTCTTAAAAAAAAATAAAGAAAAGGAAGTTAAAGATAACAATGATTTTAAACTTGGATGACTAGGAGAATGATGGTAGAAAAATGTAGATTGAGAAAGGAGTAAGTTTGGTCAGAGAGCAGATGATGAGTTTGGATTTAGATATCTGGATTTTGAAGTGATAGCAGAATTCTAAGTGGAAACTTCTGGTAAACCACAAGAGATGTGAGGTGGAGAGCAGACAGGGGTCATCACCATAGACAAAGATGTTAAGTAAGTCAGCAGAATGATGATCATTGAAACCATGTGGCAGGTATTGATCGCTGAGGGTCCTGGATACTGGAGAAGGTCACAGGCAGACAGGGCTGAGGTCCAGACCTACAGGCGTGTCCTTATTTAGGGAACAGAGAGAGAGGGGCCAGCCAAAATTGACTGGTGAAAAGAGAAAATTTCAAATAATTCATTGTCTGTGATGCTTTCACTAAAACAAACTTTTTGACCCACAAGATTTGGCAATGTGTGAGCACATTTGTATTCCATTCTTAGTGCAATCAATGCTACGCTCTGCTAATGTGGCCCCAGGAGGCCAAGTTCCAGTGCCAGTTTTGTCACCTGCCTGCTCTGTGGCCTTGAATGACCCACTTTAACCTCTCACCTCAGTGAAATCACCAGCCAAAAGAGGAGGGGGAAATACTACACTATTATAAGTCTCACAAAGATGTTATGAAAAAAGAAATCACATAAATAATTTTTGAAGTCCACATTTTAATGAAACCATCAGATGACTTTTCTAATTTATCAAGAGTTGAATGCAGTTGATATGCAGTTCTCGTGCAACTGCACAACTTAGATTACCAGGAGAAAAGGCAAACAGATTTATTTTTTCTGAATTAAAATAGCCATATCTAGGTTTTTAAATGCATTCACCAGATTTTTGTATGCTAGGTACTGTGACAGGCAAATGACCAGACACACAGTTAAATCAACAAGGGGCCTGTGATGAAAGGTCTTGGAATCTAATAAGAAAAAAGAGAAACACAAATCATGCATAATAAAACAAAAATCAATATGTTATAAATGCCATAAGACCCGTATGAACCAAGTACAATTGATGTTCATAGAAGAGGAAATTTCTGGCTGATGGAGAGATGGGATGAAGGCCTTGAACAAGGGTACATGGTGACAGATGGAGAGGAGAGGGAGGGCATCCCCTGTAGGCCCAGAGGGAAGAGGGCACAGACAGGGCTTGGGCAATGGCGAGGAGCACAGTTAGCTTGGAACATGGAACAATTAGGAGAGCAGCAGGAGGTAGTCAGATTGCAAAGAGCACAGATGCCAGGCTACCGAGTCAGGGCTATATTCTGTGGACAGCAGAGCACCGGGAGGGCAACAAAGGACCCAGACAAGCAAAAGACTTCAACTGGAGCTGTGCTGAAGATGGTTTAGCAAAGAGATCAGCTTCTGGGAGAAAAGAGACACAATAGAATATTGGTGACATGGATGAATTATTTTAAGTTTCTCATTAAAATGAGGACAGCAGTGTTCTATGAAAACTGTCACAGGCATATTCTTCCAAAGGAAATTAATTTTAATAGAAACATGGAAGTGATCCCCTCTTTCCAAAGTTTCATGCTATGTCTCATAGTTAAACGTAAAGTTTCAAAGTCAAAGAGAAATGTACTGTCCACTAAAGCCAGGAAGACTGGCCAGGATAAAAAGCTGTGAACCAGCTCCAGGGGGTCAGGGCAGAAAGGAGACGAATAGAACAGTTGGAGCAATTATTCTAAACCCTTTGGAAACCACAGATTCCTTTGAGATTCTGCACATAGCTCATATATATGTGAAATTCTGCATATAATTTCAGGAGGGTTGTAGATCCCCTGGGCCCTATTCATTGAGCCCTCAAACTAAGAATCTCTGAGCTGGAAAAGAAAAAAAATAAGAGATGTTCTAGAAGTACTATTAGAAGGAACACACAGAGAGCCTGACACAGTGGCTCACATCTGTAATCCCAGCAATGTGGGAGGATCCCTTGAACCCAGGAGTTTAAGGCTGAAGTGAGCTATAATTGCACCACTGCACCCTAGCCTGGGCAAGAGAGCAAGACCCTGTCTATTAAAACCAAAAACCAAAAAAAAAAAAAAAAAAGCACACAGAAACTCACAATGACAGAAGTTGGGGTCACCTACCCCAGATGTTTCCTGTGAGGCTGCTTGCAGGAATTACCTGGGGGTTATTTCCATTGGTAAAATCAGACTTTTTGGAGGCAGGACTAAAACTTCTGGATTTGTAATTAACCAAGTTCATTTTGATGAGAAATAAAGTTTGAAGCCATTAATCAGTGTCCTTAGGACCGCAGGACATATGGGACACTCTGCTGTTTCTTTTCTTCTTTCTTTTCTTTGAGACAGAGTCTCACTCTGTTGCCCAGACTGGAGTGCAGTGGTACAATCTCAACTTACTGCAACCTCCACCTCCCAGGTTCAAGTGATTCTCCTGTCTCAGCCTCCCAAGTAGCTGGGATTACTGGTGGGCACCACCATGCCCTGCTAATTTTTGTATTTTTGTTAGAGATGGGGTTTCACCATGTTGGCCAGGCTGGTCTCGATCTCCTGACCTTAAGTGATCTGCCCACCTTGGCCTCCCAAAGTGCTGGGGTTACAGGCATGAGCCACTATACTCAACCACTTTGCTGTTTCTTATGATTGTAATAGAAATCCTTCAATGCGTCATTATGTGGTTGAACTCTTAGGAGTTACTACTTGAACCTGACCTATGGTCTTAATGCATCTTCATTGACTTCTTTCACTTCATTCTTCATTCAGCATGACCATCATACCCTCTTGGAAGACAACCACTCCCTCCTTCAGCCTTTCAATTCAAACCTTTCCCACAATGCATGTAACTCTAGGTTCTAGTCTCATCATCATCATTATAGCACGTCATTTTCATGGATTAATGCTAATCCGAGTATTCTAGGGGCTATCTTTTGAGACTGTTGCATACTGGGGTTCCTATTGGATGCCCTCCTGCAATTCAAGGGGGACTCACTCAGAAAACCCCACAGATCAGAAAATCAGCAGATCCCCTTAGCTGACCCTTGACCTCCATACTATTTCCTGAGGTTGATTCTTTCACCATCTCTCTGCCTCTGCAGCAACAGCAGAAATAGCTAAAGACTAAAGAATTAACAAAAAGAAGGCATTAATTGATGCTTCTGATGTGAAGCATTCTTGATTATTTCAGGAAGAGAGTTTGTGTGGAGTCAAACCCTTATTTACCTACAAACAACCTAAGGTAGTATCCTTTTCCCACCAATCTTTAGCTTTTAAATTCCTTCCTCCTCCAACCCCTTACTCAGTCAGATTGAGCCACTTTGGACCAATGAGACTCAAAACAACCTCAAAGAGTCAAGATTTTAAAAATCAAAAACTTAAACAAATTATCTGACATCCTACCTCCTAGTTTTGTGCTTCCTTTTTTAACAGTTGGGTGACATTACTTAACTAGGTCCGGTTTGCTCAGTGCAAAAGGATGGAGGCAGCTGCACAGGCCTGGGAAAACTGCAGTTGTGAGGCCCAGTCTTCATAGTTTCCCAAGCTCTTTGGGCTTCCAAATGCCTTAAAAGTAGTTCATACTTGGCGGGGTGTGGTGGCTCACGCCAGTAATCCCAGCACTTTGGGAGGCCAAGGTGGGCAGATTATGAGGTCAGGAGATCAAGACCATCCTGGCTAACACAGTGAAACCCCGACTCTACTAAAAATACAAAAAATTAGCTGGGCGTGGTGGCACTTGCCTGTAGTCCCAGCTACTTGGGAGGCTGAAGCAGGAGAATCCCTTGAACCCAGGAGAGGGAGGTTGCAGTGAGCTGAGATCACGCCACTGCACTCCAGCCTGGGCAACAGAGTGAGACTCCGTCTCAAAAAAAAAAAAAAAAAAGAAGTAGCTCATACTCATATCTCACCCCTTTGGAAGATATCCATTATATCTTCCTCTTCCTGTTCTTCCTGTTCCTGACTTAGTAGAAAGAGAAGGGGTGGAAAGTCAAGCAGTTCTTACTATTAGAGAGTTACTACCTGTGTGCTCTTGAGCCTGTTGCTTAATCTCCCAAAAATTCCAGCGTGTGTGTGTGTGTGTGAGAGAGAGAGAGACTGAGAGAGAGAGACAGAGAGAGAGAGAGAAATTGGCATAATTATTCCTACCTCATCAGGTTATTGTGCATATCAATGTGGTCCATGATACAAAACACCTAGCAGTGTCTGGCTCAGAAATAGGATTCAGTGTCGCTTCCCTTCCCATCTCGAGCTCTGTTAGGCAGGTCGTTGGTTAATCAGCATAAATTGCAAGGTGCTAGGACTTAAAAGATCCTATCTCTGAATATATATCCATAGTTGCTACTCCAGAGTACAGCATAACAATAAGAATGCAAATGATCATGAGCAACTTCATCACTCAAAAGCTTCAGTTTCTTCATTCTTAAGACGATGATTTTATGTGAATGACCTCCGAAGGTACCCCGCTCTTTCCTTCACTGGTTTTAAACTAGAAATAAACCAACCCTCTGAAGTTTTTACAATGCAACAAGGGTTGCTGCAGCTGTTTCTTAGGTTATAATCACAGAAAATAGCCCAGTAATTCAGAACAGAGAAGAAAGTATTTAAGAATAAACGGCAGGAGGCCTAACGATTACAACCAGGTAGAAAGATACGGAGAAGACAGATAATGTTAAATTACAACAGAAATGCAGGTGGAAATTACAGCAGCAAAAGTAATACCAGCACAAGAGGCTAACAGCAGGTTCTGCATTATACAACAAGATGTCCTTTCCAAGGGTTTTTTTAAATAATTGCACTTCTGCTAGATTTGTAATTACAAACATGAATAATCCTCAGCATATATCATTTCTAAAGATAGAGGCTGTAATTCTGTTCCTGATGAAGAGCTGAAGAATATCTCACACCGGTTGGTAACTGACAGTCAGTAACTACCAGACAATTAGGATGATGCATCAGGAAAATTGGAGTCAAAATATCCCATGTACAGATGCTGAGTCCATCAACAAGGGAGGGATTTCGTCATCACATCCAGAGCAGAAGACACAGGAAAATCACATCACAGAAGGATAAAGGGCAATGGCATTGCTGCAGAGGATAGAACAATCATCACTTCGGTCCTACCTGAGTTAACTCTCAAAGACTGTGGAAAATAACTTTATTCTTAAAAGGCAGCCAAGGAAAATATTTTAAGTAGGGGGTTGTGGTTGATGGAACATGTAGAGCCCTCAATATCAAATTACTGGTTTGCATGTGAACCCTGTATTTGGGTTGGACTTCTCCACGATTTGTAACATTCATTAGTTGTAAATAACTGATAAGCAAGTCAGGTAAATTTGAGAGTGAATGATTTAGGTTGCTTTCAGCTGGAGTCATCCTTGACTCCTTGCTTTTCTCTCACCTCCCCCTATACTCAGGGAATCCTGTTGGCTCTGCCTTCAGAACATATCTGGAATCCAAATCACAGCTCACCACCTTCATCGCTACCACCCTGGACCACTGCTGCAGCATCTCCAGCCTGGCATGGGACTGTGGCCTTCTAAGTCAGCTCCCTGCACCTTCCTTTACTGCTCCGAAGTCCTTTCCCAACACAACAGCTAGAGTGATGCTTTTCACTCCGCTCAAAAGCCCTCTGTGGTTCCCCACTTGAATCAGAGTCAAAGCCAAAATGCTTCTGCATTGGGCTAAAAGACATACAGGGCTCCCTGTTAACCCCTGCCCTCCCTCACTTCACTCCCACCACTCCTTTCTCCTCTCACACTCTCAAGCAAGCTCCCAACTTAGGAAATTTGTGTTGGCAGTTTCCTCTGCCTAGAAAACTCTTCTCCAAATATCCACATATGCTCATTCACTCAAAAGTCTACTCAAAACACACTTTTTTTTTTTGAGACGGGATCTTGCTTTGTTGCCCAGGCTGGAGTGCAGTGGCTCAATCATAGCTCACTGCAGTCTCGAACTCCTGGGCTCAAGTGATCCTCCTGCCTCAGCCTCCTGAGTAGCTAGGACTACAGGCGTGTGCCACCATGCCTGGCTAATTTCTTTTTTTCTTTTTGCAGTAGAGATAAGATATCACTATGTTTCCCAGGCTGGTCTTGAACTCCTAGACTGAAGCAATCCTCCTGCCTCAGCCTCCCAAAGTTCTGGGATTCCAAGTGTGAGCCAAATCACATTTTTCAATGAGGTGAAACCTGACCACCCTATTTAAAATTATAATCAGCTACTCCCATCTTTCCCCCAATAGCTCCTGTCACTCTCTAGTTCTTTATCTTGTTCTTGTTGGGTTTCCTGATTTATTAGATTTATTATTTGCTTTTTAAAGTCTTCCTACTGGAAGTCAGGAACCTTTTTTGTTCTTTTAATCCACATTGCTTAAAGCAGTCCTGGTACACAGCAGACAGTTGTAATTATGTGTAGAGTGAATGAGGAAATATAACAAAAAACTCCAACTCAAACAGGAGTAAACAAATAAATGAATAATGCATATATTCCTGCATAACTGGAGATGTGTGTGCAGGGATAGGGAAGGAGCTCCACCTCCCTGTGATTCTTCTAGGTCAGTTACTTCATCAGATGGATAACAAGATGCCTGCAGAAGTTCTAGAATCAGTTTGGGATGGGGAAAGGTGACTCTTTGAGACTCTTACTTAAGGATGAGGATGCTTTACCTAGAAGCCCCAAAAAACTTCTGCCAGCATCGAATCAACCCAAACTGAACCAGTCTTGGTTGCCAGGGGAATGATGTGCAACAGTTTGCCTCACTGGGAATAGGGATGGAAAAACCACGATTGGCTTGGCTACAAGATCAACCTCAACCACGTGGTCATTTCTCAATAGGGGATGGACAAGGTGGATAGAGAGGAGGCAAACCCAGTGTCCATGCCTCAACCTTAACCAGACAGGCAGACAGAGGGAATAGGGGAAAAGATTTGTTCAAGAAGAAATTCTGGAAGCATCTCCATCGATTTTGCCTGTGGTGAAGTGCTGAATTCAGTAGCACATGAGCTTTATGATTTATTGGCCTTGCTTGAGAGTACTGGAAGTGTTGATGTGGACTGCACAGATGCCCAGCTTGAGTGTGGCAGTCTCACACCATCCCTGCTGATCCATATTCACACAGTAAATATATTGAGGAATGAATGCAAAATAAATTTATTATTGATTCTGGTTTCACTCAAAACCAAATATAACAAATGTTTCAAACTCAGCAATTTGTAAATGGGGGAAAGGTAGCTGGAATATGAAATGCTGCTAGTTCTGTTACTTATTTTCTCTCTCTCTCTCTCTCTTTTTTTTTTTTTTTTTTTTTTTGAGACAGGGTCTGACTCTGCTGCCCAGGCTGGAGTGCATTGACACAATCTCAGCTCACTGCAAACTCCGCCTTCCAGGCTCAAGCAGTCCTCCTACCTCAGCCTCCCAAGTAGCTGGAGCAACAGGCGCACGCCACTACGCCCGACTAATTTTTGTATTTTTGTAGAGATGGGGTTTCACTATGTTGCCGAGGCTGGTCTCGAACTCCTGAGCTCAAGTGATCCGCCCATCTCGATCTCCTAAAGTGCTGAGATTATAGGCAGGAGTCACCATGCCCAGCCCTTCTGTTACTTTTTGTTTGTTTAATGCATGATGCAGGGTTGGATGGAGACATATGGGACATGAAATCTGGAATCTGATATTTCTCATTCTGCTATGTTTTGCCTTCTACATAAATATACAGAAAAGCTTATCACCCCTGCGGATCTCCAGTTACTGATCAATCCTCCTGCTATCTCTGTGCTGTTAAAAAAGCAGTGGGGGATAGGAGAGCCTTGTCTAATCAAATTAGAAAGATAAACAAAATTTCTGAAAGAAGAATGATTAAGAAGAAAAGGGTTTGGACATAATTTATGTGCACAATTGCAAGGCAAACAGTGAGCAGATTATAACAGGATCCTGTCTATTCATACTGTGAGCGGGACTTCATGGAGATAACTCATGAGCAGTTAGATTCCTACACATAAACTCCCACACAACTGATACTGTGGAGATGTTTCTCTTAAATCCACATAGCAAAAGAAGCATTTGACTTTTTTATCTCCAAGAGTATTTCATTCCGTGGTTTGAGTGTTTGAGTCTTGGATCATTTTTCTTTTTTTCAGGGGCAGTGAAGGGACAGACAGTAGACAGTTGGCATAGGGACATGGTTTTTTGAATACTGATAAATATAAGTGACTCTATTTCCTAGTTTGTATGCATATATAATTGTGTGTATATTTATTTGGTAGGCAGAGAAATCGCCCCTGTGTTCTTCCATTTGCATTGCTCTAAAGGAATGCCTGAGGCTGAGTAAGTTATTAAGAAAAGAGATTTATTTTGGCTCATAGTTCTAAAGCTATACAGGAAGCATGTTGCCAGCATCTGCTCCTGGTGAGGGCCTCGGGAAGCTTTCAATCATGGCAGAAGGTGAACAGAAGCCGCAGTGTTATGTGGCAAGAGAGATGCCAGGCTCCTTTGTGTGTGTGTGTGTGTGTGTGTGTGTGTGTGTGTGTGTGTGTGTGTATGTGGCGGAGTTTCACTCTTGTCACCCAGGCTGAAATACAATGGTGCGATCTCAGCTCACTGCAACCTCTGCCTCCTGGGTTCAAGCAATTCTCCTGCCTCAGCATCCCCAGTAGCTGGGATTACAGGCGCGTGCCACCACACCTAGCTAATTTTTGTATTTGTAGTAGAGATGGGGTTTCACCATGTTGGCCAGGCTGGTCTCGAATTCCTGACCTCAGTTGATCCAACCACCTCGGCCTCCCAGAGTGCTGAAATTACAGGCGTGAGCCACCATGCTAGTCCAGACTCTTTTAAACAACCCCCTTTTGTATGAACTAATAGACTGAGAACTCATTCATCACCAAGGGGATGGTACTAAGCCATTCACAATCCCAGGAGGTCCTACCTCCAACGGTGGAGATTACATTTCAACATGAGGAGTTGGAGGAGTTGAACATCCAAACTACATCAACCCCCAAAGATGTCTACATCCCACTCCCCAGAATTTGTGAATATATTAGGGTACATGGCAAAGGTGGGTTAAAGCTGCAGATGGAATTAAGGTTGCCAAATAGTTGGCCTTAAGATAAGAAGACTTTTTATTCTGGATTATTTTGGTGGGCTTAATCACACAAAGGTCTGTGAAAGTGGAAGAGGGAATGAAAAGAGGGAACCAGAGAGATAGTAGCATGGAAAGAACTCAGCCTGATGGTCTCAAAGATGGAGGAAGGTGGGCACAAGCCAATGAAAGCAGCTCCCCCTCTACAGATGAAACATGCAAAGAAATGGATTCTCTCCTAGAGCCTCCAGAAAAGAATGTACCCTGCTAACACCTTGGTCTTTGTCCAGTAAGATCTGGGCACATATCTGATAGACAGAACTATAAGATAATAAATTTACATTGTTTTAAGCCATTAGGTTTGCAGCAATGTGTTATAATGGCCATAGAAAGTTAATACAGTTATCATTTTAAAGCATCATACATTGCAAATGCAAAGGTACTGAAATAGCCTTGAGTTTGCAACATCCTCAGATGCTTAAGGAAGTAGATTAAAGGCTGAACAAGATCCAGTTCAATCCGCCTTATCAAACAGGAGCACATTTCAGGAATTGAGCTCTGCTATCTGTGTTTATGGACACTTCAAGAAATAGCAGTGTTCTACCCAGTAATCACAAGCCCAAAGATGGTTGAACAGTGTGTACAGTTGTAAGAAGATAAAGGAAACAGGAATTGTATTTGCTTTTCATACATAGGCAGATTCTTATTTCTATCTCTTTTTGCCTGAGTATAAGAAATCTTGTCCATTTTTTAAGAATGAAATTTTCTCATTTGAACTCTTCAATATTCTTGTATTTGGTGTTGTTTCCGACACTGATCTTCGTATGTAAAAGAGGGCGATTCTGACAGGAGTCAGGATCTGTTGGGGTATTTGAATTTTCTCATTTGAACTCTTCAATATTCTTGTTTGAGGTTTGGCGTTGTCTCTGACACCGACTCATAAAGAGGACGATTCTCACAGGAGTGTTTGATGCATAATAATTCTATTATATATTGAACAAATATTTACTTGACCCTCACTGTGTGCAAAGCAACGTGTCAGGCAATGTAATTCAATAGTGAGCAAGCTACATTCAGCCCTTGCCTTCATAGAGCTTAAAGTCTAGTTGGAAACACAGACATATACAGGTAATGACAACACAGTGTGGGGAGTGCTAGAACAGAGGACACTCTACTGAGGGGGACCTAACCCAGACTTGGCAGGAGGTGGAGGATGAGTAGCTGAAGCCAAGGATTTCCAGAGAAAGCTATCCCCTTTGCACTGCCTTCATCAAGTGGCTGACCTCTGCTTGCAGAGATAGGTCTTGTTCATCCTTATGTCTCTTTCTTCTGTTCAGCTTGAAGCCCTTGCTCAAAAAGTCAGCCTGTTCCTGACTATAGAATGATACTTTGGCCATTCACGAAAGTCATATAAGGGAGAATTCAAAATATCTTTCCTTTTTCTTCCCTCCACCTCCACCCCTGAGACAGGGTCTCACTCTGTCGCCCAGGCTGGAGTGCAGTGGCACAGTCTCAGCTCACTGCAACCTCTGCCTCCCAGGTTCAAGTGATTCTCCTGTCTCAGCCTTCCGAGCAGCTGGGATTACAGGCAAATGCCACCATGCCCGGTAATTTTTGTATTTTTGATAGAGGTGGGGTTTCACCATGTTGACCAGGCTGGTTCAAACTCCTGACCTTGCAATCTGCCCACCTTGGCCTCCCAAAGTGCTGGGATTACAGGCATGAGCCACCGTGCCCAGCTCAAAATATCTTTCAAAGTTATGGTTCAATATGTTTTTGAAACTACCCTACTGACAGTTTTGGCTGTTGACATTTAAACTTACTGTGCCACAGCTGGCCAAAGAAATTTTTGCTGCCCTTTCTCTATATATATATTCTGCCCATCACATTTTGACATTTCCTAACAAAATAAAAATAATATTTATTTTCCTAGTTATACAATAATGCAAGTTAATTTTAGAAATTTGGGAAATTAAAGAAAAGGATACATTTTTAAATGTTTATGTTACCATAGTCCCGCTACCACGAGGAGCAGATTTGCCCTGAGCTTTTTTTAATCAATCTTCATTAGTCACAGATTTTGTCAATCTTCATTAGTCACAGATTTTGTATTTACAAATTCCCCTACTTGCTAAAATTGAATTATAACCGCAAATCAATACTCACAGTGCATTTCAGTTATTTGTGGACATGCACATGCTCAGAGCAGCAAAAAAAGTTGAGTTGGCTGATGCATACGTGCCCAGGTGAAGTCAAACAAGGTGATGCCTCGCCTTCTTGTTTTAGCTCTCATACTGTAAACAAGTATCTTTTCTAAGATCTACTTAGTGCTATATTTTTCATATTTATATGCCTTTTGTTAGTGGTCTTGTGGTTTAAAATGGCCCCAAGCATAGAGCTGAAGCACTGTCTGGTGTCCAAAGCATAGCAAGACTATGATGTGTCTTGAGAAAACGTGTGTTATCAGATAAGCTTCTTTCAGGCATAAGTGACAGTGGTGTTGTTTGTGATTTCAATATTAAGTAATCAATAATATATATTAAAAAGCGGTCTTTAAATAGAAATACATATAAAACAAGGTTATAAATTGATCATTTGACAAAAACATTGTGACCAGAGGCTTCTAGGAGCCTAACTCTGTATTTCCCCAGGTGCAATGATTCAGTATTCGCAATTCAGTGTTTGTAGTGACCTTATAGAATATAACTACCATGAATAGTAAGAATTATCTGTGTTTTCTTTATGTCAAAAAAGAAAAAGGAATCCTACCATATGTCAATTTTTGTGTCCTACTTTTTTCTCTTAACTTTACATTCTGAGCATTTTTCAATGTTAGTAAATATTTTCTGAGATACGCCTTTCAATGACATATTCAAACAAATGGATCTCCATGATTTGTTTTCCTCTTGCTAGACACTAGGTTATTTCCAAAGATCATTCTTATGCATATGTTCTTGTGTATCTCAGTGATTCATTTGTTGCCTCACTCACTCATTCAACAAATACTTATTTAGCATTTTGTCTCAGGCCTCCTGCATAAGAATTCAAAAATAAATAGTACAGACACCAATCTCTGCTCTCATGAAGCTTATCATCCACTGAGACAGATAATAAATATTTACACAAATAATTCATGGTAATAATAAGTGCTGATAGAGACAAGTACAGGAAGCTACAAAAAGCCCATGGAAGGCCTGACCTTGATCACAGAAAGGTTCTGAAGTAACACTTTCAGCTGAGCCCTGAAAGAATTCAGGACTGAAATGCACTAGATGCCTAGGTTAGAGATAGAAGAAAGGGATTTTCTTCTCTCTTCCTCTCTCCCTCTGCACCCCACTCCCCACAGCACAGGCCAAGTAGTGCCTCAGTAGGCTGTGCCTTTCGTGTGCCTGTGACCCAGGGTCAGGCTCTCATCTGGCTGCCTGTGCATAGGCCACTACCGCCCTTTGCTCCCCTCTTGCCCCCGCCACATAGAGAGCAAAGACCTGGAGGAGAAAGAGGTGGTTAGGAGAGACTCAGGGACACCTGCCTGGAGTGGGTCCTGCCAGTGGACCCCATGGAACCCGACTGGCAGAAGAGAGGGGTGAGATGTAAGTGCAGGCCTGCTCAGGATGGGTCCTGAACTCAGCTGCAGGGTTTGGTTTATCACGGGCTGTGGCCACCACAAATATCTGTCAAAACTCCCTCCCTGTGCCCTTTTCCCCAGTACGGAAGCTCTCTACTTGCTCTCAAAATCATCTCTCACCCATGTTTGAAAGACCAAATTCAGAGGACAAATGGCTATTTAGGGGCATCAGTGTGCAATGTGAAAAAATCAGTAGTACTGAAGTGAAGAACCAATTAAAACATTTGTTGGCGTCTTTCCACATCATAGGGGCAGCATTACTTTTACAGGTCCAGGTGTCCACTTTGCTAGGGAATCTTTGAAGCCATTTTCTTTAAGAGTGTTCCTCCCAGAAATATGTACACAGAGAGAACTTGTGACAATTTGAACACCAGGGAATTAGAATGTGCAAAGCTTAAATTATTGGGGGATTATTAAGGGGACTATCAAACTGAATTATATCAACCAGAATTTAAAAGTGCAGTTTGTACTTTCTAAAACGTTAGCACGAAGTCTTACTGCTAACTAGCCATTGCCACTAGAGGTCCTGCCTGCCTGCCTGACTTCAAGGAAAAAACAAGACTCATAACTAGTCCCTGAGTGGTGTGATTTGTAACACATGCCACTTAAGTGCTTGGAAATATTTATTCTCTTACAAACATTAACCGCAGTGACCAACCGCATACTATGCATCTGCTTAGCAAATTCTTTCTTAGCACAAAAGGAACTTCAGCCAATTTACAGGCTACACTTTTATCAATTCCAAAACAGCAATGCCCAAATTAGTATGCAATGCAAATAGGTAATTTCTATCAAGAAGGCTTTGATATCCATGATGCAAATTAACAATGACTTATGTACCAACTATTCACTCTGATTCTCTATAAAATCCAATATTGACAACATATGCACTAATCCTAATAAGATTTCTCAAAAACATCTTCATAGAAACTTCTAATTCCATACACTTTAGCATAATATTAGCTGATGCTCACTCACAGTTTTCACCCTGAGATGCAGTTTGAGTGTAATTTGGCACCTTACTCAGCTGTCTGTAACAGTCCCAAGGTGAAAAAGAGAGGGAGGAAAAAAGGTGTTAGTTGCAAAATCAGGATCTGACTTAATAAACTTTTGCCTTTTTGTTATCCTGTATGTTATCTTGTTAAAACTCAACATGACTTATTATCATTAACTTCCACTGCCTTCTCACCAAGGCTTTTTCCATTTCATTGCAAATGGTAAGCACATTTTCACATTGCCCAACCCCATAGTTGATGGGTGACTTCCCAAGTTCATCCTCTGCTCAGCCTTTGTCAGTGTCTTCAGCCATTCCTTCCAAGAAACTGTTCTGGTTTCTGCAATGTGATCTATTCTTAGCCCATGCTGGCGAGTCTTAAGCTCTCAAGTTTTCATCGAAGTGACTCAGTAGTCTGGTCTCAATAAATAACTGCAATTTGTGTGTGTGTGTGTCTTCCCCCAAGGACACATCTTAACCTTACAAAGACAGGATATTAAAGAAGCTTTCACAACTGCAGTTGCATTTTCAGGAAGAGCACTCTGCCTTCGGTTTTCCCAAACACCTTTCTTTTCCTATCCATGACATTTGAAACAATGGTTCTTAGCCCTCGCTGCACATGAAAATCATCTGGGGAGCTTTTAAAAACCACAGATGCCTGACCCATATCCCATACCAATTGAATCAAAACCCCTATGAGCAGAGCCTGGGCACTGATATTTTTGAAAGCTCCTGGGGTTGAAAACTAGTGTCCAAAAGTGTCAGTTAGGCTTTGTTTTGCTCACGTCTCTTGATCAAGATTTTTAATAAAGATATTCCACTGAAACCTTTGAGAATTTAACATAGGTTAATAATAATGACTATTAACATTTGCCTGGAGATTTTAACATGCTATAGTACTCTCAGAGCTTATTTGCTATTTGCATAGCTAATCAATATTTATGAAATACATACCAGGGACCATTTTAGGTTCTAAAACAAAAAAGATTTAAGAAGCCATGGCAGTTGCCCTTGATATGGTATGGCTCTGTGTCCCCACCCAAATCTCATCTGGAATTGTAATCCCCATGTGTCAAGAGAGGAACCTGGTGAGAGGTGATTGGATCATGGGGACAGTTTCCCCCATGCTGCTCTAGTGATCACGAGGGAGTTCTCACAAGATGTGATGGTTTAAAATTGCCAGTTTCCCCTGCACTCTCTCTGTCTCCTGCTGCCATGTAAGATGTGCCTTGCTTCCCCTTCCCCTTCCACCATGATTGTACATTTCCTGGGGCCTCCCCAGCCATTTGGAACTTTGAGTCAGTTAAACCTCTTTTCTTCATAAATTGCCCAGTTTTAGGTAGTATCTTTATAGCAGTGTAGAGTAATACAGAGATCTACAGAGTAGTAAATGAAATCAAACAAGCACACTTCCACACAGCTTACAGGTGGCATGTGTACAGTACAGTGGAAGCCCAAGGAAAGAGTGATCTGGCACACCTGAGTGGTTTAGGAAAGGGCTTATTCAGGAGATAACTCCTTTGCTGAGTCTTGAAAAATTAGTCTTTCAAGTGGATGGTGGGAGACTGAGAGAGGTTTCAGGAGTCTCAGGTAGAAAGAGTAGTATAAGCAAAGACAGTGAAGCTATAAAACATACTAGTATGTTCAGTTCATTAAGTAGAAGGAGAAGGAATGGGGGAGGAAATGAAGCTAGAGGGTCCCCAGGGGACATAAATGCCATACTGAAGAATTTGGACTTTATCCTGGAGGCCACCAGGCCCTCAACATTTTTATCACATACCCCTATTAATTAAAAAAAGCACATATCTTCAATATATGTTTGTTTGTTTATGATTTTCATAAATGTAATGCTATGTTCATACATTATAAAACATATGCTAAAAACAGAAATTTTAAAGGAACAAATTTTAAAGCACCTATAAGTGCTCCTTGTTGTCATCCTCCTCTACCTGAATGAACCATCTTGCTCATCCCTGGGGTATTCATCCTCCACTTTGAGATAACTACAGAAAGGGAGAGTTGGAAAAGTGAGTTAATCTACTCTTCACAGAACTCCCATGACATAGATAGAGCAAATAGTAAGAAAACTAAGACCTAAAGATACAGAGCAACTCACTGGGTCACACAGCTAGTTAAAGCAGGGAAAGGACCAAGATCACACCTAAGGCCCCGGCCAGTGTTCCACCTACCATCCCACATCATCTCCATTGAGTTATACTCCTTACCACAATTTCCTGTGAAGTCAAGAGAACTTGGACAAGACACGATTTTGTATTCAATTATGTAATCCTTACCTGAACATGAGAGAAATTCTGAGAAAATGACTATAAAACATCACTGGGATTAAATTGACTTAAGACTACTGTATTGAGATCGAGTAGGGGAGATTTGAAACGAAGAATAGAATAGCCTTAGTTAACAGAGAGCTATTATGTACACACAAGAATGAATGAATTGTTTTTTTGTTTGTTTGTTTTGTTTTCTTTTGTTTTACGGAGTCTCGCTCTGTCACCAGGCTGGAGTGCAGTGGTGCGATCTCGGTTCACTGCAACCTCCACCTCCTGGGTTCAAGTGATTCTCCTGCCTCAGCCTCCTGAGTAGCTGGGATTACAGGCGCCCACCACCATGCCCGGCTAATTTTTGTATCGTTAGTAGAGATGAGGTTTCAACATGTTGGCCAGGAAGGTCCTGACCTCATGATCCACCCACCTCAGTCTCCCAAAGTGCTGGGATTACAGGCATGAGCTACTGCACCCAGCCAAATCGTTCATTTTTAAAGAAGGTGGTATGCAGTATAGAGACAGCACTGGCTTTGGAGTCAGGGGACCTGGGTTTGAATTCTAACATTGCCACCGAATATGCTTTGCGTGAACTTTAGCAATTTACTGAAGTATACTCATCAGTGAAGTGGGGTTAGATAATTTTTACTCAATAAGCCTGGTATGAGTAGTAAATAAACTCTCAATAGATGTTCTTTACTCTCCCTTTCGTAAACAAATAAAATACCATAAATTGTGCTAACCACTAAAATTGAACTGAACATTGAATATAATTTCATCGTTCTTGCATCATGCAGAAGGAATTTTAGGAAATTTCATTAAATTATTATTGTAAACGAAAGAAATGCTTGCTTCTTTCTGGAAAAAGTGTTGACTAAACTAGCTTTTTTATACACAATAATAGCTACCATTTATTTAAGGCCACCTAAGTGCCTGGGGTTTTGTTAGTTGGTATACATATATTTCATTAAATTTTCACAACTCTATTTACAGCAAGTATTATTATGCTAATTCTGTAAATGAAGTTAATTGGTAGAGGACCCACAAATAGAATCCAGTACTTTTTGTCCAAAGTCTTCTCTCTTAGTTATTACATTAGGTTAAAGGGTATGAATCTAAAAGTTCACTCACAAACTTTCACAGAACACTAGCTTCTTGAGATATAAATATTCATTCAAGAGTCAAGACTGTCTACTGTCTATCATAAAATCTCCCAACAAAGAAAATGCCAGGACCAAATTATTTCACTGGTGAATTCTACCAAACATTTAAAGAACAATTATTGTTGATCTTTCTCAAACTCTTCCAAAAACTTAAAGAGGGAAGAATATTTCCAAATTTATTTTGTGAGACCAGCACTATGGTGATACCAAAGCCAGATAAAGACACTACAAAAGAAGAGAAAACTGCAGCCAATATCCCTGATAAGCATAGATGCAGAAATCTTCAACGAAATACTAGCAAGCCGAATCTAAAAGCACATTAAAAGGATCATGCACCATAACCAAGTGGGATTTATCTGTAGAATTCAAGGATGGTTCAACATATGAAAACCAATTAGCATGACATTAACAGAATAAAAGATAAAAATCATATGATCATCTCAATAGACGCAGAAAAATCATTTGACAAAATTCAACATCCTTTCATGATAAAAACTTTCAACAAACTAGAAATAGAAAGAAATTGCATCAACATACTATAATTAAGGTGATATGTGAATAGCCCGCAGCTAACTTCATACTTGATGATGAAAAACTGAAAGCTTTTTCTCTAAGATTAGAATCAAGGCAAGCATGCCTACTCTTGCCACTTCTATTCAACATAATATTGGGAGTCCTAGCCAGAGCAGTTAGGCAAGGAAAAGAAGTGCCCAAACTGAAAGGGAAGAAGTGAAATTGTCCACATTGTTTGCAGATGACATGATCTTATATATTTGAAAACTCTAAAGACTCCATTAAAAAAAAAAACTGTTAGAACTAAAAAATGAATTCAGTAAAGTTGCAGGATACAAAATCAATATATAAAAATTGCTTGCATATCTATACACTAACAATGAACTATCTGAAAAAAGAAATTGGGGAAAAATTCTATTTACAACAGCACCAAAAAAAATAAAATAGGAATAAACTCAACTAAGAAGTTGAAAGCAAACTGAAAACTACAAAATATAGTAAAAGAAATAAAACAAGACACAAACAAATGAAAAGTTATCAAATGTTCATGGATTGGAAGACCTAATATTATTAGAATGTTCATATTTCTCAAAACCATCTATAGATTAAATGCAATTCCTATCAAAGTTCCAATGGCATTTTTTTACATAAATAGACAAAATGCTAAAATTCTTAGCTAAATCAATCTTGAGAAAGAAGAAGGAGGCCTCACACTTCCTTATTTCAATATACATCACAAAGCCACAGTAATCAAAATAGTATGATACTGGCATAAAAACAGACATATAGGCCAAAGGAGCAGAATAAAGAGCCCAGAAATAAATCCATGCATATATGGTCAACTGATCATCACAAAGGGTGCCAAGAATACACAATAGGAAAGGATAGTCTCTTCAACTAATGATATTGGGAAGACTGGACATGACATACAAAACAATGAAACTGGACCCTTATCTTATGGCATACACAAAATATCAATTCAATATTATTATTTAACATTTAAAGATCTGAAACTATAAACCTGCTAGAAGAAAACATAGAGGAAAAACCACTTGACATTTGTCTTGGCCATGATTTCATGGGTACGACACAAAAGGCACAGGGAACAAAAACAAAAATAAGTAGGACTACATCAGAATAAAAAAATTCACGCACAACAAAAGAAACAGTCAACTGAGTGAAAAGGCAACTTACTGAATGGGAGAAAATATTTGCAAACCACATATCAGATATGAGGTTATTCTCCAACCTATACAAGGAATTCCTACTACTTAATAGTAAAAATAAAACCTAATAACACGATTTTTTTAATGGGCTAAGGACTTGAATAGACATTTCTCCAAAGAAGACATGCAAATGACCAATAGGCATATGAGAAGATGCTTAACATCACTAATCATCAGGGAAATGCAAGTCAAAAGCACTATGAGAGCTCACCTCACACCTGTCTGGATGAGTATTACTTTTTTAAAAAGACACCAAATGTCAAGAATGTGGAGAAATTGAAACCCATGCACACTGTTGGTGGGAATGTAAAATGGTGCAACTGCTATAAAAAGCAGTATAGATGTTTCTTTAAAAAAAATGAAAATATGTCTACCACATGATCCAGCAATCTACTTTTGGGTATGTATCTCCCACCAAAATTGAAATCAGGATCTAAAGAGATATTAGCACTCTTATATTCACAGCAGCACTATTCACTATAGCCGAGACATAGAAACAACCTAAATATCCATCAACAAATGGATAAAGAAAATGTGGTATATGCATGCACAGTTGCATACAATGGAATACTATTCAGTCTTTAAAAAGAAGGAAATTCTGCAATATGTGACAACGTGGATGAACCTTGAGGACATTATGCTAAGTGAAGTAAGTTAGTCACAGAAATTCAAATACTACATAATGCTACTTATGTAAGGCATCTAAAATTGTCAAATTCATAGAAGCAAAGAGTGCAATTGTGGTTTCCAGGGCTAGGGAGAGTTACTAACTGGTGAGTTACTAAATGGGGAGTTACTAATCAACAGGCATAAAGTTTCAGTGAAACAAGATAAATATGCTCTAGAGGTCTACTGTACAACATTGTATTTACAGTCAACAATAATGTACACTTAAAATGGTTTACAGAGGTAGATCTCATGTTAAGTGCTATTACCACAATAAAATAGAAGTTTTAAAAAATCAAATAGTTTGGGTGTTTGTACAAATAATTTTTAAATAAGAACTAACTTTAAGGAAATTGGCAGTAAATAAAATAACCACACACACACAGAAAGTCAGTCTACCAGAGCTGCATTAAGAGGTTCAAAAAAAGCACATTGGTATTATTAAAGATTCTGTGAAACCCTGAGGGAGAAAAAAAAATCAATTTATTCTTATTTAATCCAAGTTTCAAATTTATTTGACCATGTAGATCTTTCTGGTTTCCAGGAATTCATATTAACATCACACAGGAACAAGTATGCAATAAAAATTAGTTTGGCAAATGCTTATCTGAAGAAACCATGAGACTGCTTCCATTTGATATGTTATTTGGTATTATCAAAAAGCCAAAGACAGATGAAATACTATTTTTCTAACCCTTTGTAAGATTTAGTAGGTACAGAACAGGGAGGATTATATGGTTCTTGTTCTAACAATTCCACGCATACAAGCTTTTGCCGCTTGCCACTCCTCAGACTTGTTTCCTTCCACAAACACAAAACTTGTTTTGGAAAGACAAAACCAAAGGTATTATTAAGTATTCTGAGCATCCTGGATTAAATGATATCATTTAGTGGGAGCTTTTCAGAACACAAAGAATGACTGTACTGCATTTCAAACAACTCATGAAGGAAAACATTTCTTCTACAAGTGACTGTGACTAAAGAAAGCTTGTTCTTTATGAAGAATTCTCAGAGGTGGAGCTGCAGGGCTGATTGGAAAGTGCTGCCTACCAGAGTAGGGAAATTGCAAAGAGCTACACACAGAACCCGAAGGAGCTCATTGTGTTAGTTTGTGATTCCCCCCGGTCTCCTGCCTGGTCTGGAGAACCACATCATAATGGGGAGAATGCAGAGAGAGGCCGGAGGCAGGTGTCGCCATTGAAAGCTGAGAAGACCGAGGTTGGTAGATTTGTTCCACCACTGGACTGAGCTCTTGTCAGGCAACCCCTGAGTAACACAATGTAGAGCTTGTTAAGATCAAATGCACAGGTGTGTTCCTTCCCAGGAATTCACAGAAGGCTTTGCGTAAGTATAATCAGGGGCACCAATCTCTCTCGGGAAAAAGTGCCTCCTTAGGCTTTCCATTAAAAAATGGAGTTTGGTTCGGAATGTTGACAAACCAATCAGAAAACAGAGAGGATAAGCTTGAGTGGGTAAACACAGGGATGAAGGGCAGTATTAACTAAAAACGCAGTATTACCTGAGACAGCAGTATTAACAGGTTTCCTTCCTGTCATACACAAAAGTGTCTAGGAAATATTTGACAACGTAAGTTTCAGTCCTCTTTTTTCTCTGGTACAAAACAAAACAAAACATGGTTGTAACAGGACATCAATGTAAAAAGAGTAATACAGTATTCTATTTCTAGCTTAAATAGTTAGCTTACCTTTGAAGTGTACAGAAACACTATTGAATGGAGATAGAATCCCCAATTATAATCCTAACACAAAACAGGAGAAAGGAGTGTCTGTTCAGTTGCCTTATTGTATTTACCTAGAACTTCAAATTTGGTTATTTTGCCTCTTTCTTATTCTCATCTTAAGAAGTCATCTTCTTTTCATACTAAATACATTTTCAGGTCATAAAAAACAATTTTTCCCCTCTGGCCAGTGACCAGAAGGCCTCAAGTTTCTCTAATTTGAAGTTCTACTTCAGTTATGTTTGAAATAGCCTGAGTTTGAAAGATATGCTTGATTGGGCTCTATATTTAAAGTATAGCAGGGGATGTTAAAGTTTACAGAACATTCATCAACAACTCAAGTCACCAGTGTCCATGATGGACAGAATCAGGATGATTTCACTTTCTGGGGTAAGAGAGTAGCCTAACAACTCTGATTATCCTCGGGCTGTTGCTCCTGGTGCCTTAAAAGCCATTCCTGAAATGTCATTTTCTGTCACCATCATTTTCTGCTAGAGTTGCCAGCAGTGTGGTAACTTATGAATTGTCCCAACAGGGGAGGAAAAAAAAAAAAGGAAGGTGAAAACCATCAGTGGCCAGATTTATACCACATTATTTTTTATTGCGATATAATTCTCAATTATACACCATTAAATTTACTCCTTTAATATGTACAATTCAGTAGTTTTAGTGTACTCACAGAGTTGTGTGACCATCACAACCATCTAACTTTAGAACATTCTCACCATCCCCAAAAGAAACCCCATATCCATGAGTGCTCACTACCCCATCCCTACTTTCCCCAGTCTGTACACTGGAGATTTCATATAAACAGAATCATAAAATATGAGGTCTTTTTTTCATTAGTTTTTTTTTTAATTGTAGTGTTTTCAAGATTCATCCAGATTATAGTATGTATAAGTACTTCATTTTATTGACAGAGTTTTATTCCGTTACATAGGTACACTACACATGTGTATCCATTCATCATTTCATGGACATTTGGGTTATTTAGACTTTGGGACTATTTTTAATAATGCTGCTGGAAAAATTTATGTACAAATTTTTTATCGACATATGTTTTCAATTCTCTTGGGTGTATACCTAGGAGTAGAATTGCTGGATCATATGGTAACTCTAAATTTAACTTTCTGAGGAACTGCTAAACTGTTTTCCAAAGTGGCTGCACCGTTTTACAATTCCACCAGTAAGGGTATGAGAGTTAAAATTTCTCCACATCTTTGCCAGCATTTGTTATGGTCTGTCTTTTTTATTTTAGCTTTCTTAGTAGGAATGAAGTGGTATTTCATTGTGGTTTTTATTTGTATTTGCCTGATGACTAGTGAGGCTGTGCAACTTTTCATGTGTTTATTGGTCATTTGCATATTTTTTTGGAGAAATGTCTGTTCAAATCCTTTGCCCATTTTAAAATTGGGTTGCTTATCTTTTATTGTTGAGCTATAACAATTAATTGTATACCAGGAATAGAAAACCCTTATCAGATATTTGATTTACAAATATTTTCTCCATTTTTGTGGATTATATTTTTACTTTCTTCATAGTATCATTTGAATCACACAAAGTTTTTAATTTTGACAAGGTCCATTATATATTTTTTCTTGTGTCACTTGTGTTTTCAGTGTCATTTCTAAGAAGTCATGCCTGATCCAAGATTCTGAAGATTTTCTTCTGAGTTTTATAGTGTTAGCATTTTCACCTAGGCCTATAGATATAACTCATTTTGAGTTAATTTTTGTGAATCATGTGAGCTAAGGATACAACTTCACTCCTTTGAATGTGTATATTCAGTTGTCCAGAATCTTTGTTGAAGAGCCTCTTTCCTCTCCATTGGATTACCTTGGCACTCTTGTTGAAAATCAGTTGACCCTGTAAAAGCCTGCTACTGAACTTTCAATTATTTTCATTGATTTATATGTGTCTCTTTATACCAATACTGTTCTTATACTTTATACTGTCTTGATAGCTGTACCTTTTTATCAGATTTTGAAATCAGGAAGTATGAGTTCTTCATCTTTGTTCTTCTTATTCAAGATTTGTATGGCTATCTTGGGTCCTTCGCATTTCCATGTGAATTTTAGGATCAACTCATTAAATTCTACAAATAAGGCCAGCTGAGATACTGATAGGTATTGGATTGAATCTGTAGATCAGTTTGGGAGAGTATTACCATCTTAATGTATGCAGTCTTCTGATACATGAGCATGAGTTGTCTTTTGGTTTATTTAGTTTTTCTTTAACTTCTTGCAATGATATTTTAGTTTTCAGTGTGAAAGTATTGCATTTCTTTTTTAAATCTATTACTAGTCATTTTCTTTTTGATACTATTCTATAAGGATTTTTTTTCTTAATTTCACTTCCAAATTGTTCATTGTCAATACATAGAAATACAACTAATGCTTGTATATTGATCTTCTATCAGGAAATCTTGCTGAATTTGTGTGTGTGTGTTAGGGTTTTCTATATAATGATCACGTAATCTGCAAATAGAGATACTTTCACTTCTTCCTTTTCAAGCTGGATGCATTGATTTCTTTTACTCGCCTAATTAGCATGGCTAGCACCCCCAATATTATATTGAATAGAAGTGACCAGAGTAGATAGCTTTGTCTTAAGAAAGGGAAAAACATCTGGTCTTTCACCATTAAGTATTATGTTAGCCGTATGTGTTTTATGTATGGCTGGGCTTTATCAGATTGAGGAAGTTCTCTGGTTTTTTTTCCTGGTTTGTTGAATGATTTTTATCATAAAAGAGTGTTGGGCTGTGTTAAATGAGATTCCTGTATCTATTGTGTATCTATTGTGCTCATAACATAATTTTTGTCATTTTATATATTAAATTTAATGTATTACATTGATTTATGGTTTATGTTTGTTACATACATCTTGCATTCCCAGGATGCATCCCACTTGATCATGGTTATAATTTTAATATGTTTCTGGATTCAGATTGCTGGTATTTTCTAGAGAATTGTTGCATCAATATGCATAAGATATACTGATCTTTTATTTACTTGTGATGTCATTGTCTCATTTTGGTATCAGGGTATACTGGCCTCATAGAGTCAGTTCAGAAGTATTCCTTCCCTTTCTATTTTTTGATAGAACTTATGAAGATTGGTGTTAATTCTTTAAGTATTTGGTAGAATTCATTAATAAGGCCATTTTGGTCTGGACTTTTCTTTGTGGGAAGTTTTTCTTTTTTTTAATTACAAATCCAATCTCCATCCTTGCTATATTAAGATTTTTGAATTTTTCTTTAGTTGGTTTCAATAGTTTGTGTTTTTTTAGGTATTCGTTCAGTTCATCAAGGTTATCTAATTTGTTGGCATACAGTTGTTCATGGCATTCCCTTATAATCTTTTGGTTTATTTCTCCACAACCAATATCCCCTCTTACTGTCCTAATATTAATAATTTGAAATTCTAGTCTTTTTTTTTTTATTGATCAGTCTAGGTAAAAATTTGTTAATTTAACTTTCTTGATCTTTTTGAAGAGTACACTTTTGGTTTTGTTGATTTCCTCTATTGTTTTACTATTCTCTAAATTATTTGTTTCTACTCTTATTTTTATTATTTCCTTTCTTCTGCTTGCTTTAGGTTTAATTTGCTCTTCTTTTTCCATTGCCTTGACGTGTGTTTTAGTTATCGACTTGAGGTTTTCTTCTTTTTAACATAGAATTTTTCTAGTATACTGTTTTAATTTTCTTGTTTCTCTTACTATATGTTTGAGCTATTTTCTTAGTGGTTGCCTTAGGGATTACAATTAACATCTTAACAAAATAATCTAGTTTGGATTAATACCAACTTACTTTCAATTATATATAAAACTGCTTAAATATAGCTTCATTCCCTTTCTCCTTCTTTGTGTTATTATTGTCATAGAAATTATATCTTTATGACATTTTGGGCTGGATGATAAAAGAAAAAAAATTAATTAAAAAAATCTTTATGAACTCTAAGCCTATCAACACAGCTTGTCATTATTGCTTTGCATTTGTCTTTTAAATTAGAAGTTCAAGCAAAAACATGTTTATATTGTCTTTTATATCTACAAATGCAGTTGCTTTTACTGATACTCTTTATATTTTCATATGGATTTGAGTTACTGTCCGGCATCTTTTCATGTCCCCCTGAAGGCTTCCCCTTACTATCTGCTGTGGAGCAAGATCTGCTAGTGATAAACTTCCCTCAGTTTATCTGAGAATGTCTTAATTTCTCCTTTGTTTTTAACTGGTGGTTTTGCTGGGTGTAAAACTCTTGGTTGACAGTCTTTTCTTCTTTTTTTTAATTTTTTTTATTTTTTTTGGCATTCTGTGACCGCCATATTTATTTATTTTTTTTATTATATTTTAAGTTCTAGGGTACATGTGCACAACATGCGGGTTTGTTATATATGTATACATGTGCCATGTTGGTGTGCTGTGACAGTCTTTTCTTCTTATCACTTTGAATAGGTCATACCTTTTTCTTCTGCAGGTCATGGTTTTTGCTTGAGAAGTTGACTGTTAATGTTATTTAGGATCCCTTGAACTCAATGAGTCACTTTTCTCTTGGCGTTCTCCAGAGCCTCTTTTCGTCTTTAGCTGTAGAAAGTTTGGCTACAATGTAGTAAAGTGTGGATCTCTTCGAGTTTGCCCTATTTGGAGTTCACTGGGCTTCTTGCATATGTGGATTAATAGTTTTCATCAAATTTGGAGAGTTCCCAGCTGTTATTTCTTCAAATATTCTTCATCCCCTTTTTTTCTCTTATCCTTCTGGGACTCTCACTATGCATATGTTGTTATATTTGATGGCATTCCACAGGTCTTTGATACTGTTTTTCTTCATTCTTTTTTCTTCTGTTCTTCTGTTTATTCATCTATCTCAATTGGCCTTTATTCAAGTTTGCTTATTCTTTCTTCTGTTGAGCCCCACTGTATTTTTATCAGAGCTATTACACTGCTGAGCTCCACATTCCTATTTTGTATTTTTTAAATCATTTATATCCCTTTGTTAACATTCTCCATTTGCCAAAACATTATTTTCATGCTTTCCCTTAACTCTTTAGACATGTCTCCTATAGTAACTTGAACATATTTATGATAGATGGTTTAAAGTCTTCATCTAGGGGCCGGGCGCGGTGGCTCAAGCCTGTAATCCCAGCACTTTGGGAGGCCGAGACAGGTGGATCACGAGGTCAGGAGATCGACACCATCCTGGCTAACACGGTGAAACCCCGTCTCTACTAAAAAATACAAAAAACTAGCCGGGCGAGATGGGGGGCGCTTGTAGTCCCGGCTACCCGGGAGGCTGAGGCAGGAGAATGGCGTAAACCCGGGAGGCGGAGCTTGCAGTGAGCTGAGATCCGGCCACTGCACTCCAGCCTGGGCGACAGAGCGAGACTCCGTCTCAAAAAAAAAAAAAAAAAAGTCTTCATCTAGGAAGTCCAACATCCATGGGCAGTTTCTATTGACTTCCTTTTTTCCTGTTTATGGGTCATACTTTGCTTTTTATTTACATGTCTCCTAACTTCTTGATGAATGCTACACACTTTAAGTAACATAATGTGGCGATTCTGGAACTCATATTACTCCCTCCTGTCTAAGATTTGTTGTTGATGCCCTTTATTATTGCAGGTGCTGTTTGTTTAGTGACTTTCCTGGACTAATTCTGTAAATTCTGTATTATCTCTCACTGCAACCACAGAAGGCTGTGCTCAGTTAGCTTACCAATTACTTAACGATTGAACAGAGTTCCTTAAATGCCTTGAGCCAGTAAGTCTCCCAGCCATTGCCAAGGGACTATGTGTGTGTATTAAGGTGTGTCTTCAATGCTCTACCAGGCAGTTTACAACTCTGCCTTAGCCTTCACATCCAGCTTGCACAGAACCTCAAAGTCAACTAGACGTGAGAGATTAGGGACTTCTCAGGTCTTTTCTGGGAATGTGCACAGCGCTGTACATGTGCACACCCTTCTAGATTACCAGAAATTACCAGAGCTTTTCAAACCCCCTGAAGACATCTCATTATCCAATCTTTCCTATGAAATTTTGGTCATTCTTTTTTTAGCTTCAATTAGTATCATTGTTTCTGAAAGCTTTGTTGCTGACTATTTCAAAAACTTAGCTGGGGTCAGGGCTATTCCCACCAAATGAGCTTTAAGTCAAGGCAAATAAAGACAAACTCTAAGAATGGAGCTTTCTTAAGGAACTTTCAGACAGGTTAAATAGTGACCATTCTCTGGGAATGGGACTTTTGAGGGAGCTTCAAACCTTATCTGTCCCCTGTAGTGGCTGCTAGGCTGCTAGTTTTCATAGCTATCATGGCTGCAAAGCTGCTGATTTTCAAGGATACTGTCTGTAAAGCTGTGGAGAGGCAGATGGTAATAAGTCAAGCCAAAATGCCACAAAGCTCACTGTTTTTACTGAGATTCAGCCATTTAAAAAAAAATGGTTTTTGTATTATTGCAAACTTTGAGTTAATTTCCAAATTCTGAAAAAGTTGATTTTGACAAATTTTGCCAGTGAGAGAAGTCAAAACTAGCTACAAAATTTTGAGATTCATAAACCTAGAGATGGGATTTGATGAGTCACCTAGGGAATCAGTGTAGTGAGCAGATTTGTCATTTATGAATAAAATATCAAGATTAAATTACATTTTAAGCATCATTTTTGTGTAACTAGAGTATAGATTTTTAATTCTCCCTTTATATACCCCAGTCTCATCACCAGCATTTCCTGCTGCTTCATTTTAGACCAATTAGCTTCATATTGTTACTATTAACAGTAATGCCATTCACTGCCTCCTCAAGGTAAGCAATGAACACGGAACTCTTTAAGAAATGTCCTCTTCCTGTTCTTATGCAGAAAGCTTATCAGCTGTGGAGTTCTACATTATGCCATTCTGCTGTAGCTCATTATTCTTAACAAAGAAAGTATCAATTGCACATAATAGAACCACATTTTTGTGTGTTATAGGTCACTTTGGTTTGGAAAGTTGTTAAGCAATCTTTTTTTGTTTTTGTCTCCTTATCCCATCTGGACTTTGAATATTAAATTTTTTGGAGAAGACTCAGCATTTGCATTAGCAAATAATGTACTTTGCCTTCTACTCATTGAGCTATGGAAATTAGTCTGCACTATTATTTAATAATCTATTTCAAAATAATGTCTTAGTTTGGAATGGAGTGGAAGGAATAATTTTTCTCTATGATGAAGACTATTTAGTGAATTGATTGAAAAGCAAAAGAAGCCAGCCTTGGTTCTGAATTATTTTCCAAACGTACTTAAGGCTTTCTGACAGAAGGAAATTTTCTTCTGATACCATAAGACCATCTAAGAATTAGCAGAGGGATTGCATCACCCCAAAATAAAACTAACTGTATCAGTTCCACACTTATGTCCTTAATATGCTGTGTCTTTGGGTTGGTGGTATACAAAAAGAAGGTAAAATTGACCAATGGGCAAGAAAACAAAAAAGAGAGACAGAGGGTGGTTTGGGGGAAGCTACTTTGGTTTCCTAAAGTCAAATCCACAAAGGACATTTAGAGTTAGAATGTATTTTCAAGAGTAAATACAGCTGTTTAGCATAGAAGAAAATAGAGGGGAAAAGAAATAGTCTCATGAGGAAAAAAAAAAGAAAACTCTTAAAACATGTACTGTCTACCTTACTGAATAGAGAAATAAATGACAATGAAAAAAATGCCGTTCTTTTAGGCCCTGTAAGTCTATTCTCTGATAATGTGCAAAAAGCAATAACTTAGCAAGAATATCGGCACATTTAATTTTGCAATGATGTTGCAGGCCTTTCTGTGAAGCTGGGGGCTTCACCCAATCTCAGCACTGCAGTGGTGGCTCAGTTGCTCATCCCTGCTTTCATCAGACCCCTGCCACCTCCTTTTCCTCCCATCCTGAGGGAAGAATGGGAGAAATAGGAAGAGTCTAGGCATAAACAGAGGTGTCTAAGTCTGGGACCCACATGCCCAACCCTTCCCTTGCTTTAGTTACTTGCTTCCAGCCCAAGTGGGAATTGAACAAGAAGGCAAAACATAAACCTATTTTTAATTAATGCAGAAAGAAATTACTTCTTTGGTGTCCCCCCAGAGATATTAAGAGCACAAAAGGATGAAGAGAAGGGAGGCATTAGAGGACAATAAATGGCCCTGAGAAAAGTAGGGAAGATGAAAAATGAGAAATGGCTATGACTTAGGGAACTAAATGATAATTCTACCTGTCTCTACTTCCTTTTGATGCTGAAACAAAGTCTTACCTTTCCCCAGTTGTCAAAGTTAGATGGGGAATTCTTTTTGTTTTTTTTTAAACATTAACTAGTGGTTGGAAGCAGCAATGAAGTGAATAGCAACTAGCTGGTTTATCAGTTATCTAAAAAGTGGTTTCTACAGATTCACTCTACATTTGTATTATAGCTACTGCATTCAACTAAGATGGATATTTTTCCATTTGTACAAGAATTGCAGAACGAAAGTCACCAGAAACTAAACCTTCAGGAAACTTTGGATTCATCAACTAAAATTATCTTATAGCAGGCAAACCAAAGCCTCCCTTCACACATTAAGTAGACTATCTTTTGGTATTGAAGACCTCTGTCTTAGTCTGTTTTGTGTTGCTAGAATAGACTACCTGAGACTGGTAGTTTATAAAGAAAAGAGGTTCATTTGGCTCATGATCCTGGAAACCCCAAGCTTGGGCAGCTGTGTCTGGTGAGGGCCTCATGCTGCTTCTATTGATGGCGGAAAGTGACAGAGAGTCAATGTGTGAAGAGATCACAGGGTGAGAAAGAAAGCAAAAGAGTAAAACCAAGGAAGCCAGACTCCTTTTAACAACCCATTCTCACTTTCAAGAGAACTAACCCATTCCCATGAGAGCTAGAACTCACTCACACTAGCAGGAAGGCATTAATCTATTCATGAGGGATCCACCTCTATGACCTAGACACCTCTCACTAAACCCTATCTCCCAACACTGCCACACTGAGGATTAAATTTCACAATGGGCTTTGGTGGGAAAAAAAACAGCACCTCGCCTCCCCAGACTCCAAAGAATGGAACCCTCAGGAAATTGACTGTAATGCTTAGTAAGAACTGCCGTGTTTTTCCATGAATTTCTAAGAAAATTTTATTTTTACGCAAAGGTCCACAAATGAATCAGAAATTACATGTGTATGCAACATTCACATTAAGACCTTAAGAACCAGGCACAGTGGCTTACTCCTGTAATCCCAGCACTTTGGGAGGCTGAGGTGGGTGGATCGCTTGAGGTCAGGAGTTGAAGACCAGCATGGCCAACATGGTGAAACCCCATCTCTACTAAAAATAGAAAAATTAGCCAGGCGTGTTGGCGCATGTCTGTAATTCCAGCTACTCGGGAGGCTGAGGCAGGAGAATCACTTGAACCCAGGAGGCAGAGGTTGCAGTGAGCTGAGATTGTGCCACTGCACTCCAGACTGGGCCACAGAGTAAGACTCTGTCTCAAAAAAAATAAAAATAAAAATAATAAATAAGACTTTAAGAAACAGTTACATTAACTTAATTTCTTTTCTTACACAATGACAGGTTTACCTTTTCTGGTGAAGTAATTAGAATCAACATAAAGAGAGCAGGAATTTATGTTGGCAAAGGAAAGCCTACAATGAGTGCCTTTTATGAAGCAGGGATCAAAAAAATCCTCACTAAAAAGCATATAGACTCTCTTATATTCAGGGTACTACAGGAATGAAAGAATAAAAGGTTAGAGTCATAAAAAGAAACAAAGTACATATATTCTAAAGTTGCACAAAGATACCTCTGGGGGTATGATATTGTTAAATATTAATATTACCAGTAAAAATTACAGAAAACTCTAAATAATGAAAAATACAGTTCTCAAACAGAAATGCCACTTGAGGATAGATACACTAGCACTCAACAATTGCACACTAACTCCGAATGTGTGAAAGGAAAGAACTAACTGAATCATAGTTTCTTTGTTGATATCTTGAAGTAATGAAAATTGCAAGGGCAGATCGCCCTCACATTTGTTTGAGGTTATAGGAGGAAACTATTTTTGTGCTGTTGATTTTTTTTCTTTTGTGATCCATTCTGAAAGGTACAGAATTTTGGTTCAGACTGTGGACTTTATTAAAATTTAGGACTTTATACTTTCTGGAAGGACAATTCTATGCTATTAATAAATATGAAAAACCTCTTCAAATTAGTTCCTGTGGTTACCATCTTTATAGATGGATTTCCATCTTCTTCTACAATCACTTTCCTCAAAATGCTTTCATCAGAGAAGATATTTATTATAATCAAAGCATACCAAAGCAGGCAAACAGATCACAGCAACAGGCCACCTAGGAACCCTTCTAGTCCATTCTTTACACCCTCTGCTCTTTATGCAGAGGATGGGAGACAGACATGGAAGTGGGGTGATGTTCCTTGTATAGTGAAATGGCCTCTAAAGGGTCACATATTTTCTTTAAAACCTTATTAGAACATGGCAATAATTGGTGGGCCTATAGAAAACACACAGAGCGACTTGAAGGAGTAGTATAAGATTATAATATTAAGGTTAATCCCAGGTAGAAAAACAGTGGCAAAAGTAAAGAGAAAAATCATGGAATGCATGCAGGAGATCTGAGATGATTCCTCTTGCCACAATATTATAGAGAATGTACTGTAGGGCCTTCACCCTTAAATAACTGGAATTCTATTAGACTATGAGCTTGTTGAGGGCAGGAACTGCTGCTTTATCACCTCTACATTTTGGGTGCATCCTTGGCATATGGTGTATACTCTAACTTGTGGTAATTGCTCCCTAAATGTTTTCTGAGTAAATGGAAAACATGAAGGGAGGGAAGAAGAGGAGAAAGGAGGAAAGAATGAGGAAGAGGGGAAGGGAATTTAAAAATGAAAGGAGAAAGTGAAGAAAGGATGACAGGGAAAAGAATAAAGACATACTTTTTTTTTTTTTTTTTTTTTTTTTTTTGAGACAGAGTCTCGCTCTGTCGCCCAGGCTGGAGTGCAGTGGCCAGATCTCAGCTCACTGCAAGCTCCGCCTCCCGGGTTCACGCCATTCTCCTGCCTCAGCCTCCTGAGTAGCTGGGACTACAGGCGCCCGCCACCTCGCCCGGCTAGTTTTTTGTATTTTTTTAGTAGAGACGGGGTTTCACCGTGTTAGCCAGGATGGTCTCGATCTCCTGACCTCGTGATCCACCCGTCTCGGCCTCCCAAAGTGCTGGGATTACAGGCTTGAGCCACCGCGCCCGGCTAAAGACATACTTTTAATAAGACCTAGTAATTATGTTTTCTCTCCCTGTAATAGCCAAATACATTATATGCATGTTTTGAATCTTGTTTGAAAATTGAAATTTATATTAACTTGCTTTCATCTTTAGCTTTTACCAGCTGATTAAATTGCTCTCTAACTCTTGTGGATTTAATTTACTTCACCCTTAGTAAAATGACAAATGTTCAGGTATAAGATATCCATTGAGATCAATGATTTAAAGATGAAACTCTAAGGTGAGTTCATTGCAAGTCAGCCAGCTGCTTCTGGCTAGAAGAAGTTGATGAGGTACATGGACCAAGACTTATAAATTTTTCTGTGTACTTAGTAATTGATATGGTTTGACTGTGTCCCCACCCAAATCTCATCTTGAATTCCCACATGTTGTGGGAGGGACCAGGTGGGAGGTACCTGAATCATGGGTGCAGGTCCTTCCTGTGCCATTCTCATGATAGTGAATAAGTGTCACAAGATCTGATGGCTTTATAAGGTGGAGTTTCCCTGCACAAGCTCTCTCTTTGCCTGCTGCTATCCACATAAGATGTGACTTGCTCCTTTCCTTCCACCATGATTGTGAGGCCTCCCCAGCCACGTGGAACTGTAAGTCCATTAAACCCTTTTTCCTGTATAAATTACCCAGTCTCAGGTATGCCTTTATCAGCAGCATGAAAACGGACTAATACAGTAATATTTTGGCTTTGCAAGTAGATGCATGTCTACACTCACCTTCAACCAACAGTTGGCAGCGTTTGATCCAGATCAAGGTGCCCAGCCTCTGGAACATATCTGAAAGTGCCTTCTTCAAACAAACTAAGCAAATAGTGTGGCTTTACAGAGAATACCATGTGAAGAGTAAGGTAGATATGGTGGTCATATTTCTGCAAAAAAATGTCAAAGATTGCCTGCAAACCACCAGAAGCTAGGAAAGAGGCATGGAGCAGATTTTCTCCCCAGTGCTGCCATCTTGAATATCTGGCCTCCAGAGCTCTGAGAAAATAAATATCTGTTGTTTAAGTCACCCAATTTGCTGTACTTTGTTATGGTAGACCTAGCAAACTAATACACCGTCACTTTTGGAGAACTCAGTGTTGAGTTAGTGAACTTTCCCCAATTCCTGAAGTTGTTGAAATGGAAAGTCTAGGGTGTAGTCACTCTTGACAGGTATTCCCCTGCCTTTTGCTAGTCTCTGGAACTGGCTGTTGCATTGTAGCCCCTAACAATTGCATATTTTTGGAAATATAGCCAAAGTACTTCACCAACCACACAGCTTCCATTCAATCATAACACTTGGAAAGGGACCCTATGAAAAGATAAAGTTGAAGTTGCCTTGGTTTTTCAGTAAGAACAAACTAAAAAAGAAAAGAAAAATTCCTCACAAATGACAAAATGTTCTCTTTTTAAAGAAATCTAATTAGATAATTTTGAAAGACAGGCAATTGGAAAGTAGGTGTTAGGGTTAAGGAGGTACAATGTGTTTTAGTGTCCCATTGTAAATCAGTACAGACCCAGCTTAAGAATTGAGGGCTTCTGATTCCTTGTAAGAGTTTAGGTAGATTGAGTTATTCAGTGACCATAATTTCCATTTAATAAGAGTAGGTTGTATACAGAGCACAAATGATGGCATCTCCACCCTTGATCATATGTTCTCCCTCATTATGTATTTAAATGGGTCTGTGTGTGCTCAATTCATTGCATTGGTCATTGGAAGTAATCCATGGTTGATTCTGCTGGTGAACAAACATTAACACAGATTAGATTTTTCTGGAACAGGATCACACCATCCTCTTTTTAAATTTTGTACAAAATCTTCCTTCGTAAAGATTCAAATACACCAAAATAAATTGTAAGTGAACAGAAAAGTTAAATATAAAAGCAAAAACATTTTCTAAAAGTAGGAAAAGAAACAGAGCCAAGTATTTTCTTGATCTAGAAAGCAGAAAAAGAATTTTTTCAGCAAAAAGAAACCCTTTGAAACAAATTACAAAGGAAAATATAAATATATTTAAAAATATAAAACTTCTGTGCCTGAAATAAAAATGAAAAGGCAAACAACTAATTATGGGGAAGTGTCTGCTAAATATGTCGGTGAGTATTGGTCTTGTTATATAAATTTTATGACTTCTTATACATCAATAAGAGCAATATAAATGGCCTAATTGGCAAATGGACAAAAAGACATAAACAAGCTGGAGTCACAAAAGAGGAAATACACATGTCCCATAACATATGAAAAATATGCAAACAATTAAAAATTAAATAATTAAACAATTAAAATGGTAGTTACTACTGTTCCCTGTTTAACTGACCAAGACTCAGTGTGAGACAATGTGTTAAAGCAGACTCACTCATGTAATACTGAAGGGCGTGGGAAATTCGTGCTATCTTCCTGGAAATAAAGATGCATACTTGTCTCAAGAGCGTTTAAATGTGCATACCGTTTAATCCAAGAATATATTAAAGAAACTCATCAGAAATGCTACAAATACTAATATGCAGTGATATTCATCATAGGATTCCTTGTAATACATGAAAAAATGAGAATGATCTAACACTAGGGAAAGGATTAAATAAATTGTGGGGCATACCTTGGTTAGAGTATCCTCTACTTCTGTTCATTTCTCTTCCTGCTATGACCTAGCTTCCTCACGTTCTGCTCAGCGTTTTCTGTGCCTCGTATCTTCTGTGTATTCATAGCTTCTGCTTACACGTGGTCCTACCCAGCCCCATTCTACTGTACTTCATCACTCCTTTTAGATCATCTTCCCAGTTTCTTTTCCCACAACCAATTGCCTGATTCTCTCCCTGCTTTCAAATATAAACTCCTAAGAGAATCTCACTCCTCTAGCCAACTAACCTCTGTGAAGGGCCTGAGGGGCCATGGGGTTGTGCAGGGGTAGTATCACCCAGCCCAGAACACAGCTGCCTACACAGGAAATAGTCCTTATGCAGGAACTATTGACATGGTAGGTATCATCTTGGCCTGTATAGCATAGTTCCACGCCTGTGTATACTCATATCAAAATAATTTTGCAGTGAACATAAATAGCCTCTGTGCTTATTTTCTGTATCCATTCTACTTAAAAGGGCAGGGACCATGATTTATTTAACTTTGTAACCCCAACACCTATTATGGTACCTGGCACTGCCATAAGTGTTTATATAAAGATTGAGTTCTCATAAGAATTAAAAGAAAGAATGAGGGTTGAGTACCTTGTGTGATGCTTGGCATGAGATAGCTGCAAAACACATGTTCGTTCTTAGCCTCCCTTCCTCCTCATTCTCCCAAATCCCATTCGTCCTTTGTTCATGCAGGATTTGCTTCACTAAGTGGTCCCCAGATAAGGGCTACTCACTAATCTCAGAGCTGTCAGGCATTTTTATTATCATGAGATTCATTAACTGGGATAAATAATTTTTCATCCTGAATACTCAGAGTAGTTCAGCTGATACAAAATAAAAAGCAAAGCAAAAGCCTTCTCAACTTATGGCCTTACCTTTTGTATTAATTGGACTGTTTTTCTTTTCTGTCTTCATGCACATTGAAATTGAGTAAACCTAGAAAGAAGAGCTAAGCACTGAAGGACCAGAGAGTGATGTCCTCTCCACTGGGCTTTAACTGGGACTTTGAGGCAATGAGATGTGGGGTTTGCAGGGGCATTGGCTCTCTGGAGCATGAAGTGGGAGGGATGGGCCCTGACCTTTCCTCAGAGTAGCATAGGGTGGGGAAGGAGCCCGTGGGATTCAGACTGCCTGGGTCCTAAGACCCTGTCTTGCCATTCACCAGCAGTGTGACATTGAGAAAGTTGCTTAACCCCTCTCTACATCAATTGCTCCAACTGGAAAATGCTAATAATAATTGCTTGATCCCAGGAGTTCTTGACCAGCCTGGGTGACATTGTGAGACCCCGTCTCTATGAAAAATTTAAAAATTATCTGGGCATGGTGGTATACATTTTTAGTACCAGCTACTTAGGAAGCTGAGATGGGAGGACCACTTGAGCCCAGGAAGTGGAGGCTGCAGTGAACTGAGATTGTGCCATTGCACTCCAGCCAGGGTGACAGAGTGAGATCCTGTCTCCAAAAAAAAAAAAAAAAAAAAAAAAGTCGAATACTAAGGCTGTTATAAGGGTTAAGTAAATTAGCATTTATATATAATAAAGACATATAAATGTTTGCTTTTATTATTGGATATCTGATATGTACCAGGCATTGTAAGCACAGATTTTTTTCTTAACCTTTGTAACAACACTAGGAAATAAGTGGTGGTGCCTCACTCTGCAGTGAAGAAACTAAACCAAGAGTCAGAGAGGTTAAGGGCATCTCTGCTATTCCAGCCAAGTGAGTTTCACCAGGACCATGTTCAACCACTCTGCATTGATAAGGCTGCATTGGCCATTGATTGCTTATGCTGTTGATATTTTGTTAAACATCTTGAATATCACCCCTGATGGCTCTCATCAGTTTCCCATGCCCAATGTCATACTGTAATTCCATTCTGAAAAGAAAACATTGTTCCTGACCTGTCTGTTAAGTGTCTTAACATGTACAATATTGTTCAGTGCATTTCCATGTGAATGATGTTCATTTACTCAGCACTTTGCAATCCTTTCTTCCTGTGTGGAGGGTGTTAGATAGACTGCCGCCTCTGCCACCTCCTTAAACGTGGCTGTCAGAATGGAGAGCAGCTCTTCACAGATGTGGAAGAGTGCTCAGCAGTAAGCTGATTTAATTGTGATGTTCTCTTGGATCAGCCCACTGAGGTATTTGTATATTCTGCTGTGACATCATCGTGACTGATCTTAGCCAATTGTCTGTTCTAAACCTTGGATTGCTCCCTGTGGCTCAGTAGCTCAGCAGTGAATCATTCTTTTTTCTTATATATTATGGCTATAACTTTTATTACTTCCTGAATAATAGAAGAGTCTAACACAGAGTTTTCCTCTGAGAGGAGATCAGAACACTTAACAAACATACGTCAGTAATTGTCTGGCCACGACATATCCAGGATATGGGATGGTGGTGGGAGTGTTAAGCAGGAAGGCTGGATAGGCAAGACCTAAGAGATGGTGAAAGGGCTCTGGAGATCCCCCTCAACCTCAGCCCACCATTGTTCAGTGCTCATGAGACAGACTGACATGGCATCCAGATGTGGTGGCTGAGAGCTAGATGGGGCAGCAGGAAAGCTGGATTTGAGTTTTGGTTCTACCCATTCACCACGGTGTGTTTCTGGCAAGTTAATCAACTTCACTGGGCTGCAGTTTCTTCATTGAAAGGATTAATTCGCTTGTTTATTCACCCATACATTTTTCTTGAGAATATTTTTTGAGTATTAGTTTGCTAGGGCTGCAATGATAAAGTAACACAGCCAGGTTGGTCCAAACAATAGAAATGTATTGTCTCGGACAGGCACGATGGCTCATGCCTATAATCCCAGCACTATGAAAGGCCAAGACAGGTGGTTCACTTGAGATCAGGAGTTTGAGACCAGCCTGGCCAACGTGGTGAAACCCCATCTCTACTAACTATACAAAAAGTTAGCTGGGTGTGGTGACACGTGCCTGTAGTCCCAGCTACTCAGGAGACTGAGGCAGGAGAATTGCTTGAACCTGGGAGGCAGAGGTTGCAGTGAGCTGAGATCACACCACTGCACTCCTGCCTGGGCGACAGAGTGAGACTGTCTAAATAATAATAATAATAATAATAATCCTGCCTCACAGTTCTGGGGGCTAGAAGTCTGAAATCAAGTCTGAAAGCTCTGCTCCAGATCTCTCTCCTTGGTTTGTAGATGGCTGTCTTCTCCCCTGTATGTCTTCACATCATCTTCCCTCTACGGATATCTCCTTCTCTTCACATGCCATTCTTTCTTTTTTTCTTTCTTTCTTTCTTTTTTTTTTTTAATTTTACGTTATGTTCTAGGGTACACGTGCACAACGTGCAGGTTTGTTACATATATATACATGTGCCATGTTGGTGTGCTGCACCCATTAACTCAACATTTGCGTTAGGTATATCTCCTAATGCTATCGTTCCCCCCTCCCCTGACCCCACAACAGGCCCCAGTGTGTGATGTTCCCCTTCCTGTGTCCAAGTGTTCTCACTGTTCAATTCCCACCTGTGAGTGAGAACATGTGGTGTTTGGTTTTCTGTGCTTGTATAGTTTGCTGAGAATGATGGTTTCCAGCGGCATCTATGTCCCTACAAAGGACATGCCATTCTTTCTATGAGGACACTAGTCATATTGGATTAGGGGTCCACCCTACTCCAGTGTGACCTCATCTTAACTAATTGCATCTGTAATGACCTCATTTCCAAATAAGGTCACTAGGACTTACTGGAGGTGGTGGGGGGAACATAATTCAACCCATAACAAGTTCTCAGCCTTATTCTGATGCTGAGGATGTAGCAGTAAACAAAGAAGACAAAAAAGCCTGCCCTCATTGAGCTTACATTCTAGTAGGAAGAGAAACAAAATAGGTAAGTAAAATATATAGTATATTAAAGGGTGATAAAGTGCTCTAGAGAAAAGTAAAGCAGAAAGGAGGGATGAAAACTCATCCTGGCTTAGGGGAGTCTATTTCAAATACGGTGGTCAAGGAAAGCTTCAGTGAGGAGGTTCATTTGAGTAGTCATGAAGGAAATGAGAAAGCAACCCATGCAGATACATGCAGATACTTGGGGGATGGGGAAGGGTAGGATGGGGGTGTTCCAGGCAGAAGGAACAGCAAATGCAAACACCCCGAGGTAGGAGAATGCCTGGAGTGTTCACTCAACAGTGAAGGGAGGCCAGTGGGCTGGAGGCAGGTCGATAAGGTGGATAGTGGTGGGAATCGGGGTCTGAGAAATAAAGGTAGGGATAGGATTAAGGAAGGAAGGTATAATATCAAGGCTCATAGAGACCACTCTGAAGACTTTCTTTGGCTTTTACTCTTAAAGAACAAGGGCGGCACTGGAGGGTTGGAGTAGAAATGACTGCTGAGAACTTGTATATGGCATATGAAAGTGTGTTAGGCTGTTCTTGTGTTGCTATAAATAAATGCCTGAGGCTGGGTAATTTATAAAGAAAAGAGGTTTGTTTGACTCATGATTCAGCAGGATTTATAGGAAGCATGGTGCTGGCATGTGCTTCTCCTGAGGCCTCAGGAAGCTTACAATCATTGCTGAAAAGGTGGCAAGGAGCCAGCGTGCCACATAGAAGCAAGAGAGAGGGGGGAGGTGCCACACTTTTAACCAACCAGATCTCGCGGCTCACTCATCACCAAGGGGATGGAACTAAGCCATCCATGAGGGATCTGCCCCCATGATCCAAACACCTCCCAGCAGATTCCACCTCCAACACTGGGGATTACATTTCAACATGAGATTTGAAGAGGAAAAATGCCCAAACATATCACATAGAAAGGAAGCAATGAGGGATAAGCCCACAGATTTTGGCCTGAGCAACTGGTGGCCTGGATATACCCCTAACTGAGATAAGGAAAACTATTAAGAAGAGCAGGTTTGGGGTAGAAATTGGCAGTTTGTGGGAGGCCAAGGCGGGCAAATCACCTGAAGTCAAGAGTTCGAGACCAGCCTGGCCAACATGGCAAAACCTCTTCTCTACTAAAAACACAAAAATTAACTGGGTGTGGTAGTGGCATGCACCTATCATCCCAGCTACTTGGGAGGCTGAGGCAGGAGAATCACTTTAACCCAGTTGGTGGAGGTTGTAGTGAGCTGAGATTGTACCACTGCCCTCCAGCCTGGGCAACAGAGCAAGACTCCATCTCAAAAAAAAAAAAAAGAAGAAATCGGCAGCTTGTATTTAGACATATTAAGTTTCACAGGCCCACTAGACAACCAAGTGAGCTGGAGATGTACACTGAGGAAGTGTCAACGTGTGGGCAGTATTTAAACTCATGAGCCTGTACAAGATCCCCAAAGGGGTGAGAGTAGATCCAGAAGAGAAGCAGGCCACAAGCTGCACCTTGGAGGATCCAACATTTAGAGGTAGAGAGTGTGAGGAGGAATCAGCAAAGAAGACAGAGAAGGGGAAGCCAGAGAAGTAGGAGGAAAACCAGGAGAGTATGGTCCGGAATGTCAAGGAGGAGGGGCTGAGGTCCAAGGAACTGGATTTAGCGAGGTGGAAATCTTTGGTACATGATTGGTACATTGGTACATGGAAACCAATCTACACATCAGTACAGGGTGGGAGACCATCTGACTGGAATGAATTAATGAGAAAATTGGAGACCCTAGGTACAGACTTGGGAGCTTTACTGTAAACAAAGACCAAAAAAAATGAGTTAGACTAATTCAGACATTTCATATTCAAATGGTTTGAATGGTCAGGTGGATAATACAAATGAGTAAAGTGGTGTATGATAGGATATGATGTAAAATGTGGAAAAATAAAAAGCACACGTCCTGCCTAAAGGTATTCTAATAAAAATAGAAACAAATAATATATGTCAAATAAAAAACAACTCTAGGCCTGGATACCTGGACAAAATGATCTCCAAGGGCACTTTCCATCTCAAGTTCTACAAATCTAGGTCATAAGGAAAAATTAAGTCCGGGTCATTTAACGTTGAGCCCCTGAGCTATAAATAATCTTGCTTCTTTCTGAACCAAAGCTAAGCATTTGTCATGATTCTCCCAGGATTTGTGACGGAATCCCTTTTGTTCTTAATCTGCCGGTAAAAGCTAGAAACCAGAGTTGCAAAATGAAGACTTCTTAGAACCAGTCTCCATCCATCAAACAGACAAATATTTATTAAGCAACAGTTCTCTATGCCAGATACTGTGTTACTGAGACCATTCTTGCCTTCAAAACTTCAGAGTTCACAGATTGATGAGGGAGGCAGACAAGTAAACAAGACACGTGGTGTGATAAGGAATCTAGCAGAGAGAAGCATGGTGTGGGTAGTGGAGGATTCACCTCCCACAGGTTAGGGGAGCAGGATCAGGAAGACGTAAGGGGGAAAAAGTTGATGCTTTGGCTGAGTGTTGTTGCATTAACTGGAGTTAGCATGGAAATAGAGGAGGCTTACAAACATGACTAGAGTGCAGTGCAGCTACTTCTCAGGTAGCGAGCGCTCAGGATACTAACAGCAAAGTCTAGGGATCATTATGCTCAGAGTCATGATGAAGAACGGACACTCTAGAGCCAGGCTGCCATGGTTCATAACCTCAGCTCTACCACTTTCCAGTGACCCTGAGTAAATTTCTTAACAACTCTGCCTTTAAGTTTCTTTATATCTAAAGTGGAGACTATAACAGTACCTATTTCAAAGGGTTCTGGTGAGAATTAAGTACATTTAATAAAGCATTTAGAAGTGTACCTGGTATGAAGCAAATCCTATGTGTTTGCTGTTATTACCAAGAAACCATTTCAGGAAGAGGTAGCTCATGAAAGGAAAACAGCCTTCCAGGCAGAGAACTAATCGAAAGATGCCAAGGGCAGAGAGAGTCCCACAGGCAAAGACACCCAGTCAAGGTGTCCCTGAGGGATATGAAAGGGTTTGATTGAGGACAGACTAGATTTGAGGCTAGAGAGGTAGATAAGGTCGTGATTATATGCTTATTTCTTCCTCTGTTAGTAATAAATGACTTAAGCAGGGTGAGCTTGGGGGTTAGCTCTGACCACACCATGGGAAGATAGTTTGTGGGGGTGCGTAGGCAGGGGGATTGCTTTGCCAGGACAATAAAAGGACCAGCACGCCTGGTGGCTGTAGAACAGACTTGTGACCTTGCCTGTTTTGCACACAACAGACTGTAGGAAGCGTTATGGAGAATTATCACTTGGCATGAATCCAGTGGCCCACTGACACTGAATCACCTGCTATGGTCTGTTTAAAAGACCACAATCCCCAAATTGATTATAGTTCAAGGTAGGGCATTCATTTCTTAGAACAAAAATAATCCAACTCATGCCCCTGCTCTCCCTAAGGGACCACTCACTGTTTTTACTCAGTAAATATTTGGGGAAAGATTTGTGCTCATAATCTCAACATGGAGATTAGTTTCTCGGGGACATACAGTTTACATTACTGCCAGTACATCCAAACCTCCTCAGGGCTGTATAATGCTTTCTTTAGGTCCCTGAAGACTCTGGAATTAGCTCAGTTTCATCATCTTGACACTATGGTTCTCCAAATGCAATGACAGCTGTTCCTCAGTGAGGCAGAAATCCATTTTTTTAACCCCAGAGTCAATAGTACACAGTTTTGTAGTAAGTGGTCCAAGGAAACTTTGGTTAGGATCTTGTCACTAATATTAAATTTATCAGTAAGATATCACAGTTTAAAAAAAAAAAAATCTACCACAGGATTTTTATCTCCAGATGGTGGTGATGGGCTTGTCATTGAAATCCCGTAGCTCTTCCTCAATTCTCCATATGTTGACAGAGAGCCCGTGCAGACATCTCCATAAATGTTACCTCTGTGTTTTAAGACTTTTGCCAGTATCCTGCCTTGCCATTTTCTATGATTTTCAGATTTGGCTACTTTAGGGATTAGGATGCTTCTTTGTTATTTCCTATCGCTGGATCATATATTGGCACTGCTTCATTAGAGATTATTGGATCCATGATCGGAAAAAACCACACTAAAGTAAAAAATATAGAACCAATTGACTGTAGAATGCTCCTTTTATGTCAATGAAGACATTTGGATGGTGTTGGCCTCATTGATTGTTGATTCTATTTCACATTAAAACTAATTTTAAATGCACTATTTACAACAAGTTTCTACAAATTTACTAAAATTCATGGGATTCTTTCCTCTGCTGATTTACATATTGGTTTATAAGTCTGGTAATTTGCAGTGACACTATTTCTGATGTATTTCATCTCCATCTCCTAATTAAAGTAAGTTTTGCATTTTTTCTGAACTTTCAACATGTTCTCTATATTTTCCTTTGAAGCTAATTCTGTTTCCTCTGCTCTTTTGGGAGCCTGATAATTAAATACATTTCAGGTGCCAACAAGCTAAATATCCCCCTCCTTTGCAACCTCATCCTATTTTCTTCCCTTGTTTATTATTTCTGTTTTAAATATCACTAAATCATCCTCAACAGAAGCAAACATTTATTGAATGTCTGCTCTGTGGTTATGACATTACAGTCATGAATGATACATAGACTGAGATGCGTACAGACACATATAAACCTATATATATGTATATTTGAGAGTCAAAGTTCACTTCCTTTGTGTTGTTAGTCTCCCTTGTCTTATTTAAAGCAAAACTATATTTCCTTTTAGCTTCCCTCCTTTTGAACTCTGAATGCTTTTTCTTTGTGGTTTGACTGATAGAACATTGCTCAAAAAGTCCTGATAGGCCTGGAATCTGTCAGGAAAAGAGTTAAAACCCTCCACCTTCCCAGCTAACTGTGGCCCACAGGCTGCTAATTAGCCTGATGGATCAGCACCTGGTCTGCTTATGAATGCTCAGAAACCCATTGGCTGCTGGCAGCTGATTCCCGGCCCCCTGAGGTATGGAGATGTATCAACCTGAGCAGAGAAAGCTGGTACTTGCTGAAAGGGGAGCTGTAGCCAATTATTCATGTGCTCCTTTGGTCTTGACTTGGCTGAATGAAGAACCACGCTTTTGGACACATTTGAGGCAGCCTTTCCTTACACAATGGATTGCATCTACCTGGCTAGCCGGTACACTCTCCCTTTTTGGTGTCATTACAGTACAATGACTAATGTCAGCATGACCCTACAGTTATCTAAGGGATAACGAGTTACGCTATATTTTTTTTCTTACGCTCTTGTTCTCCTTTTCTATTTCAACTTTTTGTTCCCCAGGAATGCTTAAAGTCAATTCATCTTATCCTTCTGCTTTCACTGAAGTTTTAAAATATACATATGTGGATAATGCCTGGCTTATGCGATGCCAGAACTCTAGATATTCTGCTAAAGCGTCACTGACCAGGAAGGCATTGTGTATGGAATATGGATTTCTATCTCTGTTATTGCTGCTTACTAGCTATGTGACACCAGGCAAATTTCTTAGCCTCTCTGAGCCTCATGTACCTCATCAGTACACTAAGGAAACTAATTTCTATATCAAAGCATCATTGAAGTTACTATATAAAAGCATATTCATCTCCTTCATTTAGTAGTTACTACTCACATTTATCAGACCTCAACATCTGAGCATTCACTCTGTGCGGAACCTGATGGTGGGGCCTGTGGAAGAATAGAAACCAAACAGAATATACATAGCTGCTGTTATACCCTCCAGAATTGTGTGGCCTGAACAGAGAGGGAGGTCACTCAGAGGAAGCATTCCAAGAATAGCATTAGAACCCCACACCAGCTCTGCACTCATCTGCTGGCACAAGCTGTCTGTTTTCACTTGTGCCAATGTGGATGTGAATCTCAATGCCTCTTTGAGAACAGACACTGAGCCCCTCTCCTGCATTTATCTAATCACACACAAAAGCGTTAGTCAGCTACACAGCCTTTACTGAAGATTTCACGACAGTGAGTAGGTTGGCTGTTTACAGCATAAACCCAACCAAACAATTGTTTAGAGCCCCATTCAATATTTCCACTTTCTAAAGGACATACTGTCACTCCTGTTCTCTTCCCCCGCAAATGCTTTGCCCTCACCGACTCTTCTTTCTTTGCCACCTTCCTCTTGGGAACAATGGCCAGGAACAAATGCTACTCCTTGTCATTAAGTGCAAAAGTTAAGCAAGCTTCTTGAGTTATTTGAGTCTATCCGTGGGGACTCTTCTCCTCGAGCAGCTTACCAAAATATTTCTTCCTAACAAATATAGAACTAGAGGAATGCAGGTAGATAAGATTATCTCCATCTCTTAATACACATGTCATCTTACTTAATTCTCACAATATCCTTACCAAGTAGGCATTATGATACCAGTTTTCCAGATGAGGAAACTAAGAGAAGTTAGGGAACCACTCCAGTGTAGAAACCCGACCTTGTATATTGGTTGTGAAGATTAAATGGGATGATATATTGTTAAGTGCTTGCCCCAGTGCAAGTCACAGAGAAGGTAATGGTAGCCTCCTCAGCAGTAGAAATAATGGAAGTAGACATAACAGTAGCAACATTCTTGTCCTATGTAGCTTGCATGGATATTATAATAAATGTCAACTACAGGTCTGGCTATATATTTTGCAAGACCTGGTATAAAATGAAACTGTGAGGCCTGGCCAGGGACAGAGAAGTCAATCTCCCTTTCCTGCAGGCCCACCACTCCCAACCCACAGCAGACAGGTGACTGCCCAACAGATTACAATCCCTAAGCCAGGATGTGCTTGGTACTCGGGTCAGAGATGGGTGAGAGACTCATGCAGAGTCACCAACTATATTGCCCCCTGTATCAATCTGTTCTCACACTGCTAATAAAGACATACCTGAGACTGGGTAATTTATAAAGAAAAAGAGGTTCAATGGACTCACAGTTCCACGTGGCTGTGGAGGCCTCACAATCATGGCAGAAGGCAAAGGAGAAGCAAAGGCACATCTTACATGGCAGCAGGCAAGAGAGAGAATGAGAGCCAAACAAAAGTGGAAACCCCTTATAAAACCATCAGATCTCATGAGACTGATTCACTAGCATGGGAACAGTATGGGGTAAACAGTTAGATTCAATTATCTCCCACTGGGTCCCTCCCACGGCACATAGGAATTATGGGAGCTACAATTCAAGATGAGATTTGGGTGGGGACACAGCCAAACCACATCACCCACCAAACAAGCCATGATGTCGCAGTTAGGGACAAGGATGACTGCTGCCATGCCTACCCCAAAAAGCCATTAGGTGGATGACCATCCATGTCGAGACCACACCACCACCACCACTAGGGGAGGAGTATGGGCAAGGACTGAATCCACGCTAGTCTTTTTCCTCCCCCTGCCAGTGCCACCTGATTGCAGCAGTGGTTGTGGGGTAAGGGGGTGGAGTGGGCAGGGCCCTGAGCAGGACCAGCATGAGGCAGGGAGGTGGCAGTCAAAAACCCATCCCAGGAAGGTAGGACGGCATCGAGCTGAGATTCCAAGCCCAGCACATGCTCCATAGTCCCATCAGACCTCGCTTACAAAATACTAATCCCAAGTTAAAGTTATTTGGAATTACAAGACCGTGACTGCAGAGAATTAAACCAAGCATGGGGCCCGTCTTCACGTGTCCATCAAGATAGCCCTGACCAACGATGAATATGCAAAAGGGAGATGTTGGACAAAGGGTACAAACTTGCAGTTATGAATAAGTTCAGGAGACCTAATATACAGTATGGTAACTATAGTTACTAATAATGTATTGTATACTTGAAATTCACTAAGAGAACTGATCTCAACACACACACACACACACACACACACACACAAACAGAGTAACTGTGAGGGGATGGATATGTTCATTAGCTTGATTGTGGGAATCGTCACAGTGTGTATGCATATCAAAACAACACATTGTATACCTTGAATACATACAGGTGTACATGTTTTGCATGCTAATTCTACCTCAGTGAAACTGGAAAAAATGAAAACAAAAAAATTATTTAAAAAACAAATGAATATGAAAGTGCTTCAGAAACTTTTAATGCTATATAATGCATTGTTGCTGTAATATCATTATGCAATAATATTAGACCCCAGCATCTCTACTGGGTATTTAATTAATAGCCCTAGACTTGTAAGCTCAGGGGAGAGCTTTGATACTTTTGTTTTTCAATCAAGGAGAAAAATGATAGTTCCTTCAACCGACAGTGGCCATGCATCCTGAGTGATAGGGGGGAGCCGGTTGTCAGGGAACATCCCTGCCCTTTCTATGGTTTTCCCTTGTAATACACACGCCACGGCAGAGACAAGGACTCCTCCTCAGATCAGAGTTATGGATATTCCCTCTTAAGTGGAGAAACTCCTGCCCTGAGGCTTCCAGTGGCATCTGTTCCCTCCCCAGGAACATGGGGCTGTCTGTCACATGCCCTTCATTAACCCAGAATTGAAAATCAGGGATATCCTGGTTCCTCAAGTCACTCCTTGGTCCTGTGTCCTGTGGGTATGGGATTGCAGCCCCTACCCCTGATACCGTATGCATAGATTTGATTCCACACATTTCAATATAGCAGACCTGCAGGGACACTTTTATGCAGTAGTTATAAGAGCATTCAGTGATTTGGAATAGAGCAGTTATTAAACAACTTCTTGTTCTACATCATAGTTGGAGAAAGCAGCTGAGAGAGAGGAGAGAAAAACAAATTAGAACATTCTCTCAGCCTCCATACCCACTAGGGACCCATTTAGAGCAATGTAGTAATCTACTAAATGATAGCCTAATGGCCTGAAAGAGTTAATGTGGCTTCCCACATTATTTCTATCCAGTCATTTCCATCCTAAGGGAACACTGGTTCATTCTATCCCAGGTCCCAACAAAGTGTATAGACCTCATGGATTGAGTGAGTTTTCACAGCACTGCACCATAGACCCTATTCCAGTGTTCACTAGAAAGAGAACGGGCTAACCATTCTTCTGTTCTTTTTATTATTATTATTATTATTATTATTATTATTATTATTATTATTATTTATCCACTTGGCATTTGTGGCTGAAAAATGCCTGGGTCCTATGTCTCATGTCTGTTTTCTTTTTCTTTTTTTTTTTTTTTTTTTTTTTTTTTTTTTTTGAGACAGGGTCTTGCTTTGTCACCCAGATTGGAGTGCAGTGTTACGATCTTGGCTCACTACAGCCTCAACTTCCTGGGTTCAAGTGATCCTCTTGCCTCACCCTCCCGAATAGCTGGGACTACAGGTGTGCCCCACCATGTCAGGCTAATTTTTAAAAATTTTTTGTGGATATGGAGTCTCGCTATGTTGTCCAGGATGGTCTCAAACTCCTGAACTCAAGCAGTCCTCCCACCTCAGCCCCCCAAAGTGCTGAGATCACAGGCAGGAGCCTTCACTCCCAGCCCTGAGAGAGGGTTAACCATCCTTGAAAGTACTCCCACCCTACCCTCATCAGAAACTCTAGGGACCCTCATTCCTTTTTTCCTTGGAGTCTTTCTCTTGTGAGCCAATGAGGGTGAAAACAGGCGCCACCACAAGCATTAGGCTGGGTGCGTTCCTTTGAAGGAAAGAACGTTTCAGAGCAAAGCTGTTATCTGTCACTGTTCTGACAAAGTCCAGCTTCATAGTAGCTTGCCCAGTATAGTAGCTGCAGTGTCATGGGAAAATACACAGATCTTGGAGTTAGGAATTTTTAGTTCCATGTATGGTTCTATTTACTAGCTGTGTGGCCTTGAGCAAGTCAATGAACCTCTTAGGGACTCAGTTTCCTCATCTATAAAATAGGAACAATATTAGAAATACTAGCCTTCTGGGTTGTGGTTAATCCAGATCCCATGTGAATGTATTTTGTCACCTTATAACTTGCATCTTACAACTGCTAATTATTTGAGGAGACAGCATAGTGTCTCCTCAAATAATGAAGAAATTACAGATCTCAGAGGCATACATACATCCTGGATTTAATTCTAATGCTGTTTAATCTTGGAAAATTACTTAACTTTGCAGACCTCCACAGTTTTTACATTTGGGGGAAAAAAAAGTGGTACTGAAATAATAATCCTACATAAAAAGGACCTGGCACATAGTAGGTATACATAAAATATGTTTCTTCTCTTTCTCCCTCTTTCCCATTCCCAGAAACATATTTCTCTGGAATGTACTTCTCTTTGGTTCCTGGACCTCACGGTCAGACTCCCATCCCCCGTGGCTCAGGCAAACTCTGCTGCATCCTCACGCTGAGTTCTCTGGATCCTCTCTGCCTCCTGGGGCACTGGCAGGATGAGAGAAGGGAGAACCCAGTCTTAAGGGCTGAACATAAAAATGTTATTCTGACTTGCACTCATGTGATTAAAGGTCTGTGCAAAAATTACAGGTCTTTCTAAAACTTTGCTTTTGATGCACATCCAATTCTGTTCATGATTATTTCTTAACACTGAACCAGATTCAGTTAAAGTTTTAAAGAAATTTGTAGAGCTATCACGTGCCCTTGAAAGTAGTGACCCCTCGATTTATGGTAACTCTTGGAATAAACAGCAGAACCTTCATCTTTCCCATCCAAGTTGTTTCTCCCTGCTTTTCAATACCTGTCTATTTTCTGGAGGTCCTCCTAGCCTCCTCTTTCACTCTTGCCCTCACCCTGCACTCAGTCACCTGTATGCTACATCTGTACATCACTGGATCCCTCCTCATCTTCTTTATCCCCACCCCCATAGCCCTAGCTTCAGCCTTTCGTCATTTCTCACTTAGATCTGTACAGCAGCTTCTAAAATAATTTTAATATCATAAGATTGTTTTGAGAATTAAATCACAATGTACATTTTTAAGTATAACATAGCACATGGTCTCTGGCCTCTATTGGGCACACAATAAGTAGTAACGACAAAGGTTTCAGAAACCTTCACTTGGTATAAGAAAAAAATGTGCAGTAATATAAGTCCCAAAGATGGATGGGCTTCTTCAGTTGGTAATGAGCTCCCTATCACTGGAGGAGTCCAAGCCTTAATTGACTGACTCTTTCATTAGAAGTTGTAGAGAAGATTCAAATATCAGAGGGGAGGTTGAGATAAATTATACTTAAGTTCTCTGCTGAAGAAATCAGGACACTTTAGAGTTACAACTGCCAAAAACCCAACTCCACGTGGCTGAAGCAAAATGAAAAATTTACTGACTCACTTAAGAGATAAAGTCCAGAGGTTTCAGGCGTAACTGGATCCAGAGCCTCAAAAGCTATCACTGGAATCCACTCCATCTGCTCTGCTTTTCTCTGCACTGGCTTCACTCTTGGGCAGACCCTTTCCACAGGATGGCCCTTGGCAGCTCCAGGCATTATACCTGGCACCCTGGTAATACCAAGCTCATTACAGAAGCCCCAATGAGAAGAGTGCTCCTTTTCCCCAGTAGTTCCAACAGTCTTGGTTCTGACCGTCTCTGAACAAACCACTGTGGCTGCGTGATGGAATCTTCTGCTTGGCCAGTGGCTCATGGGTCCACTCCATGGCTAGGTCTTTTAAGGTTGATTATCTTGGATTTCCTAGCTAAGTATGGGAGAGTTCGGTCCCCAATAACAAATCAGACTATTGGTAACAGAAATAGAGGCACTGGGTGTTAAGCAGGAAAAGACAATGGACATCAGCCATATTTTATCCTAAGATTCAATTATCCCAACCCCAAATTATGTTTTAATATTTATCATGTCATTCTTTCTTCCTTTTTCCTTCTAGTATATTTCAACATCCTTAATGTGCATTCTAGAGAATTATCATAATAATGTACATAATCACCATCAAATAAGAGACTATTTTGTACTCTAAAAATCCAGTCGAGGAAAAAAAAATAAACCATTTTTAAGAGTCTACAATATAAAAAGTTACTGTCCCCTCCCAAGTGCATGGGCTCCTCCTCACTTACACAGCTGATAAGCACGCTACAAGGTGCTGTGGGAATGAGCTTTGTTATTTAGTTCTGTTGATAATTTGGAACAACCTCTTGCTTCTGAATGCTTATGAATTGGTACTAGGGTGAACTTGATTCTCTGGCTGAATAATTATTGTGGTCCAGGCATTGTGCTAGATTTTTATTTGAGTGTACTTATATTTTTATATGAGTGTACTTGTATTAATCCTTAAACAGCACCTTTAAAGAACACTTATCCCCATTTTACAGATGCAGAAACTGAGGTGCGGTGAGGTTAAGCAAGTTGCTCAGGGTCTACAACCAGTAAATATGATAGAGATGAACTTGAACCATGGCCTGAATCCATGGACTTTTTTTCTATGTATTGTGCTACCTCCTTGAAGACTCCAAGTATGAGTCTCTAATATGATTTAACCATATTTTCCTAAGTGAAAAATCAGATTTTATGATCTGGTTCATTTAAAGAAGGTTGTCCTGTGAAATTTGGGATGTATAACTACTTAGTAAAACAGGCATCCAGATGAGGTTACTGCAGCCTTCTTCTTTCATTGCTAACCTTGAAAGTTGCTGTTAGTGTTGACTGCAGCTGTTCTGTTGCTTAAAGGTGTTGGAGAGATGAGGTACTTACCAACTGTGCTGTACAGATGAAACTGACACTCGGGGGCCAGTTCTAAGCAAAGGCTGCAAGCAAAAGTCTTAGCTATGGCTCAGTGGAGCTGTATGTGGCTTGGGCCTTGAACAGAGTTAACAAAAGAAGTCCCTAGATTTTAATTCAGAAGACTGGGGCAGATGGGTCTCAGTGTTTACATTCGTTCCCCTCGGATTCCAAGCCTGCTTGCCTTCAGGAAAAAGTATAAGTCTCTTATGCTCACTCTGGGTTGTATTAGCTCATAGTCAGATCTGTAAATATGTCCATGGTTAACAGGCAGTCTATTGTTGCTTTAAATTTGTGATCCAAGCACCAGAATTTTCCCACAGCAAAGTATGAGGAGGCAATAAGAATAACAAAATTAGTAAGTCCTAGGAGTCAGTCTATGTCTTATTTCTCATTAATGGCAAAAAAAGCCTTGAGTATAAGGAAGAGCCATGCTGCTTATGTGGTGGATATTCACCAATAGCCACACATGTCTGTTCACCACCCAGAGAGCCTTCCCAATGCCTAACTCGTGGGACTCCTTGATTCCGTTGAGAGAGAAAATCAGAGAGTCTGATTCCCACAGAGTCTGCTGAGTCCCCACAGATGCTCTTTCTCTCTCTGACTTCTATTTTATGCCCTCTATTAACATATACTAACATTTACTCATTTATTTATTTTGCGAAATTTAAAACCCTGCTTTCTACATATTGGAAGGTAAAATTTCACAATGTCATGGTTATAAATCTGTATTTATAGTGCTTCTGTCTCTACAGTAGCTTAGTTCTGAAGTATCTATTAGAAACTTACTCACATGATTGAAAAGATTTATTTGGGGTTCGGGTTTCCCAAAACATTTCCATCCTAGCCATGTGAGCCATGTTTCATCCCACAGATAAAATGGAGAGTGTGGACGCTGTCCAGAGTCCTGACCTCAGACTTTCTCGTTCATAATTCTACATGTGAGCCTCATTGAAGATAATCCACCCAGGCCTTCCAACTACCAGGAATCAGCTAATACAAATTTGTATCCCTTGGCCCCATCTCTGTCCTCAGCTCCAGGTTTATATGTTTTCTGCTTCCCACAGATTTCTATTTGGAAAACAACTAAAATTCAACATGTCCCAAGCTTTCTTTCACTCATTCTGTAAATATTTACCTAATGCATACTTGGGACAAGAGCTGAACAAAAATAGAGGTTCACATAAGCAAGGTCCTTGACCTCATGCAATCTTATAGAGAGATTTATAATCAATTGATTAATTACTAAAAAAAATGATAAATGCAATATTAGTGGAAGCAAAGTTACTCTGAGAGCGAAAGAGAGCCTAGGCCAGCGCAGAGCAAGGGAAGTACAAAAATTTTCCTAGAGAAAGTCACATGTTAGTTGAAATCCATAAGGATAAATTAGAGTTGCCCAGAGAGAGTTCCACAAGATTAGAGTCCCTCTCTAATTTACTTTCCTGTCTCTCTGCAACCAGCTCAACATGTGACATCACATGTATTCAATAAATCTTTGCATAATGAGTAAAAGTATTTTTACAGCAATAGCACTGCCTTTGAGAAAATTACTACTATGGTATACAGGATCATGGGACAGCTCTCTTTAGTGAATACACACATACACACCTGCAAACACACAATTTAAAACATTTCTATGTGTAAGATTCACTCTAAATTATCAGAGTTTTAATATAAAATCAAAAGGCATGCTCTCACTCTCTCTTACTTTCTCATCACCTTTTAATGCTATTTATATTTGAGACTACCTCCCTGAGGTTTGTTTACTCATCTGAGATGTTTCCAGCCTTAAGTTTTGTAATTTTGGCATTATAATTCTGAAGGATGGAGGCAGATTCTATTTAAGTAGGTTTGTGCTATGCCTGCTTTTTAGTGATATAAGTATTTTTTCTTTACTTACAAATGCACAAAACAAATTCAAAGATCTAAGATGTAACAATGTAGAGTACTAAGATAAGCTAACACTGAAATAAGAAAGATCTTTTACTTTAATACTCTTAAATATAAGCATATTTCTTCCTCCGAGAATCTCAAGGCAGTTCTCTTAAGTATATAATTCCAATTGACTGAAGAGCAAGTCATAAATAAATTTTTCTTACAAAATGGAATTCCATGGTTGATCCATGAAAACTGGTCTATCTAGTTTCAGGTGCTACATCTATATGGATCTGTTGAGAAAACAGTAACTGCCTTTTTGTTCATTATCTTCCTAACCCAGGAAACTGACCTCATACTGACTTTGCATAATTCCCCTACATAGCTCCAGATGGAAAAATCAACCCGTTGGCATTTTTCCTTTGTTTTCCTGGAAATTTTACTAAAGCATTAAATCCTTTCCTGGTTGAGGTTGCTATCATTGGAGACAATAGGTATCTATCTATCCCTATTCTATTTCAGAGCTCTCAGACATTTTTATCAGAGTGTATACCTCAGTGCTATAAATGTGAGAGATGTTCAATAAGGGTTTATTTTTAAAATTAACTAATTTTTTGGAGTGTTTATTATGTCACAGATACTATAGTTAATGCTTTACATGGTGTGTTAGTTAGGGTTCAGTCAGAGAAGCAGGACCGGTAGGAGACATATACAAAAAGATTTATTGCAAGGAAGTGGCTTACATGATTGTGGGGACTGGCTGGACAAGACTGAGCTAAGGCAAGTCATCAGGAAGGGCAGGTGAGAACTCTTGTGGATGAGCTGAAACTGCTGTCCACAGGTGGAATTTCTTCTTCAGGGAAGCCGCTTTTAAGGACTTTCAACTAGTTGAATGAGATTATCTAAGATAATCTCCCTTAGTTAAACTCAACTGACTATGGACTTTAATTACATCTACAAAATACCTTCACAGAAACACCTAGATTAGTGTTTGATTGAGTAAATGGAAACTTTAACCTGGCCAAATGATATTACCAATGTGTGGTACTTAGTGAAAAGTAGTGTGGTACTTAGTGAAAAGTACTACACATTGGTAATCTAATTTATTTCCAACCACAACTCTTGTGAACTAGTTTACATTATTATCACATTCACATTACAAATTAGAATGGCAAGGCTCAAAAAAGTAACTTACTCAAGATCACAAAACAATTAAGTTAAATATCCATGACTTGAATCCACAGGTCTTATTCCAAAGTCAGGAGATTAACTATTGCATTGTACTACCACTAAACAAATGAATAAACTATTAAAATCCAATTCCTCTAAATCTTACAAAGGGCCTCATGTCAGTGTTTTACATATCTCTTAGAAAAATTACCACCATCTTTGGATTTTTGAGACTGGAATATTCAACATGGTCCCCTGGATAATTTTTTTAATACAAAGGAAGAATATAGGAAAGTGGGTAATCTTAAATATTAGTCCTTTCTGATAGAAAATGGCTGTTCTTAAATAAGCGGTTTATGTTGAGAGGATTGCATTCTTGATGACCTGTAATGAAATTAATGCTTTGCTTTTCACTGGGTTGCAGTGGTCAGATATTGGTACCATAAGAGTTTTTTCTAAACTGTCTCACTTTGCAGGAAACAATATTACTTAATATAACTAGAATATTATAAGATTTAGATACACTCCACATAAATGAACATGAGCTACATATTACATGAGACTATATATTATCTGTTTTTCAAATGACATAAATTGGAAATTGTTTTTAAGCAAAAAAATGAAATTGCTGAAGAAAGAATGATTCTGACATTCAATATCCTGCTGTATCACAGAATCATGGTAAGTGATTCTGTGGCAAGAATTCATGGTTTTATACGCCTGCTTTTAATTAGGATGGTTTTTAGGCAAGGGACTTAACCTCCATAGGTAGCTATTTTCTTTGCTGTAAGGTGAGAGGGTTTCAGGCAATGATTTATCTCCTTTATGGTGTTCTAGTACCTAAAAATATCTAAAATTCGACAATGAATAGGGGCTATTTTAGTGCCATAGAGTAAAAAGTCATTCTCCTGTGAATTGTTTTTACTCCAACCAGTATATTATACTGATAAGATCTTTATGTTTTAATATATAATACTGGAGAATATCACCAAATTTCATTAGTGCCATGATGAAGTTAATTTCCAGACTGTAATATTTATTTACTTATTTTGCAAAATTAACAGCTGCTTATTTTTTTTATTTTTATAGATGCAGGTTTGTTACATGGATATGTTGTATAATGGTGAGGTTGGGTTTCTAGTGTACTCATCCCCCAAATAGTGAACATTATAGCCAATAGGTAATTTTTCAGTTTCAATCCCCTCCCATCCTCCCTGCTTTTGGAGTCCCCAGTGTCTACTGTTTCCCTCTGTATGTCCATTTGTACCCATTGTTTAGCTCCCACTTATAAATTAGAACATATGGTACTGATTTTCTGGTTTTATTTCACTAATGGCTTCAAGCTCCATCCGTGTCGCTGCAAAAGACATGAGTTCAGTCTTTTTTATGGCTGCATAGTATCCCATGGTGTATATTTACATTTACATTTTCTTTACCCAAGCATTCACTGATAGACACAGGTTGATTCCATGTCTTTTCTACTGTGAATAGTGCTGCAATAAACATACAAGTGCAGGTGTCTTCTTGATACAACAATTTATTTTCCTTTGAGTAGATACCCAGTATTGGGATTGCTGGGTCAAATGGTAGTTCTGTTTTTAGCTTTTTGAGAAATCCCTATACTATTTTCCATAGGGGTTGTGCTAATTTACATTCCCACCAACTGTGTGTAAGCATTCCCTTTTCTCGGCAACCTCACCAACATCTGTTATTTTTTGACTTTTAATAATAGTCATTCTGACTGGTGCGAGACTATCTCATTGTGGTGTTAATTTCCATTTCTCTGATGTTTAGCAATGTTGAGCATTTTTCATGTGTTTCTTGGCTACTTGTACGTCTTCATTTGAGAAATGCCTGCTCATGTCCTTTGCCCGGTTTTTAATGGGGTTATTTGTTGTTGTTGTTGTTGTTGTTGTTTTCTTGTTGATTTGAGTTCCTTATCGATTATGGATATTAGTCCTTTTACAGATGCATAGCTAGCAAATATTTTCTCCCATTCTGAAGGTTGTCTGTTTACTCTGTTTATTATTTTGCTGTGCAGAAGCTCTTTAGTTTAATTAAGCAGGATTCCAGTATTTAGAATATGAACCGATTTTGCTGAACGGGGCTTCAGTAATGGCCACCATGGACAGCGACTTCCCCTCCCAGCTCTCCAAGAGGCATTTTCACTAGCCAAGTAGAAAGGCTGACAGAGAATTAGATTTCCATCATTCTCTAGAGGTAGTGCAGACACAAAACATCCCAAATGACTCTAGAGTGTAGTGGACTGGACATGATGAAAAAGTGATTTACACCTCCTTTCCAAATAGCCTGTAGTTCACTGACAACAAATGACAGCTCTTTGAGATGGCCCCATATTGTTATCAGAGAACAATATCCACAAAAGAATGATGACCTGGAAAATGTCATTCTTCGGTCATTTTCATGATTGGGAAACCAAGAAAACACTTACCTCAACTCACAGGTGTCTGGGTTGCAGAGTAAGACATAGAACTAAATAGCCTCACTTCCAAACCCATTGAAAGTTTGCTAATGTCAAAAACAGGGATAATCAAACATTCCTCCATCAAGTAATCAGGTCCCATTTATCAAAGAGTACACCAGTCAAGATGCAGGTCTTTTTTATTTTACATGTTACATATATAGAAAGTTGAATTAGACATCTAGTCTGAGCTTATGTCCTGGCCCTGCCGCTTGCTAAAAGGGTGGTTTCAGGTATGCTATTATGCCTACCCTCATAGAAGCAGACAGTGGCACGAAGGTGGACAAAACAGAGGGCGTTTAGAGTTTCTTGTTTAAGGAAAAGAATGTTCTTCCAAAACTACCAGTTGCAGATCTAAGCCTTTTTTTTTTTTTAATCTGTGAAGTGAGGATAATATAATGAAACCTTCACCGAGTTGTAAGAATTAAATGAGATAATGCACAGATGCCTGGAAGATGGTAAGTGCTCAGTAAATGTTACCTATTATTTAATAATTGATTCACATTTCTATTTTAGAGCCTGAATGTTGCAGTTGGTCAAAATCTTTGTTTGCTTTGGTTTCAAGGCAATAAATGCCTAGTCTTAAAGTTTAGAAAGTGAATGTCTCCTGAACAACAGGGTTAATTATTAGTACTGTTGGAAGTTCCTCATAATGTTATCCATTTCTTTACACTTTTACTTAAAGTACCGCCATTCCAACCTATTCATAGACCATTGGGTTGATGTTACCTTGTTTTAAGACACTGGTTCTTCTCTGTGGGAATCTGCAGTTGTTACCCCAGACTAAGTGAGCAACTCACACTTACGGATGGAACTTGGAAGCAACAAAGAACTGAAGCCTACGGGTTACCTGACATGCTCATTAAAATGCTGTGGTATTAAGCAGCCTGTAAGCCACAAGTTATTTTTATTTATTTATGGCAAGGGGAAAAAATGGGATTTTAAAAATGGGAGAAAAGCCTTGTCATTTAAGGTCGGATTTAATTGGCATAATTTTGGGAAAAAATAAAACCAAACCTTTGCCAAAGTAAATTTCTACAACTGTTGGTAGTAATACAACGGTAACTTTGGTGGAAACCGGAGACAGGGGTGAGGGGTATTTGAACCTTATCAAAATCTCACCCGTGACCCTCCAAGTCTACTGGGGACTGATAATACCCGCTCTGAGAACAGCTGAAACGCAAGTCCCATGGGAGAGGGCCACCGGCGCATACAAGTTGAGGACTGCCAAGGCGTCTCCTGCGAGGTAAACACGAAGCTTGGTTAGTGGGAGGAAACTCGAGGTGGCCTCTGGGGCAGACAGAGCAGGACCTGCTTCTGCCCCTTGTCCTCGTCCTCCTCTCTCCAGCGGCGGCGACCGCAGTGACAGCGACGGTGGCGGCTGCTGCCACTGCTCTGCCGCTGCCGAGCCGGTCACCTGGGCACCCGCGGAGCCGCGCCGCTGCTACCGCCCCGGCCGCCTCCCAGAGTGCGCGGAGGGGGCGGCAGAGGAGCGAGATATCCATAGTAACCGAGGATGCGAGGGGCGCCGAGCAGGAGCGAGTGCCTAGGAGCCAGAAGGAGGCCCCCGCGTGCCGGCAGCCCCCAGTGCTAGGCGCCCTGCAGCCCCCACGCGCCGCGCCTGGGCCCGCAACGCTCTCGCAGTGAGGGTCCGCCAGAGCGGTAAGCCCTCCCCGGCGCCGAGCCGACACCTCCCACCCGCCTGGCCGCCCACCCCGGGCAGCAGCCGCGGAACAATGGAGAGTGCAGCCAGCAGCCCTGGAGACGGCGCTCGGGGGAGGACGCGCTGCCGCTGCCGCCGCCGCCGCCCGGGCAGGCGCGCGCCGCGTGGGGCCCGGCGGGTGCGAGGGCGCGCGGCGGGGGTTGGGGGGCACGCGCCGCGCGGGGGGCGGGGGCTGTGGGGGGCGCGCGCGCGGGCCCGGGAAGCTCGCGGGGAGAGCCCGGCGCTCGGCGCAGAGCGGCGCGGCCAAGCTCCGCGCGTCTCCCGCCCCTTCTCGACTCTCTCGCCCTCGCCTCGCCGCTCGCATTCGCTGGGGGCGCCCAGAAAGATGCACAGAGGCAACGGCTAGGGGAGCGGAGGTTCAAGCCACATGTCTGCGTCCTCGGGGTCCGGAGCCCGGCAGCCCTCGCGGATCCCGGCTCGCGGCCAGCCCGAGCGGCTCGGGTGAGTAGCGGCACAGCGGCCCCCTAGCTCCGCGGCCCCGGGTCGCCGAGACGTGGCTCCAAGAAGTGGTGCCGCAGCCGGGGCAGAGGCGGAGGAAGCCAAGTCGGGCAAGCTGGGAAGGCTGCGGAGACGCTTTGCCGGGGCAGGTGTTGCAGCCTCGGCTAGCAGCCTCCAAGGCAGGGGGGAGGGGGGTGCGGGGAGGGGGCTTTTTTTTTTTTCCAAACCTGTTTTGGTTATCGATTCCCCACCACCCCCGTGTTGAACGCATTTTCTGTTTCCTTTCCTCATCCCTGGGGTTCCGAGGAGTTTGAGGAGGTAAATTGCTGGGTGTCTCCAAATGGTTTGACTTTCACAGTGTACATTTTCCAGAGGTCGTTTGTCTTTAATATTAAAAAGCCATGCCAAGTTCATATAATTTCCAGGTGTGCTGTGCATCGCCTTTAAGGACTAGCAGGAAGAATAGGCGCTGGCAAGGTTGGTGTGGAGTGTGCTCCCTCTCTCCCCCCTCTTATGTCTTTCTACATTGATTAATTGGAGGGGGACATGGGCATGGACTTTCCAATGCTAAGCCTTGGAGAGCAGGAGCAGAGCAGCAGAGACTGCGATTTGCTGCTTTAGTGAAGGTCGGGTCAGTGTTTACAGCGAAATTCTAATTTGCGTGCTTGTGATTTGGGTGTGATTTTACTCCAGGTTACAACTTACCAAAAGCCAAACAAGGTCCTGTGTTTATCAGGATGTTGCCATCGCCCCTTTATTTATTTGTTTATTTTGCCTCCAAGAAAACCAGCTGTTTATAAACATAGCCCCTAAAACAAATGGACAGCTCTGGAAGGTTTCGCGTTTTTCAGAGACTGGCCGGGAAGGCGAGTCCTCGCTGCAGTTACCATTTCTCCTCTCTGAGCAACTGAGGTGTGAGTTTGAGAACACTCGAAATTCAGTCCGGGTGTTGCTTATGTGCGCCGTACACGTTGGTTCAGTGGATTAGAGGCACGGGAACTTTGGAATTGCTTAATGATTCTTAAACACTTATAAGGATACTTACTCTGTGGACTTCTGCATCCGGAAAGGGAAAACTACAGGAAATAGTGTTGGAATGGCAACATGAGGAATTTAGGTACAACCTAAGACTTTTCTGAAGGTTTGCACAAGTTACTAAGAAAGTCTAGTTCTCTTCTTTCGGGTAGATTCACGTTAAAGTTGGAAGTCAGAAGGAAGAGAGGAAAGATTAGAAAACCTCTCAGAGGTGTCTTCCAAACCTGTATTCCTTGTACTCCGCAGATGAGCTTGTGCAAGGGGATGCCGCTGGTATCTGGGTTATTCGAGTCCGTAATGTTGACGGCTCTGTGATAAAATAAGCTATAATGAGTAGTGCTGGCATTATGCCACCGGAAAGGCTTCTTCAGAAGTGTTTCATTCTGTCGTTGTCTATCCTGAGTAGTGCTGGGTGTGTTAGCAGCGATTCTCTTGGACTCAGATGGAGAAGAAAGGAGGAACGAATACAAATGAAATTAAAACAGATGCATGCTGCCTGGGAGACTTGATGCCAGTGTCATACAAAAACATTGTTACAAATATTAGAAAAAAAAACCTTCGGAATGCGGGGGGAAATATGATGCTGGGGTGGGGGGAGTGAAGTATCAGTGCTCGTTGTTCAAGGATGGAAACTTTGTCCTGCAGTTGCTAATTGCCAAACTTAATTTTACTGCATTGGGGTTACTTTGCTTGGTGCAGTTTGGCATCTTGAGTAGAAGCAATATCTTTTTCTTAGGCCATGACAATAGATTCATGTGTCAGAAATGGGAGACACCCATACTGTTACAGTTTCCCTAATGGGGGCCAGAAGGAGAAACCAGTGTTTCGCCTCTACCTGGAGATCAAATCTCCATTAAAATAATTTTGAAATATGGATACAGCATGATATTTAATATATTTTGGGATAACTAGTTTTTAAAAATAAAACTGCATAAGTGCATTCATTTGTCAGGAGTTTAAAGTGACAATCTCTGAATAGTTATTCACAACATAAAAGTTTGCAAGTTTAGCCAAATTTCTATACATGAATCGAATTCTGATACATTTCTTGTCTATTAATTTACTGCATATGATTACCTTTGGTCAGAAATATTTAGGGGATCACTTCCTTTAAGATAGCAGGACTGTATTTTGTGTAAAGTTACTCTGCATACTCGAAATAGGGTATAAATTGACAGACAGTACATTGTGGGGGAAGGCATTCCTAATAATCATTTATGATGTTATTATTCTATTTTAAATGTTGGCAGATGTTTTCCAGTTTGTTATCAAGCCATTCTCATTGCATCATTCATTGAATAAGCAATTTTGAGCACCGTGTGTTTCGAAGTAGGTTTATCCTTTCTCTAAATGAAAGGCACACATGTTCTCAAAATCTTCTATTGAAATAAATGCTGTGGCATTGACAGTCTTTGTAGCATTGGCACATTCTGTAGAAACCCCAAGGAGAGTTTATTGATGCCCTCATTTCTGACGAGATGCTGGCATCAACATATGTCAACATATGTCAACATCCATCAAACCAATAAATGTCCTGAGAGGAACAATTAGCAAAATTAATTAGAAGATCTGCTTGATTAAAGTCATTAATGATCATGAGTAAAACATTTGTATTTGTATAGGTGTGTCTGGTTTTTACACATTTTGGATTTTATAGCAGTAACTTAGACTTGGTTAATATGTACAAGTGCTAGTAATCAAACTATTAACATCTTCCATGGACCACCAGTAATGAACAGAAGCGTGATAGACTCCAGCTGGCTACCCATTTTTTTCCCTCTGTGGACAATAGCCAATAACAAAGCATAAGTGTTTACTATTTAATTTAATAGCAGTATATATCAATAAACTGAAAAAAAAAGTATGCATATTTCAGTGAATATGCATTGAGTGAAACATTACATTGGCTATTGTCTTTACTTTTGTATATATATTTGGTTTCCTTAAAACGGTTGTTTTCAAAGTGCAGTACTGTCAATATATTTAGTAATTTGCTTGAGAAAGAACATTTACATGAATGCATTTATCTTCCCACGTAACTGTCAATAATGCATTGTTCCAGAAATCTATTTTTATGTAGATATAATTTTTATGCAAAAATTAACCTTTCTTGTAATTCCAGTGTGAAATGAAAACCATTCCTGTTCATCTGATTTTTTTCTCTATCTTCATGGAATCATGAGATGATTTTTTACAAGTCAAATGTATGATTAAGCTGAGTTCTTTTTTTTCTTTAAAAAAATTGTAAGAATATATTGACTGCTTTAGATGAATATCAAAAATTAATTCTCTAAAAATCTTTATGTTTGGCCAGTATTTCTCAGTGCTGGTATTTACACAGCAAAGACATACTGGTGATTTTCTCATATGGAAATAGGAAATGCAGAGAATATCAAAACAAAACTTGAACCGACAGAAGGAAAAGTGCATGTTCTAATCTTCTCTGTTACGAAATTTGTTATACTGTGTTTGTTTATTGGGTAAATCTCGAAACAATTTTTCTGTAAATGACGTTAATAGATTCATCTCTTTAGTATTTGGAATTAGTGTACTAAACTGAAACTACTAACCTCAGAGGATAAGCCACAAGAACATTCTCTGGGAAATCAGGGACAACATTGATATTTTCCTAGACGCAACTTTACCATATTCTGTCACCTCTGTCACTGCAGAAAGCAGCCTTTGAGACACCTGGGAAGACTCTGTTGGACTCATTAGGTGCTCCCAAGGCTGCTTGGCCATATATTTGGAGGGTGCTTGATTCTGTAGCTCTAGTAACGTTGGACGGGGCTAGGTTTTGTGGCCCTTTTAAGACCAACACTCTTTCTTGGCAAGAGAACATTGTATTTTAAGAATATATGAGCATTCAGTCATTTTCAAAGTATAGTTTTCAATTAGAATAATGTTTGTAACCATGAGTTTTATTATCTGTTTTTGGTTTTAGTTAAGGCTTCAGAATGACTTGCACGTAGTTGTAACTGCAACAGGTGGTATGTTTTGTGTTGTGTAACGTTCATAAAAGTCTCATTTCCCTATGTTTAGACATCAAGACCATGTTGTCGTTATTTTTCTAGAAATATAAAATGTAACTGTAAAAATAAGCCACTTCTCTTTATCTTCATGAATCATTTCTCCAGAAAAGACTTGCAGACCATATGCAGTATCTCTTGGCTCCATATATATATATATATTCTCCATATAAATATATATATATTCTGTCTTAACTGTCAACTGAGTATGAAAATAATTGGTTCAAATCATTTTCTTGCACTATAGCTTTACTCCAGGATAGAAGGTTGGCATTGTCTCTTCAATATTTCCTATGGGATTGGTTGGTATTCCTGATATGAATGATGCTATTTATTTCACCCTACTAGTAGATTAGTCATAAAAACTCACTCTGAACCAAATTTGGGACAAAGCCTCAAATTAGATAATATATAGTCTCTTAAGTTTCAACATTATTTACAAACTGGCCCTCCCTCCATTTACCCACCCAGAGCTACTCTAGACAGGAGCCAAGCTGGCTTGGAAGATAAAATTTCCTAGTAGCTAGCAGGAAGAAGTCGTCTTCCCTATCTTCTCCTGATCATTCATCATTAACTTCTTTCCTCTCGTTCACTGCTCTTAGCTCAAATATCTTTCCAATCACACATCCTCTTTAATCCCTTTCCTTCTGAGCCCCTCTCTTCCTAATACCTCTGTTCATTCCTCTTTTACATTTTTGACACAAACAGTGACTCAAGTAATGACAGATAAGCATTCACAGTGGTGCGTCTGTTATCAAAGAAGCGAAAAGCTACACATCTTTGAACGAAGTTACACAGCAAAGACGAACTGGTGGTTTTCTCATATGGAAATAGGAGGAAATGCAGAGAATATCAAAACAAAACTTGAACCAGCAGAAGCAAAAGTGCATGTTCTAAATCACGCCTATAATCCCAGCACTTTAGATGCTGAGGCAGGTGGATCACTTGAGCCCAGGAGTTTGAAACCAGCCTGGGCAACATGGTGAAACCAGTCTATACAAAAAATACAAAGATTAACCGAGCATGGTGGCAGGCACCTGTAATCTCAGCTACTCAGGAGGCTGAGGCAGGAGAATCGCTTGAGCCCAGAAGGTGGAGGTTGCAGTGAACCAAGATTGTGCCATTGTACTCCATCCTGGGCAACAGTGTCTCAAAAAAAAAAAAAAAAAAAATATGCTCTGACGTCCCCTTCAGAATATCCACAAAAGTCTCCACCAATGTGAGAGAGAAATAATAGTCACAGTTTGTTCATATTTAGATCAGTTGAAATGTTTCTTTTTAATTTCCTATTTTCCCAGTGATAATTCATCATGTTGATTTTCTAGCATTTTTGTTGCAGATATACAGAAGTTGAACCCGTTATGGGTCCAGTAGACTTTTGTGAGCTAGGCTTGATATTGAATTATTATTTGTACTGTGGCTCATTTGAAAGAACATGCATTCTGAATTCTAAACTGACTTAAAAGACAGCTTTGCAAACACAAGCCTTTTTAAGCTGAGGAACAATCTCTGTGTGTATCCATTGAGGAAGAAATATTAAGTGTCTGCTATCTTCTGGGCACATTTTTTGAGCAGGAGATATAATGATGAACAAGATAGACAAGGTCCTAGTTTTCTAGAACAGATGTTTAGTGGGAGAGGATTGATACAAAACAAGTAAATAAATAAATGGAGATGATCATTTCAGATGGTGATAAAGGCCGTGAAGGCTGTCAAGCAGGGTGAAGCACTGGAGAGGGAAATGGAGGGAGAAGGATGCTACTTTTAGAAAATTTGGAGGTCTCCCTGAGAAGGTGGCCTTCCAACAGAGACCTGAATAGCAGGAACCAGTTATACGGAGATGTTGGAGAAAGAACACCCCAGGCCAGGGGAACAGCACATGGAATATCTGTCAGGGGGAACAAGTGCAGTGTTTGGGGGACAGAGGGCAGTCCAGCGTGACTAGATCCTGGTCAGCTCAGGTCAGCCTTGCTGGTCACGGCAAAGAATTTGGGTTTTATTCTAAAAACAGTATGAAGCAGCTGGAGAATGTAAAGCAGAGGAGTGATCGTTTTACATTTGAAGAGCATACCCTGGCTGCTGTGTAAAGACTGGGTAATACCAGGGCTAGGATGGACACAGGTAAGACCACACAGAAGACTATGAGAGTAGTCCAGGTGAGAAATAATAGTGATTTGGCTGGAAAAAGAAAAAGGAAGAGATGTGAAATGATTCAGAATATCAAATTTTGGAAAACATTTTTGAAATTTTTAAAACACAGGGAAATACAAAGTAGAAAATAACAATTCTCTATAGTTCTCACCATCCAAAATAATATCCGTTACTATCTTGGCATTTGAAGGAAAAAAAAAAATCTTTGTATTATTTTTGCAATATTTGTTATATGATCACAATAAGTAATTCAGACAATGCATGTAATACAAAGATTAAATGTTTTAATTACCCCAAATACCACTCCCCAGAAATAACCACCGTTAGCAGTAGACTTATATCATTTAAGGCATCTTTCTATAAATATGTGCAAAGGGATTGATATATGATCGTGCAGATAGAAGGAAATACTTTATAACCCTGGAGTCATACTGCTGATGCTGTTTTTAAATAAAAATTAGTAAAATTTATTTTATTGGTGGCTCATGCCTGTAATCCCAACACTTTGGTACTCTGAAGCAGGTGGATAACTGGAGGCCAGAAGTTCAAGACCAGTCTGGCCAACATGGCCAAGTCCTGTCTCTACTAAAAATATTTTTTAAAAATTAGCTGGGTGTGGTGGCACACACCTGTAATCCCAAACACTGAGGAGGCTGAGGCATGAGAATCGCATGAACCCAGGAGACAGAGGTTGCAGTGAACCAAGATCGCACCACTACACTCCAGCCTGGGAGACAGAGTGAGACTGTCTCAAAAAAATGGTTTTATTGTATTTAACAGCAGAAAAAAAATAAAGGTAAGAAAAACTAAATAATTGTTGAACTTCCAAAAAGTGTCTCCTTATTATAGGAGTTATTATTTTCCCTTATAGTTAAGAAAAAATGCTATGAAAAATGTTAAGAGGTTTGATCAGGAGTGGATCAAGATTTCTGTGGAAAGGTTGTACAATTTAGGGGCTTTCTTTAAGAAAATGGAGTATATTTTACAAATTTTACAAAAACATGACAATGTGAACAAACTGCTGTGACCCCTTCCAGGGCATGGGAAAAAGCAAATCACCTGTGTGGATTAAAAACCTTGAAACTTAAGCTTCGTTAGCGTTACAGTAAATTCACCTCAGAGTTGGAATTATATTTTTAAGCTGCATATTCCAGTTTTAAACACATCAGATTGATTCCTTGCTATGAAAGGTAATGCTTTTGCCCATCTCTCCTCAGCTAACAATTTTAACTAATTTATATTGCCTGTGTTTATAATATTTACTTTCTATTCTGTAATCATAATTACTATGGTTATTTAGTATAAATTCCTATGTTCAAATGGATCCATTGCCTCCCAGCCCTTTAGTGTATCTTCTTCATTCTGACTGAGTTCTTTGATTCATCACTGAATTGCCTAGATTTCATTGCCAACTGCTTTTTCTTCCTTTTATTTTTTAAAGAAAGACCCATGGATTCTGCAGTTGTGAGTTTTTTGTTTGTCTGTTTGTTTTTGGAGAATGTCTTCCTATTGCTTTTGTAGTCGAACAGTATATCTTGGCTGAATGTTGTATTCTTATGTCATGTATTCTTTCCATTATAATTTTGCAGCTATTACTTCATTGTTTAATAGCATTGAATATCGCTGTGTAGTCTGAGGCCACCCTTTGTAGGTGATTTTACTTTTCTGCCTTTATCCCAAGGAATTATTTCTTTATCCACATACCTTAATAACATAGCTAAGATATGTGGAGGTGTTAGATGGTCTGCTTAAGAATTTTCCACAACATGATGTGTTATTTAAATCAGATACTGTATCATATCTTTGAAAATACCTTTTATTCTGCTTATATTGTTAACTACTTCAGGAACATCACTTATCCTTATTTTGGATCATCTTTCATCTCTTCCATATCTATTAATTTATCATTTGATGAAAATCTATTGTCATTTTCATGTCCATTCATGGTACATGAGTCCTTGCTTCTGTGTCAGTAACCAACTATCGGAAGTGTCTGCTCTGCTTCTGATGTTCTGATTTGTTTATTGATTCTAAAATTATGGTCTTTAGTCCTTAATTTGTTTTCTTACATCCACAATATCCTTTTTCATCTCATTTAGATTGCTTCATTATTCTGTCTTTAAACTTCAGTTTTCATTGAACTCATTATTCTACAGTAGGAAGTTTGTGTGAGGATTTCTTTCTGTTTATTTGAATAAAATTCTAGATTTAGTTCCTATGTGCTGTGATACTTTCATTTCATATTTTTTCTTCACTTTATTGCTCTCTCTCTCTCCTTCCCTCTTTCCTTCCTCTCTTTTCCCTCCTCCTGCCTCCCTCCCTTAGAATGCTTGCATATCTGCCGTGCGATTTCTTTTCATCTTGCTGGTTCCTGGGCAGCTTTCCCCAGACATAGTGTGAGTAGCTTCTTAAATTTCTTCCCACCTTCTTGGAGACCAGTTTGCTTCCTTTTTGAGCTATGTTTTATTGCTTGGATCTATCCACTTTTCTGCAACCTAAAGAAATTGCAGAGGGAGGTAGACAGCTCAGCTCAACTCAAGCTGTATGCAATCTTTGTTAGATTTCCTGGGCCATGCTTCCTTAGCTTGCGTTAAATGTCTCCATTATCAGCCTTTATTTCACCAAATTGATGGGGTGGGCAAGGGAATGGTGGAGGGAGAGATACCAAGGATAGCCTTTTTATAATTAACTAAAGGGTTCTATAAGAGCTAGTAGCTATCCTCGAGATAACCTGGGACTTGATGGGTTTCCCCAAAATAGTGGGCAGCCCTGGAGTGTTCACTTCTATTGAATCAGCCCTTTGATCTTTTTCTTTCATGGCACATGTTTCTGTTACTCCTTAGTAGAGAAAGGAAACATAAGGATGACTGAATGTGTTTTTCTCTAAATTTAGAGTTATTAGCAAAAATCTCAGAATTTTGTTTACCTCTCTAGGGGTGAACACAGGATTAAGAACCAAGCAACACTGTGTCTCTTTATCCTGTTCCAGAATCTTCTGTCTCTTTCTTTGGCTGCCAGTTTTGTAGTTTATTCTAGTTGTTAATGTTCCTTTCTTTGAGTGGTTACTATTGGAACTTTTTTTTTCTTTTGACTAATGTTTACTCTTTTTTTCTCCTTTGGTTAGATATTGAGGAAGGGAAGTTCTGTGAAGCAGTTTAAATTTGCCATCTTAAATCAGACTCTGGAATGTATATTTTAGAGATGGAACCTAGAGATCTTGCTAATGAATTAATGTGAAAGATGAGAGAAAGGGAGGAGTTATGAATGACTTCTTAAATTTGGGGCCTGTGCAACTGAGTGGATGATGAACAGATTAGGCTACTAGTGAAAGAAGGAAGCAAGAGTTTTTTTCAGTATTTTAAGTTTGAGAAACTTGACATCCACGTGGAATTGTCATGCAGATCATTGCAATGGTCTACTAATCTGGAACTCAGGGGAAAGATCAGGATGCTAGATATACATCTGAGAGACTCCCCAAATAGATGGTATCTAAAGCCACGTGCCTAGATGAGACCAGCTAGGGAGAGAGAATGTAAGTACAGAGAAGCGTATGATGACTATATGCTAATCAAGATCAGAAGTACATATGTATGAACTCTTCAGGCTCAGAGTAAACTTTTCTTAATCCAACAAATGTCTGAAATCTTTCAGTAAAAACGTATCAGGTTATATATATGTAAAGTTAATGTTATAAAAATAAAAATAACAAGTTAATGGTATGAAGACTCCATTTTTTCTGCTTTTAATGCAAATCTACATATATATCTTCATTTAATACACACCTTTATCATTAAAATACAGCTTTGGCTCATAGAAGATGTACATGGTGCATGTAAAAAAAGAAGCATCTTAAAGCAATGCTTTATTTTGAGGTAATGTGCTTAGTGAAAAGGACATTTTCTGGAAATCAAAAAAAACAGATTCTAGATCCAATACTTCTAATAATAATTACACTAATAAAAAATAACAGTATCAAACACATATAATCCTTCTGGTGTGGCAAGCACTGTTCTATGCACTTTATAGATATTTACTTTTTTTTTTTTTTTTTTTGGAAGCAGAGTCTTGCTCTGTTGCCCAGCCTGGAGTGCAGTGGCCGGATCTCAGCTCACTGCAAGCTCCGCCTGCCAGGTTTATGCCATTCTCCTGCCTCAGCCTCCCGAGTAGCTGGGACTACAGGCGCCCGCCACCTCGCCCGGCTAGTTGTTTTTTTTTTTTTTTTAAATAGAGACGGGGTTTCACCGTGTTAGCCAGGATGGTCTCGGTTTCCTGACCTCGTGATCCGCCCATCTCAGCCTCCCAAAGTGCTGGGATTACAGGCTTGAGCCATCGTGCCCAGCCAGATATTTACTTTTATAAGAAATTATATTGTTGTACAGCTTCCAACTACTTAATCTCTCTGGGCTTTAGGCTCCTAATTTGTAAAGCCAACCTTCCCTTTAACTTTTCAACATAATTTATCTTCAATTGTAAAGTTTTATCAAGAAACTTTAGAAATGCCTTAATGATCTTAATTTACCAAAGCAAATGGAAATTGACCCTTTTATAGTCGGGGAAGATGAAGCATTACAAAACAAAGGCAACCTGGCACCAGGGGTAAACTGTAGAGATTTGGGTCCTCTAGGACTGTATCCCAAACGTATCTTCCCTCATGTTATTGCTCATGCTCTTTCAAATCCTATCTTTTGTTCTAGGTCTTTAAGGTGAGTAACTACAGAAGTATTCCAGCCCTTCCCTGAACTCCCAGCATTTTTTGTGCTTTATGTTTGGTATTTACATATGTATGTTGTATTCTTTATGAGACTATGGGCTACTTGAGGGCAGGGACAATAACCTTTGTGACATTGTTTCACTCTGAAAGTGTCTTGCACATTAGAGACACATCATTTTTAAAATTCAGTTGTATATATTTGTACAGAGAACATATAGATAATGAAATTCGGCTTTTTTATGTAATGAAATAATTTTACTGAAATTAAAAGCATAATATTGTATAAGAGACATTGAAGCAGGGATCAAGACATGAGTCCCAGCTCTGTTGCTTCCCATCTTGTGTGGCCTTCAGAGGGCTACTGTCTAGCTTCAGTTCCCTATGAGTCAAATGGCAATATTGATACATTATTTCCTGGGTTATGGAGCTGTGAGCATTGAAGGAAATAATATATTTGAAGTACTTGTTTAAAAGAAAAACACTGAAACCATATGAAACATTTCTGTTCCTCTCAAGCAAGATGGGAGACACATGACCAATTATCTTCAACCAATTCTCAGAAACCTTGGGGTGTATGAACTGCTGCCTCCTCCTAAAACCCACACCCCAACTCAAACAGATTTTTCCCCCTCTGCTACTGATTTTGAATAAATCTGATTTATTTAACACATTTAATACAATTACTTATCAAATCAAGATGGGCGTAGTGGTAATGTGAGAATGAGTAAAAACCAATTAAGACAATGGGATGGATTCTAAGTACTTCATTTCCAGCTTAGTTCTTCCTTAATTATTCTTCTTTATATTAATTCCATGCAATAATTTGAAGAGCTTTCTTGAATTGTGTCTCTGGCTGCCCTGTAAGTGAATATAAATAAAAGCATCACACATTAAATCAACACAGGAATGCCATGTAAGCTATGGGGTTTGGATTCCTGTGAAGGCTTCATCAAGCACAGCTCTCTGTTCACAAAACAGTCTCTGTTTGTTGCAGTGATGAGTGGTTTCCTTACTCTCATGTGACCGTCGTCATATGGGCTCTGACCAGTCAGCCGTCATCACACACCAGAAAGAATTACCTTCAGATTGAGGCCTGAATACTAGTCATGTGCTGAATTTTGGACCTCAGAAGTGAAATTTTATAATTGCCCTAATTCCCTATTGCTTTTTAAGAGAGATTTTATACACAATCTTGGAATCCAGATTTTTAGCAAAATTGAAACAGAACTTAAGCCAGATTCCTCCAGATGTTATAGATTTAATACATTAAGCTGTTATATGAAATATAAGAAATAATTTGGGATCCCTTGCAGTGAACTAATTACTCAGAACAGTTTTATTGTATTTAAACAAGTAAGCATCGCCCTTTCAATAACTAGACTCAGTACAGAAGATCTGGTTGAAATTCCTTTGTCTGTGAAAGAGTACAAATAAAAAATTAATAACAGTGGTCGTTTAAAAATACACTCTAAAGAGTATTGTTGTTTGTGACCAGCTGAAATAATAGATTTAAATCTTTACAGTTTTCATTACTGCATGGTATTTCAAAACCAAGGTCATAGATGCATCTAAAATCATTAGTTGTTGTTATCTTAATATACATTTTGGCTTCATTAACATCTTAATATGGAGTTTTATGATCATTCTCTCTACCTAAATAATAAAGATTTTTTTTTTTTTTTTTTTTTTTGGCAGTATGGCAGTTACTTGCCCAGTTGCTAGGTAACAAGGCAGAGATCTCTATAGCTTTATCTGAACATGCAGCAGATGATTTTTTAGTGACAATTATTTATATCCAATATATTAAAGTATGCCACATTGATAATGATTAGACAAACTGTTGATTTACTTACTGTGCATTCTTGAGAAAGTACACAGTAAATCACAAAGCTAGTTTTTTGTCTTTTTAAAAAGCAGTTATTAATCTTTGCCACTAAGATGATCATTTTTCTAGCAAAGTAGCAATAGCTAGCTTGTTTATTTGACAATCCTTGCAACTGGCTGATATAATCAAAAGCATTGCCATACCTTTCCAACTAATTATATTGCACATCATCTGGCAATGGATGTTTTGTCCTCTATGGTGTCTGTGTAAATGTTATAAAAGTTTGATTTTTTTTTTGAAAATTGTTTTTACTCTTTGTATCACTTACTGTTTCTAATACTGTAATTGTTCAAGCACTGTAGCCCTGTATCTGAAAGTAGCACTTGATGTAGAAGACATTCTTGTTTAAAAACATTGGCAGAATTTATCATTTTGTTTTTTGTTTTTTTCTTGTCTTTTGGTACAGAACTGAAAAAAATCACAGTAGTATATCACCAATGTTATGTAATCAGCAATGGTATCTTTCTTGTTAGAGATTTTTAAACAGAAGTTATTATTAAAGAAAAGATCTGCAACTTTAAGGATAGTAACAGTGAATTTCTGTAGTAAGAAAAGGCAAAAATATCTCTTTCCACTGATTCTGGAGTTTCTCCATAATACTTGCCTTCCGTGAGATAGATTCATTTGCTTCAATGCTTCTTTACATATGCCAGGAAACAGGTGAAGTATATACTTATTCCATATTCATTTGCCTCTGTCATTTCTGCTGGTAAATCTAGATCATTATTAGATAGACTTTGTGCATTAAATTAATATTCATTTGTCACAGTCTTTTCAAAATAAAAGGTCAAATGGTGTTTTATACTGTAATAGGAAAAAGTATTGAACATGGCATTTTTGTGGTAGAATGGCTGTGATTAGTCTACAATTAGAAATTATGGTACAATTTCCTTTATAACATAAGAAATATCACAATATATAATATTAGCAAACAGGTTAGTCTTAAAATATTGAGTTTATAGGACAATAGCATAAGAAACATCTTGGGTAATATTTGTTCAGAAACTATTTCTTGATGACAGCAGAAAGAATAACATTCTGTGGAATCAAAAAACAGACACAAGGATGAGTTATTACCTGTTCTCTACAAGAGTGAATGCAAGATAACCCTGTCATTACAAGTCAGAATACCAGGAAGCCAATTTATATAGAAAACAGTTTAATATGGAAAATTGCACTTTAGTAATACCCACTAATTAAATGCCTAGTTCAATAAAATATAGCTCTTGCTGCCTGGAAAGCTATAAAAGCCACCTGGAATGATTGATTACTCTGAATTTCTATAGTCTTCAGTAAACCACAGGCAAGGCCTATATTTTATTGACTATGGACTGAAGGACTGAGCAATTTATAAGACAGTTTAACAATAATTTATTTATACTACAGTGTTCAGTTATCAATGTGGCATTTAAATACCAAACATAAAATGGAAATGAGCTCTTTGAGGGTTTTCTGCACTTCCCATACTATTTTCCATATTATTTGCAGTGATATACATGTTTGCCTAATTTTTAGAAAATATACTGCTATTCAAATCATCATTCATTATAAAAAGATTTTTTTAAAAAGCTTTTCAAGCAGGGAATTAAAGCAGTGTCAGTTTGCCATTCAAAAATTTTTTTCTCTTTATAATTTAGAATTTACTGCAAGATTTCATTAGGGTCTCTCTCTCTCTCCTTCCGGTAATTATGGGGGTCGGGGAGCAACTGTATTTATACAAAGCTTTTTAGGAACCTACCCATCTTGTAAAGCTGGGTATACTTATGCATTCCAGTTAAGTTTGATTTATATTTTTATTCCCGATTGGCATATTGTTACCAAAACCCAGTTCCATGTCGGTGCTACCTTCCTTTGTATCCACACTCTTATTTTAGTCACTTGTTATTTGAACAGACTTTCATCATCACGTGTGTCTTTTTTAAATTTTTTTACATTTTTTTTTTTTTTTTTTTTTTTTTTTTTTTTTTTTTTTTTTTTTTTGAGATGGAGTCTCGCTCTGCCGCCCAGGCTGGAGTGCAGTGGCCGGATCTCAGCTCACTGCAAGCTCCGCCTCCCAGGTTCATGCCATTCTCCTGCCTCAGCCTCCCGAGTAGCTGGGACTACAGGCGCCTGCCACCTCGCCCGGCTAGTTTTTTGTATTTTTTAGTAGAGACGGGGTTTCACCGTGTCAGCCAGGATGGTCTCGATCTCCCGACCTCGTGATCCGCCCGTCTCGGCCTCCCAAAGTGCTGGGATTACAGGCTTGAGCCACCGCGCCCGGCCATATTTTAAATTATTTTAATGAATATTTGTTTTCCTCTTGATACCTGAGCCTGTCTCCTATAGAGAAACTTAATAATCCTAAATATGAGCTGTTATTGTCTCACTTTTAGTATTTACTGACTTACAAAAGGGCTCTGTCGCCATGGGAAATAAAACTTTTAGGATTGATTTTTTAGCTTTCGGAAGGTTAGCACCCTAGTGGATATGAAGACTACATTCTTCAAAGCATTGGAGATAGTTCTGTTTTGTATCGTTCATATGTGTTTTATACTTTTAATCATTACTTTTCCTACTGTGCAAAGGAAGAGAAAAAACAAAGAATCTCAGCAATCAACTCCTTTTTTGTTTATTCAGGTGTCATGGAAATCTTGGCTGATAGGGTAATATTTAATCATTTCAAAAGCAAATGTCATTTCTGATTGGAAAAAATGATTCTAATCACATGTGTGCATGTGTGTGTGTCCTGTATATGTCAATATGAAGATTCCAAGAGAATTTGTTTGTCCAATATTCAGGGTAACTGAAAGCCTAAATGCAATTGTCTGTACTATGTGGTATTTTATTTAAACATTATCTTTATGGCACTTTGTCTCAGAAGACTTGCAGACACTGCCAAAGAATTTTCAACAAAGGTTTCTCAAATGCCACAAAAACATAAGAGGAATAGGAATTGATATTGGAGAAGAGGGGGGAAAAAACAAGAAGCAAGAGACATACATAAAGAAAAATGAGGAACTGCAAAACAAAAAGGTTAAATTTTTATAACATGCCAGTGTTATAAAAATACATGAGACAAGCTGCTGCATTTTTTCAGAGGAAAGGCGAGGATGAATGAGATATTGGAGTTGCTCATCAGACCTTAAATTACATCCTCACTCTGTGACTTATTTGTTGTGTGTGCTTTTGGAAAAATTACTAAGCTAAACCTCTCTAAGACTTCTTTTGCTCATCTGTAAAATGGTGATGATATCTACCTTGCACAGTTATTCTGAAGACTAAATGTTAGATAGGCACATAGATGGATAGCCCTCTGACAGGTGGTAGGTGCTCAATTAATGCTGGCTATTATTTTATGAAGGTTCCTGTACTTATTTCAGACCAACTTTCATCCTTAGTCCACAAAGGTCAATACATCACCAAAGTTAGGACCATAAGCGTGATGCTTCCAAACCATATGGATCTGAAAAATTAAGTTTAACAACAAGAATTTAAAGCCTGAAGCAAGCCCAGAGTGGCTAAATATGGCCTCACAGGTCGTCTTCTGCACAACACCAGAAGGCGCCACTGACACAGACAGTAGGCAATATGATGCCCTGTTCATTAGATGTGCTTTGTTAGAGTCTCTGCATTGAAAAAAGTTTAAAAATTAAGGCATTACAATTTTCGTTTTGTTCTAAAATTACTTAGGTTTTGAAACCCGTTTTGTATGCAAGGGGTGAAAGCAAATTGCTCCCTGATATGAACCATTATCTCTCAAAGGGGTACTCTGACCAAGAGTAGATTTGGTTGAAGAATAAAATTATCAGTCATATTAATTATGTCATTTTCATGCCTCCCATCACTTTAATCAATGTTGTTTCCCCAAAGTGATCACATTAAATACTTAATTTTAACAAAAGCCTCAGAAGTGTGTGTGCCTTCAGCTTTTCCTGCTCTCTTCCTGCTCTCCTATCCTCCCATCTTCCCCATAGGTTTATTACCTATTGATAGTGTGCTGTGATCCCTGTTAGGAATCGAACAGACAAGATAGCAAAGACAGAGTCCCTGACCTCAAGAAGCTTCCTCACTGGTAGGGGAGAAGCAGATCACCAGATGGGCAATAATAATAGATTTTGTCAATAACCCTTTATTGATTTTCTCAGAGTTTAGGCATTTGTTTGTGTGTTTTGAGACGGGGTCTCATTCTGTCACCCAGGTTGGAGTGCAGTGGAACCATCCATCTCAGCTCATAGCAACCTCTGCCTGGTAATGGGGCCTTTTAAGTGTTCAAAAGGACAAAATATCAGGCTAACCAGTTTGAGGTGTTGTTTTTTTTTTTTTTCCATCTTTCATTAAGTAACTTTCTTCTCCTTTTTACACAAGTAGTGCATCCTCATTAGAGAAAAAAATTAGAAAATGTGGAGAGCAGAAAGAATAATTTGCTATCCCTCTTCCCTCTTCCAGATTACATTTTAGTATGTATCATCCAGATTTTTATATATTCCATTTTAATTAAACCTTTAGAGTATACTGTATATACTCAAACCATTTTGAGGAAGAAAATAAAAGAGTGGGCGACAGATTTCATTCCTCTAGTAGATTGTAAGCTATTTAAAGGCAGGTACTGAGTCTTGCACATCCTTCATGTTTCCACTGAGGCCTAGTATATTTATATTCAGTAAATATATATGGAATAAGTGGTGTTGGGAAATAGAGGATGAATTTGTGATTAAATGGCTCCATATTCATTTTTTTCCTTACTTAAAAATTTAAGATTAAAAGAATTGTTGCCACATTAGCAAGTATGACAGTTGCTAGATCCTTCTTGATAAAAATAGGGGTCACTAGGACAATTATTGAAGGATACTTTCCTGTTTATAGCTTGAATTCTTTCAGAACTGGAATTCTTCCATCTCTTAAGCAAACAAAACCAAAACTACGTTCCCAAAACCAAACACAATGAGACAGTAAACCTTGAGCTTTACAAAAGAGATAATATTTCTTGTTTGTGACTATATTAATTCATGCATGCTTTCCATATGTACATCCCTGAAGGAAAAGGAAGAAAGCTAATTTGGATTTCTTCCACCATTAGTTTTCACTTATGAATAGTCAACCTGCTATATATACTACCTGAGTAATGGGTCAGGAAGTATTTCTTCAAGTTGATTTAAAATAAGCTTTAACTAATGTTTTTTATTATTATTATTTGTGGTAATGGAAGAGTCAAGCTGATAACTTTGGCAGCAGTATGTTTGGAGAGATTTCTTATCTCATTAGAACTTTCGGAAAATAAGAATCAAGATGATACCTTGGCTCCTTCTTAGACAGAATTTCCATTGACATTGCCCTGTCTCTGAGACCTCTCTTTGCAGTACCTCTTTAGTCACAGGAGGGACTCATTAGGCTGCAGGTAGATTCATTGTTCTTGTAGGTGCCTATCACTTAACTACATAATGTTTTTATGAGTCACTCAGACCCCAGCTGGCCCCATTAGATTGGCTGTGTTGCTACTCTGGTTAATTACATGTCATCTAATTGCATAATGTAGCTATATATGCATACTGACCTGAAGCCAAGTGCTTTTCTTTATTGTACAATTACTCTGAATAAACTCACAGTGAAAATAGATTTAAATACCTGGTATAAAATGCTGCTTCCAAAAGGTTGTTTTCGGCTTTTTACAGTGCTTTGATGCATTTTTAAAGAAAGCAGTCTAAAAATATCATGTGATTTCTACCTGTACCCTAAGGCCATTAAATATAATCTTCTGTAATTGCTCTTGTCTTCAATTTATGTAACTAAAAAGTTTGGTATCTCTGTAGTTACTGGTTATGGAGGTCCTTCTGCACATTCTTGATCATTTTAGTCCATTCTGATGATGCTTCCTATTGTCGAAAGAAACACAAAGATAACCACTTTAGCCATTCAGGCTTTGGATAAGTATTCTCTTTCATGTGAATTCAACAAATTCAATTCAACACATAATTGGAGTCCTTGATCTGGGCCAGGCATGGTGCTAGAATCCCAGAATACAAAGACATGTAAGGCCCATAACGTGGGACAGGAGCAAGCATATAACAGACACGAGTGCACTTTGTAATCTGTTCAATTACATGGTAGATTACAAGGCATATTGGTGGCACTGAGGAGGCATGCTCAGCTCTACCTAGAGAGGTTGTGGGAGACTTCTCAAAGAAGGTCATACTTGAGATGACTTCAAGGATGATCAGGAGTTCACCAGGAAAACCTGAGAAAGGGTTGAGGGTAAGGGGCACTTCCAGCAGTTACAGGAAACAGCATGGATGAAGGCATGAGAGCATCCACCATGTGGTGCCTGTGGCAGTGACTGGTAATGTAATATGAGTGAGTGTGAGGAAGAGGAGAGACATGAGGCTGTTAGACATCAGCCTCCTAGCAATGGGAAGCCATTGAAGGGACATTAAGCAGAGGTGTGGTGTGATTATATTTGTAGATGGGAAGGGTCACTTTGGTTCAATCTGCATTCGTCATGCTCTGCTAAGTTGTACTTAAAGACCAGCCTGTCCTTCAGTTTTTGTTATGGTTCCTGCAGGGTTTGATCTAAAGTATGGTATTTTGTAGGCCAGATGAATGAGGAAAACTGAATTCAAGAGCCACCGGCCAACAGGTTGTGCACCCTAGTTGCCTCCTGGCTTGTTACAGCAATGTGTCAGTTGTGTCATCACTGTAGTCCTTTTAGAGGTTATTTCTGCCTCCAGCATGCTGCCCACAAAACCAGTGCACTTTTTATCACAAACCCAGGCAATCCCTGATTATATTAGTGGTTTGGGTCCATTTATTCAGCATGTGTATGAGGACCTACTGTGTGTTCCAGGCTAGCAACATAGAGGATTAAAACAGCCCCTGCATCCCACCATTTATAGATAGAGCAGAAAAAGTGGCACAGTAAACAAACTAAAGAAATAAGAGTGGAGAGAAAGAAACCAGGAAGGCTTCCTTCAAAATATAGTATCTGCATGGCATCCTGAGGGAGGAAGCAAGGAGGCCTAGACAGGCAAACAGACAACGGAGCTGCTGAGAACTGGAAGGGCTTCAGGCCAGAGTGTGGAAAGGGAGGAGAGAGTTGGAAAGAGAAGGAGCTAAAGAGATCAGAAGGGGCCAGATCCGCAAGGGCTTGAACACAATGCCGAGGCCTGTCTTAGAAGGCATGGGGAGCCACTGGAGGGTTTTAAACAGGGGGAATTTACGTGGTCAGCTTTCCAGAGAGATTGTTCTGACAGCACAGAGAGCAGATGCGATACTGCAATACTGGGCTCTGGTAATAATGCTGGTAAGAAAGAATCAGGGCTGGAACCAAATTAGCATCTGTGGAACAGGGAGCAAGGATAGGTCCCAAAGAGAGGCAAAGAGGCAGAATTGTCTAAGATTTGTGATTCAGTGGAGATGAATAAGAGGGCAAAGTCTAGGATGAAAAAGGGTGGTTTCTAGTCCACAGATGGTACAGTTTTTTGATGGATGCTGCTGTCATTATATGAAGTTACACTTTTGTTTAAACTGTTTAAGTCATTTTATTGCTAAACTTGAAGGTTAAAATTTATAATGATACAATTGAAAGAGGAGTAAAATTAGCTTTTTGAACCTAAAATTTACTTTGGGGCCAGCTATGTGTGTCTTTTTTATGACATAGTAGAAGTTACTAAGATCTCTTATTTTATATCTGTATGGCAGTTCAAGTTTATTACAAGGAGCTTCTCCTGTATACTCTCCAGTATTATTAATTTCTTATCTTCCTCCTTTCATGTGTGCATTTCTGCAAATATTTTTCCAAATATATTTACTTTTCTAAACATACAGATATATTTGTTAGCTTGCATTTTCCCTATATTCAGGTATTTTTAACCAGGTTTCTAGTCCTTTTGTCCAATAAATCTCCATGTTTCCTCTCTGTCACTCTTATTCTTCCTGTTTTACAGATCATTAAAATGAATGTTCTATCCACCCCAAACAACAGGAGCCTTAGCGTCACCTCTTAAACACCTTCCTCCCAACGAGATTGACTGTAATGTATTATTACCCTTCATTTATTATCTCCCCAGTTCCTGTTCAAGCTAAAGTCACTTAGTTTTGTGAAGGAAATTGTGTGAGACGTTCTCCCAAATGCGCTAATAAAATTCAAATATATCACATCTGCTCCACTTCCTTAAACTAGTAATCTTGTAATTCCATCAGAAAAGCAATCAAATTTGGCGTGCCATTTTTTTTCCTTCATAAAGCTCGGCTTCTTATTTCTTTTGGGTTTATTCCCTCTAGATGTTAGCAGATTTTTATTGCTCTCACAATATTGCAAACTTGCCGAGTTACAGTTTTCAGGGTCACTTTCATTGTTTGAAAATCTGGGCTTTTTTTTTTTTTTTTTTTTGGCCTCATTTTGTGGTACCTAAATATTTGGCTTCCTACTGATTCTGCGTGTTTTAGATTAGCCAGCTACATTGTTTATAGAGGACAGTAGTCAAAGTGAAAAGAGGCAGACAGATAATGGCCCATTATCTGAAGCCATCTTTTCACAGTGTTTCCAAGTCATCCTGACTCCATCATCACCACCTTACTTGCCGACAGGCTTCTGCTCCTTTCCAGGGTTTTGTGACTTACAACATCCTTTTCCCCCACCCACTATATGTGAGCCATTAGCATTAACTCAACTGCTTTTGCTGCCCTTTGGAAGAGAACACACATATCATTTCATTTTTGCTTATTTCCCATTCACTCATGTTTCTGTTTAGTGGCAAGTAAAGTAATTTTTACCTCTAGGACTATGACTATCTTTTTTCAGTGGGGTATTCTTTGAATCATTGGTTCTGGAACTTCATGATGAAGGCATTGTTTTTAAGTTGGATACTCTAGGGCCCGTTTCAGGGCAGTTGCCCCTTTGATTCCTCCCCTCAAGTGAGGATTTGTCCACCACATCTGCACAAGGGTATAACCTTTTCAGGTTGTCAAGGTCTCCTCTTCCACCTTTTCCGTTTTCTTATGCTCGATTACTGTCTTTCCTGTTAATACATACATCAATAGACACTTTTCTTTTTGCAGATTTTATTACTTTTTTAAACTTTATATCACTTAATGCTTCTCTTTCTCAACAAACAAATATGACCATGCTTAAACTGTATTGGGGACTTACAGGCTTATTTGAGTAGGAATGGAGATCATTTTATTTCATTCATTCATTCATTCATTCATTCAACAAACACTTAATGAGTAAGTCTTAGGTGTCAAATACATGACCACAAAGATAAGTCGCTCCTTTCAAAACATTCACAAGATCATGAAGGAGTTGGCAATGGAAGCAATTCTAACATGGTGTGATATGTGCTGTGCCAGAGGTGGATTTATAGGGTGTAGCAGAGGCACCACTCTAAAGAGATTAAGGTTCTGAAGAAGAATAACCCAATTTCAGGTCTGGAAGATTCAGGATGAGTTTTCCAGGAAACAAGGGGGAAACGGCATTTCTTTTTTTTTTTTTTTTTAATTTATTTATTATTATTATACTTTAAGTTGTAGGGTACATGTGCATAACGTGCAGGTTTGTTACATATGTATACTTGTGCCATGTTGGTCTACTGCACCCATCAACTCGTCATTTACATCAGGTATAACTCCCAATGCAATCCCTCCCCCCTCCCCCCTCCCCATGATAGGCCCCGGTGTGTGATGTTCCCCTTCCTGAGTCCAAGTGATCTCATTGTTCAGTTCCCACCTATGAGTGAGAACATGCGGTGTTTGGTTTTCTGTTCTTGTGATAGTTTGCTAAGAATGATGGTTTCCAGCTGCATCCATGTCCCTACAAAGGACGCAAACTCATCCTTTTTTATGGCTGCATAGTATTCCATGGTGTATATGTGCCACATTTTCTTAATCCAATCTGTCACTGATGGACATTTGGGTTGATTCCAAGTCTTTGCTATTGTGAATAGTGCTGCAATAAACATACGTGTGCATGTGTCTTTATAGCAGCATAATTTATAATCCTTTGGGTATATCCCCAGTAAAGGGATGGCTGGGTCATATGGTACATCTAGTTCTAGATCCTTGAGGAATCGCCATACTGTTTTCCATAATGGTTGAACTAGTTTACAATCCCACCAACAGTGTAAAAGTGTTCCTATTTCTCCACATCCTCTCCAGCACCTGTTGTTTCCTGACTTTTGAATGATCGCCATTCTAACTGGTGTGAGATGGTATCTCATTGTGGTTTTGATTTGCATTTCTCTGATGGCCAGTGATGATGAGCATTTTTTCATGTGTTTGTTGGCTGTATGAATGTCTTCTTTTGAGAAATGTCTATTCATATCCTTTGCCCACTTTTTGATGGGGTTGTTTGTTTTTTTCTTGTAAATTTGTTGGAGTTCTTTGTAGGTTCTGGATATTAGCCCTTTGTCAGATGAGTAGATTGCAAAAATTTTCTCCCATTCTGTAGGTTGCCTGTTCACTCTGATGGTAGTTTCTTTTGCTGTGCAGAAGCTCTTTAGTTTAATGAGATCCCATTTGTCAATTTTAGCTTTTGCTGCCGTTGCTTTTGGTGTTTCAGACATGAAGTCTTTGCCCATGCCTATGTCCTGAATGGTACTACCTAGGTTTTCCTCTAGGATTTTTATGGTATTAGGTCTAACATTTAAGTCTCTAATCCATCTTGAATTAATTTTCGTATAAGGAGTAAGGAAAGGATCCAGTTTTAGCTTTCTACTTATGGCTAGCCAATTTTCCCAGCACCATTTATTAAATAGGGAATCCTTTCCCCATTTCTTGTTTTTCTCAGGTTTGTCAAAGATCAGATGGCTGTAGATGTGTGGTATTATTTCTGAGGACTCTGTTCTGTTCCATTGGTCTATATCTCTGTTTTGGTACCAGTACCATGCTGTTTTGGTTACTGTAGCCTTGTAGTATAGTTTGAAGTCAGGTAGCGTGATGCCTCCAGCTTTGTTCTTTTGACTTAGGATTGTCTTGGAGATGCGGGCTCTTTTTTGGTTCCATATGAACTTTAAAGCAGTTTTTTCCAATTCTGTGAAGAAACTCATTGGTAGCTTGATGGGGATGGCATTGAATCTATAAATTACCTTGGGCAGTATGGCCATTTTCACGATATTAATTCTTCCTATCCATGAGCATGGTATGTTCTTCCATTTGTTTGTGTCCTCTTTTATTTCACTGAGCAGTGGTTTGTAGTTCTCCTTGAAGAGGTCCTTTACATCCCTTGTAAGTTGGATTCCTAGGTATTTGATTCTCTTTGAAGCAATTGTGAATGGAAGTTCATTCATGATTTGGCTCTCTGTTTGTCTGTTATTGGTGTATAAGAATGCTTGTGATTTTTGCACATTAATTTTGTACCCTGAGACTTTGCTGAAGTTGCTTATCAGCTTAAGGAGATTTTGGGCTGAGACAATGGGGTTTTCTAAATATACAATCATGTCATCTGCAAACAGGGACAATTTGACTTCTTCTTTTCCTAACTGAATACCCCTGATTTCTTTCTCTTGCCTAATTGCCCTAGCCAGAACTTCCAACACTATGTTGAATAGGAGTGGTGAGAGAGGACATCCCTGTCTTGTGCCAGTTTTCAAAGGGAATTTTTCCAGTTTTTGCCCATTCAGTATGATATTGGCTGTGGGTTTGTCATAAATAGCTCTTATTATTTTGAGGTATGTTCCATCAATACCGAATTTATTGAGCGTTTTTAGCATGAAGGGCTGTTGAATTTTGTCAAAAGCCTTTTCTGCATCTATTGAGATAATCATGTGGTTCTTGTCTTTGGTTCTGTTTATATGCTGGATTATGTTTATTGATTTGCGAATGTTGAACCAGCCTTGCATCCCAGGGATGAAGCCCACTTGATCATGGTGGATAAGCTTTTTGATGTGTTGTTGAATCCGGTTTGCCAGTATTTTATTGAGGATTTTTGCATCGATGTTCATCAGGGATATTGGTCTAAAATTCTCTTTTTTTGTTGTGTCTCTGCCAGGCTTTGGTATCAGGATGATGTTGGCCTCATAAAATGAGTTAGGGAGGATTCCCTCTTTTTCTATTGATTGGAATAGTTTCAGAAGGAATGGTACCAACTCCTCCTTATACCTCTGGTAGAATTCAGCTGTGAATCCATCTGGTCCTGGACTTTTTTTGGTTGGTAGGCTATTAATTATTGCCTCAATTTCAGAGCCTGCTATTGGTCTATTCAGGGATTCAACTTCTTCCTGGTTTAGTCTTGGAAGAGTGTAAGTGTCCAGGAAATTATCCATTTCTTCTAGGTTTTCCAGTTTATTTGCGTAGAGGTGTTTATAGTATTCTCTGATGGTAGTTTGTATTTCTGTGGGGTCGATGGTGATATCCCCTTTATCATTTTTAATTGCGTCGATTTGATTCTTCTCTCTTTTCTTCTTTATTAGTCTTGCTAGTGGTCTGTCAATTTTGTGGATCTTTTCAAAAAACCAACTCCTGGATTCATTGATTTTTTGGAGGGTTTTTTGTGTCTCTATCTCCTTCAGTTCTGCTCTGATCTTAGTTATTTCTTGCCTTCTGCTAGCTTTGGAATGTGTTTGCTCTTGCTTCTCTAGTTCTTTTAATTGCGATGTTAGAGTGTCAATTTTTGATCTTTCCTGCTTTCTCTTGTGGGCATTTAGTGCTATAAATTTCCCTCTACACATTGCTTTAAATGTGTCCCAGAGATTCTGGTATGTTGTATCTTTGTTCTCATTGGTTTCAAAGAACATCTTTATTTCTGCCTTCATTTCGTTATGTACCCAGTAGTCATTCAGGAGCAGGTTGTTCAGTTTCCATGTAGTTGAGCGGTTTTGATTGAGTTTCTTAGTCCTGAGTTCTAGTTTGATTGCACTGTGGTCTGAGAGACAGTTTGTTATAATTTCTGTTCTTGTACATTTGCTGAGGAGTGCTTTACTTCCAATTATATGGTCAATTTTGGAGTAAGTATGATGTGGTGCTGAGAAGAATGTATATTCTGTTGATTTGGGGTGGAGAGTTCTATAGATGTCTATTAGGTCTGCTTGCTGCAGAGATGAGTTCAATTCCTGGATATCCTTGTTAACTTTCTGTCTTGTTGATCTGTCTAATGTTGACAGTGGAGTGTTGAAGTCTCCCATTATTATTGTATGGGAGTCTAAGTCTCTTTGTAAGTCTCTAAGGACTTGCTTTATGAATCTGGGTGCTCCTGTATTGGGTGCATATATATTTAGGATAGTTAGCTCTTCCTGTTGAATTGATCCCTTTACCATTATGTAATGGCCTTCTTTGTCTCTTTTGATCTTTGATGGTTTAAAGTCTGTTTTATCAGAGACTAGTATTGCAACCCCCGCTTTTTTTTGTTCTCCATTTGCTTGGTAAATCTTCCTCCATCCCTTTATTTTGAGCCTATGTATGTCTCTGCGTGTGAGATGGGTCTCCTGAATACAGCAGACTGATGGGTCTTGACTCTTTATCCAGTTTGCCAGTCTGTGTCTTTTCATTGGAGCATTTAGTCCATTTACATTTAAGGTTAAGATTGTTATGTGTGAACTTGATCCTGCCATTATGATATTAACTGGTTATTTTGCTCGTTAGTTGATGCAGTTTCTTCCTAGCCTCGATGGTCTTTACATTTTGGCATGTTTTTGCAATGGCTGGTACCGGTTGTTCCTTTCCATGTTGAGTGCTTCCTTCAGGGTCTCTTGTAAGGCAGGCCTAGTGGTGACAAAATCTCTAAGCATTTGCTTATCTGTAAAGGATTTTATTTCTCCTTCACTTATGAAACTTAGTTTGGCTGGATATGAAATTCTGGGTTTAAAATTCTTTTCTTTAAGAATGTTGAATATTGGCCCCCACTCTCTTCTGGCTTGTAGAGTTTCTGCCGAGAGATCTGCTGTGAGTCTGATGGGCTTCCCTTTGTGGGTAACCCGACCTTTCTCTCTGGCTGCCCTTAAGATTTTTTCCTTCATTTCAACTTTGGTGAATCTGGCAATTATGTGTCTTGGAGTTGCTCTTCTCGAGGAGTATCTTTGTGGCGTTCTCTGTATTTCCTGGATTTGAATGTTGGCCTGCCCTACTAGGTTGGGGAAGTTCTCCTGGATGATATCCTGAAGAGTGTTTTCCAACTTGGTTCCATTTTCCCCCTCACTTTCAGGCACCCCAATCAGACGTAGATTTGGTCTTTTTACATAATCCCATACTTCTTGCAGGCTTTGTTCATTTCTTTTTCTTCTTTTTTCTTTTGGTTTCTCTTCTCGCTTCATTTCATTCATTTGATCCTCAATTGCTGATACTCTTTCTTCCAGTTGATCGAGTCGGTTACTGAAGCTTGTGCATTTGTCACGTATTTCTCGTGTCATGGTTTTCATCTCTTTCATTTTGTTTATGACATTCTCTGCATTAATTACTCTAGCCGTCAATTCTTCCACTTTTTTTTCAAGATTTTTAGTTTCTTTGCGCTGGGTACGTAATTCCTCCTTTAGCTCTGAGAAATTTGATGGACTGAAGCCTTCTTCTCTCATCTCGTCAAAGTCATTCTCCGTCCAGCTTTGATCCGTTGCTGGCGATGAGCTGCGCTCCTTTGCCGGGGGAGATGTGCTCTTATTTTTTGAATTTCCAGCTTTTCTGCCCTGCTTTTTCCCCATCTTTGTGGTTTTATCTGCCTCTGGTCTTTGATGATGGTGATGTACTGACGGGGTTTTGGTGTAGGTGTCCTTCCTGTTTGATAGTTTTCCTTCTAACAGTCAGGACCCTCAGCTGTAGGTCTGTTGGAGATTGCTTGAGGTCCACTCCAGACCCTGTTTGCCTGGGTATCAGCAGCAGAGGCTGCAGAAGATAGAATATTTCTGAACAGCGAGTGTAGCTGTCTGATTCTTGCTTTGGAAGCTTCCTCTCAGGGGTGTACTCCACCCTGTGAGGTGTGGGGTGTCAGACTGCCCCTAGTGGGGGATGTCTCCCAGTTAGGCTACTCAGGGGTCAGGGACCCACTTGAGCAGGCAGTCTGTCCCTTCTCAGATCTCAACCTCCGTGTTGGGAGATCCACTGCTCTCTTCAAAGCTGTCAGACAGAGTCGTTTGCGTCTGCAGAGCTTTCTGCTGCTTTTTTGTTGTTGTTGTTGTTGTTGTGTAGCTGTGCCCTGTCCCCAGAGGTGGAGTCTACAGAGACAGGCAGGTTTCCTTGAGCTGCTGTGAGCTCCACCCAGTTGGAGCTTCCCAGCAGCTTTGTTTACCTACTTAAGCCTCAGCAATGGCGGGCGCCCCTCCCCCAGCCTCGCTGCTGCCTTGCGGGTAGATCACAGACTGCTGTGCTAGCAATGAGGGAGGCTCCGTGGGCGTGGGACCCTCCCGGCCAGGTGTGGGATATGATCTCCTGGTGTGCCTGTTTGCTTAAAGCGCAATATTGGGGTGGGAGTTACCCGATTTTCCAGGTGTTGTGTGTCTCAGTTCCCCTGGCTAGGAAAAGGGATTCCCTTCCCCCTTGCGCTTCCCAGGTGAGGCGATGCCTCGCCCTGCTTCAGCTCTCGCTGGTCGGGCTGCAGCAGCTGACCAGCACCGATCGTCTGGCACTCCCCAGTGAGATGAACCCAGTACCTCAGTTGAAAATGCAGAAATCACCGGTCTTCTGTGTCGCTCGCGCTGGGAGTTGGAGACTGGAGCTGTTCCTATTCGGCCATCTTGCTCCGCCCCCCGGGAAACGGCATTTCATAGGAAAGTATGGTCTTACAAGATGGATCCTCTCAACTTATCCTAAATCCTCCTTCCAGACCTTCTCATCTTTGTATTACTGGCCGATCAAGGAGAAACTAAAAGTTCGTATGAAACACAGACACAGAGGCTGGAGGAAGAAAGTAGGTGTTAAGTTTGTTAAGTGTATTAGTTTTACTAGGGCTTCCATAACAAAGTACCACAGTGACTAAAACAAAAGTAATTTATTGTCTCACAGTTCTGGAGGCTGTGCCTCCAGCCTCCAGAACCCTGATCAAGGTATCAGCAGGATTGTCTCTTCTGAGACCGCTCTCCTTGGCTTCCTGATGGCCCCCTTTTCACTTTGCCCTCAGAGGGTCAACCCTCTGTAATGTCTGTGTTTTAGTCTCAATATGAGACACCAGTCTTATGGGATTAGGGCTTACCCTAATGCCCCCATATTAACTTAATTAGCTTTTTTTTTTTTTTTTTTTTTTGAGATAGGGTCTCACTCTGTCACCCAGACTGGAGTGCAGTGGCACAATCCCAGCTCATTGCGACCTCCACCTCCAGGACTCAAGTGGTTCTCCTGCCTTAGCATCCCGAGTAGCTGAGATTACAGGCACATGCCACCATGCCCAGCTAATTTTTGTATTTTTAGTAGAGACAAGGTTTCACTGTGTTGCCCAGACTGGTCTCAAACTCCTGACCTCAAGCAATCTGCCCGCCTCAGCCTCCCAAAGTGCTGGGTTTACAAGCGTGAGCCACCATGCCCAGCCATTCATTAGCTCTTTTAAAGCCCTGTCTTCAACTACAATCTCATTCATAGGTTCTGGAGATTAGGGCTTCAACATATGAATTTGGGGAGATGCAATTCAGCCTGTAAGAGTTGGTATTTAGTCTTTGGTAGTGTTTGAACTAATGGTATAACTGGACTCCAGAGTCACTTGACTTAACTAAAAGGGTATATGATGAGCTCTTATCTGCCCAACAAACTATTAAAATCTTTTACGTTTATATCAAATTTTATTATAAATGTCCTATATTTCCTGTGTAGCTCTGTTTAGAATGAAAATATTATAGAGCCCATAACTTATTATATAATAAACTTTGTTCCTAAGGGCCCAGGACATGTGACAGTGTACAAGCTTTTTCTGTACTATATTGAAAGCTACATCACATTCATTGTCATTGCTAAAGTGATAAGATTTCACATCACTTAAATTCCAGTAATTTGTTCCCACTGTAGAAGAAAAACTCACTTGTCTTGATTTAGATGGATCATCGATCTACATTATCTAGATGTAGATAAAGAATATTTTTTTTAATTAAAAAAAAAAGTTCCTCAAATGTGTAACTGCTTCTTGAATATCCTTTATGGAAAAATAATTTTGTGTTAAATATGAAAGACTTTGAAATGTCTTTTTATTTTCACACATTAATAATTTTTCTAGTATGGTCTTTGGTAGTCTTACCAGAAAAGTTGTGTAATGATCAGAAGATGTTGGTTCTAATTTTCAACTGACCCACTGATTTCTTTGTGATTTGTGCAAGGCATCTAATTTTTTTGAGCTTTTGTTTCCTCACTGGTCAAATGCAGATAACTATGTCTATATCAATCAAGCTTATTTTGTATTTTTTACTCTTGTGCACTTTTCTATTGTAGAAATTATGTTATTGAATTAGTATGTAAGACAGTACTTAGACTAAATATCAGAATTTACTTTTACATGTCAATATAAATCACACTTTATGAGGGAAGAGAGAAAATTATGGATGATAGTATTTATGTGAGCAGAAAGTAATAATGTCTTGCCATAATGGGATTGATTTAGAAAAAAAGGAATTTGAAATTCAAAAGGAGTAAGATGTAAGAAACCTTGCAGATCGCTTACATTACATGAGGAAGAAGTTAAAATGTAGACCATTAGAGTCATTCTTAAGGAAAAATGAAAAAGACTTCTTTGAGGCAAATTTAAAAAAGGGAAAAAGACCTGACCTCAGTTCAAAGAGGTGGGAGGAAATTTTTATTAGATGAGAAAGGAAGAAATGAAATGGCGACACCTTCCCTGCCCCTACTCTAAGTCTGAATAATCAAAGGAATGACACAAGCCTGCACAGAATATGTCTCCTCTTGCAAAATCGTCTATAAGGGACCTTTCTTGTTAGTGTGGAGCAAAGGCATTGTGTAAGCACTATCAGAGCCTGGTACGGCATTGAGTGTGGCACAAAGAAGGTTTGTCGTCCTGGGCCTGCCTCCTGGATGCTGACATAGATGCAGAAGGATGAGATGGATAACGAGGCTGTGTGCTGGACAGAAGCTGACAGCCAAGTATTTGCATTTGTTGTACAAGCTTTGTTAGCAGGAAGTGAAATGTGGTTAGGGCATCACCACTCATTTCCAGTTAATTGGGGAAGATGGAGTGGATGGGGTGGAAGAGCGGGCTCAGCCGCTTTCCTCATCATCTCCCAGCTGGACTCCCTGCTGCCCTAATATCTTCTCCCAGGCAGGCCTGAAAGCAGTGGCTTATTTAAATAGCAAAGGAAAGAAAAAGGTGAGGGAGGGAGGAAAAGGAAGTAAAGAACACATGCTCCGCAAAGCTCTTCTCTTCAATTTGATTTCTGTCTGTCTGGCAAAATAACTTCTGGGACCACCATCTTTATTGGATTTCGGGCCTGGATCCGCCTACACCTCACTGCAGCGTATTATTGAAGACAGCTGCTAGCAAACCCTTCCACTGCTCTAGGAATGCATAGCTGACCAGAATCATCATTTGCACAGTGATCCCGAAAGCACAGTAATAATCACAGTGAACATTTGTTTAAGCATTGTTTAAGCATTGGGCTCTTCTAAGTGCTTTAGATTGAATTGAATTCTCATTGAATCTTTCTAACAATTCCAGGAGCTGGGTACATTTCCATCTCCCTGTTACAGGTAAAGAAACTGAAGCACAGGCTCTCCCAAACCTGCTGGTGGCCATGCCAGAGCTGGGGTCCAGCACACCCCCTCTTAACTACTGCACCCCAAGTGAAAAAGTCAGGTAGATCTTGGCTATTGACAGGACTACTTTCTGGTTTTCAGGACATTTTGCCATATTCCGTTATGTACTCTTAATGTGAAACAGAAGGTTTTATTATCCCCATCATACAGAACAAAGTGAGGCTCAAAGGAGTTAAATGACAGCGAGTGGCTGAATAATGAAATTTTTGGAAAAGTAGTAATGGACATGGTATCTTTGTGTTTTAAGACTTGAATCTCCCCCACAAGTATATGTGGATAATCAGCACATTCGGGGAAGTTTGTTTTTCATGTATTCAGTATTTTTTTAAAGGGGACAATTATGTCATCAGCCTTTGAGATAATTTGGGAAATACCTTTTCTACATGGCTAAACATTAACATCTAAATGTTAATGTTTATATATATACACATATAAAGATGTGTGTGTGTGTATATATATATATACACACACACACATACACACAGGCATATATATGTGTGTATCTGTGTATGTGCATGCATTCCACACACAATTTTGTATAATTTGTACCTTTGAAGCTCAAAATGAGAATATTGCAAAAATTTAATTAGATTGATGGCTACCGAAGATAGTTGTCACAATTCTGGAAGCCTCTGGAGTTCCAGGATTTTAGTTACTTTAATTTTCACCAGAAAAAGGAATTAAGTGCTGACAGACAGGCCTCAGGCATATCTTCGGGTTGTAACTCCATCCGGGGTCTCACAGTTCCTTTGTCACCCAGGTTGGCACAAGTCTTATCCGGACTCATGAGTTCTTGAACTCCCCACCAGGCTTCATCCTTCCCAGGAGTGTTTTGACTCATGCCCAGTCCTCATAGGGGAACATCTCACCCTTGAATGGGTGGAAGGTGGTGGTGGAGACAGAAACTTCATCCCAGGCCCTGGGTCTGTTCACTTCTTAATAAATATTTATTGAATACCAAGCACGCATCAAGCACTGTGGAAGGAACTGGGGTATAATTAATGGTGAAAATAAAAAATTCCTGTCCTCATGGAGCTTATGGTTTGAGTATCTTTGATGACATGTCTCAAAAGAAGGTGGGAGTGTACAAGGGCTACTTGGCCAAAGAATAAGCTACTGTGGGACACATGGAGTGTTTTCAGGCTCTGGCATCCATATCTTCACTGCTTCTCAATCATCTTGTGCCTTTGGATACACGTAACATCTCCAGATTCTTTGTGGGTTTTTTCTACAAAACAGTTATAAAATATATCTCTCAAAAGACTCTTGAGGAGACAAATGAGAACAGTACATCAAGCCCCTAACAGAATGCCTGAAACATAAAAGGTACTGAGTAAAGATTAGTTATCTGGCACAAAGTCCCCCACCCTACCCTTTATTTCAGGAACAGAGGAAAGGGCTCAGCTGGTGAGAGACTAGATAAATAGTAGTCAATCAGGACAGCCCCCATTTGCTGAGCAGTAATCAAATAGGGTCAGGTCTCATGCTAAGTGTGTTAGCAATGTCATTCCACTTTGTGGATTGACTTTTGGTTATTCCAACTCGACCCAGATTTTGTCTTCATTCCAGAAGATAATCAGCACATTCGGGGAAGTTTGTTGTTCATGTATTTGGTATTTTCTTTAAAGGGGGCAATTAGTCATGTCATCATCTTTTGAGATAACTTGGGAAACACCTTGTCTACACAGCTAAACATTAACATCTGAATGCTTCATGCTCATTTAAAGCCATTAGGGGATTTTTTATTTTTTAAAGATCTCTTTTCTAACATGTGCATCTTGCAAAAGATTTTGAAACCGTGTCTCTGCAATATGCACCATCCCTGGATTCTTCCACCTCCAGACAGCTGGATTCCTAGTCTGCAACATGAGGCGAGCTACTCCTGGGACGTTCCAAGCAGCCCACACCTAACACCAGTGTTCCCGTTCCATGCGCAGCCCACACTTGGCACCTCTCCTCCAGCCCCCTCGGGCCCAGGGTGTGTTCTGCCTTGAATTACGGGTTTTTATCTATTTGAGTCTAGACTTTTCTCCTTGCAGACTCTGAGTGTCCAGAGCTACTGAAACATGTTTACTAATCAATCAGTGCAGAATGTGTTTTAATCAGTGGTTTGATAGACAAACAGAGGAGACAGTCAGATGGAGGTGTTTGGGATTGTGGTGTTTAGATCGCTCCCCTGCTAAGACAGGGCAGGCTCTCATGAATGAAATGTCTAAGCGAATACAGGCCAGCTTCAAAGTTGGGTGATGCAAAGAATGCTTTCCCTCCCATAAATGGCAGAAGCTTTACGAAGTAGTATCCAGAAAGAAAACTGACTTATATTCTAAAAGACATAATTTGCTCTAAGAAGTTTATGAAAGAAATGAAGATGACAGCTGCCTTTTTCCTACTGTTAGCTGCTGATTGCCTTTGGTCATATTTCATTTTGATTCGGCTCTTTCCTGTCTGTAGGATATTACCATTACATTTTTGTGCCATTTGAGATTTTCTCTTGTTGTCACGTGTAGGAAATAGATTACATTCTTCTTGTCTGTGAAGCCAAAGAGATTGTTTTATTTGAAGATGGCCTTGCACTGTCTGGACTAAAGTACAAAAGAGATTGGGTGCCAGAAGAGTCTTTCCTTGAGATGTGATTTCTTGCAATGGCTCTAAAGAAGGATCAGGGTAATCCAGTTGACCTGGAAACTCATCCTAACCCATAGTGACTGGAGCAGCACAAATCATTACTCCTCTGGGTGGCTGCCTCTTGGTTATAGATTCTGCTTCCATAAGAAATTCATTTTTAGAGGAAGCTATGTACAGTTTCTGCATGTAGTTTTTCCCTATTTATGCATCTATATAATCCTCACCTTTCCACATGGGGCTTATTTGTATAGTTATGTATTCATTTGACCAAAATTTATGTAGTATCTCCTTATGTATCACGTAAGACTCCAAGTGCTGGGATATTTAAAAAGCACGATCCTCACCCATACTCAAAACCAACTAGGGGAGACCAAGATACAAAGAGACTGTGAAGATACGGTATGAAATTACTGCAGTAGAGATAGCCACAGCTCTTGCGGAAGCATAGTGTAGGGTACCTAAGCCAGAGAGAGGAAGGTCAGGAGGAACTTTCTGCAAGAAGCCATGTTGTATAGGAAAAGGGAGATGAGACTGACCTGACCAGGCTGTGCTTTCTAGCATGAGGAGGGTTGCAATAGGTAGCAAAAGAGAGAGGTGTTTTATGAGGAGGAAGCAGTGCCCCCAAAGGTACAGGGGCCAGAGGGAACTTGGTGCATTTAGAGAATCTTATGTACAGTCCTCTGGATAAGCGTCAAGCATGGCTGAGGTGATATAGTGATATTGCAGCAGTGGGTTGGAGCCAGGTGGGAGAGGGCTAAGCCCTCCCAATGTGCATATGTCAGCCTGTGGGCAGTGGGGAGCCATGGAAGAATTCTGATGAGGTGACAGCTGTGTTTTTGAAAGGTCATTCTAGCTGGGTGTGGGAAATAGATGGGCATGGAGCAAGACCAAATATAAGAAAACCACTTAGGAAATCAGTGTATTAATGTAGGTGAGAAGGCCCAGAGCCTAGATGGAGGAAGTAGCAGTGAGATGGACAGTCGGAGATTCCCAGGAGTGCTGTAACTGAAGAACATGGTGACTGCTCTGGCAACATGCCAGAGACACTCTTGCTTTAGGGCCTACTTTGCTACATATGAATGTTTGTGTCTCCCTAAAATTTATATGTTGAAATCCTAACTCCCAAAGTGATGGTATTAGGAGGTGGGGCCTTTGGGAGGGGCTTAGTACCTTAAGAAGAACAACAACAACCTGGAGATATCCTCAGGCTCCCCCGGCTTTTCTGTCACTTGCATGTGAGGTTACAGTGAGAAGACGACCATCTATTAGGAAGTGTGCCCTCACCAGATACCGAATCTGCCAGCACTTTGATCTTGGACTTCCCAGCCTCCAGAACTGTGAGAAATAAATTTGTGTTGTTTTAAAGCTACCCAGCCAATGACATTTTGTTATAGCAGCCCAAATGGATTAAGACAGGCCCTTTATACTAGCTGTTGCCTTGGCCCAAAGTGATTTGTCCCCAGATACCTGTGTGGGTCTCTCCCTCATCTCAAGTCTTGGCTCTGGTGCCACCTTCTCACTGAAGCCTATCCTGACCACCCTATTTAACACTGCACACTCCACCTCCCCACCAACACACACATCAATTCCTATCACCCTTTACATGCTCTTATTTTTCCCTGTCTCGTTCATTCGCTTTCTTTTTTTTTTTTTTTTTTTTTTTTTTGAGACGGAGTAAATTTAATTATTCTTATGTTCATGATCTTTCTCTCCTGCTGGAATATAAGCTCCATGAGGGCAGGAGTGTTTTTGTTTTGCGTTGTCCACTCTTATATCCCAAGCTCTAAACTAATGCCAGGAACATAGTAGCCACTCGGCTAACACTTGTTAAATAACTGGATGGGTGTTGGAATTGAAGATAAAAGAAGAGGCATGGATGATGCCAAATTTTCTTCCAGCTTGGGCAGATGAATGGGGAGGGGAGGGACATAATTTATCACAATGGGGACCAAAGAAGAAGAACAAGAAATGGGGAAGATGATGAGTTCTGCTTGAAACATTTGTCAGGTGGTAAGATCAAAAGTCTGAAGATAGAAATGGGAGACCAGAGGAACAGCAAGAAAGATTTGGGGTGGTAGAGAGTAGGGGCTGACTAAGGACCATGAAAAGGTGTTCTGAGGGGTCTGAGGGCCCAACCACATACAGTCAACCATGATGAATATGTCCTGATTGGTGGCAGGGCTTCTCTCCAACAGAAAACAACACAGTGAGGTTAGAGAACGCACATGATTTGATTAGAAGTTGAAGATTTACAAGGCGAGCAGAGGAAAGATGAAGTAGTATGTTGAAGATGAAAACAGCATCTTCAAGTTTATACTGGCTAAGGAAGGAGGGATGTCATAAATGGGATAAATGGCAGGGAAGTAACAGAGAAACTGAGGGAATGGAGGTTAGGATGAGGCCAAACAGCACGTGTTCTGAGAGTTAGGGTGAGTGTCGAAGGGATGGAAGGAGGCAGGCAATTATCTTTCTGTCATCAGGCAACAGATTTTTGTTGGACACAGTATTAGGGTTCTCCAGAGAAACAGAACCACTAGGATGTGAGCATACATACATAGGTATATTTTAAGGAATTGGCCCATGCAGTTATGGAGGCTGGCAAGTCCAGAATCTGCAGTTTGATCCCAAAGACTGCCTGCTGGCAGAGTTCCCTCCTGCTTGTGGGAGGTCAGTCCTTTTTTCTACTCAGGCCGTCACCTGATTGGATGAGGCCCACCCACATTAGGAAGAGTAATCTACTTCACTCAGAATCCACCGGTATAAACAGTAGTCTCATCCAAAAACACCCTCACAGAAACATCTGGAATAATATTTGATCACATATCTTGGCACTGTGATCTAGCTGAGTAGACGCATTAACTATCTCATAGCACAGTAGGGTGACTACTGTGTAATTAACAACAGTATATTGTATATTTCAAAATAGCTAGAGGAGAAGACTTGAAATGTTCTCAACACAGAGAAATGATAAATGTTCGAGGTAATGAATATCCTAAACATGATCATTACAAATTCTATATGTATCAAAATATCATATGTACCATAAGTATGCCCAAATATCATGTATCAACAAACAAAATGGACATTTAAAAAAAGGAAAAAAATATACATCACAGACACCTATTGTGGGCCAGGTCTTGCTAGGGAAACAGTAAGGACAAGATAGCTCCTTCCTTCAAGGAACAGAGTCTTGGAGAGAACACCAGCTCTTACGGTTATTGACGTGAATAGCACTGAGGACACGACAGTCAGCATGCTTCTAGGACACCTCCAGGAATATAAACTCGTGTTTATGTCTAAGGTAAATCTGTTGCCATGTATGCGTGTGTAAGTAATACAAACTATTAAAAGGTATTTGCCGGACCCAGTTATATCATCCACATCACGGTCAACTTTCTATCAAGATGATCATGGGAAAAAATGTATTAATATATGTGGACTATTTCCCTACCTCTAGAATTTCTCTAATTATATCTTTAGCATTTTGTTCGTTACTGGCTAATGTACAAGTTTACTTCTGTTCCAGCTGGTCATCAGTGATCTATACTCAATATGAGAAAACAACATGATTTGTTTAATATCTATCAACTGAGCTGACATCAAGAGTAACAGATTTTCTCTTTATATATAAGAATACCTTCCGCCCCACCAACATTGAACATATACAACCAACACACTTTATTCAGTAAAAGGAGATGAACATATAATTTTCATGCGCCCCATAAAGCAATTAAAAAATTTTTTGGCATAATCAGACTAATCAGGGTCTCCACCTAACCAGGCACACAGCGCAGAAGCCTCACTTGGGTCACATTCAGGGCCATTTGGGCTTTGCAGCTGACAAGGAACATCAGTACTCTAATTTGCATAGCTGGTGTCTCCCCTTCATTGCCTGCGGAGAGCCTGTTAGCAGCAGAGGTCATAGAAACTGGGATCCAGCTGAGCTGCAGAAAAACCCCACTGTTTTGTTCTTCTCAGGTGACGGAGGCCAGAACCTCTTTATCAGTCATTATGGTTAATAAACACCATTAGGAGGAAGAGGTGAACTCTACTTACTGAATGTAAGAACTTAATTATGCAGGGCAAGACTGGAATAGCTTGTGTCCCTGAGAATATCTGCAAAGCATGTCTTTGTGATAAAGGTATCCCAATCACAAATAAGTCAAGGACCTAAGAATTGGTGAGAACCCCCAGTGATGTGAATGGGTTTTAGACAGAGTGCATGTTGTAAATGTGTCAGGAGACATGTAGAATGATCTGTTGGTTTTCATGCAGAGACTATATTGGACCATTAAATGCAACTGTCTGTGGTAAAGATTTTTCATTTTATACTGGGGCGAAAAAAATTCTTTGGAAAAATATCCCTATCAAAATGCTTGCTTCACATCTCAAATTTCAGAACTCTAAATGTGCCCTGAATGTATATAAATGTGTATAATATATAAAGCAAGATTGTCCTGAACAGTTTTTTATGGGGCATGGGGGTACAGAGGGGATGTGCATTTTGATTCATACTTGAGAGTGAGAACCTATATTACTGGGCTTCAATGAACCAGTTTTCAGAATGTCACACTGGTTCATATGAATACATTTCCCCAGTATCTAAAAGTCAGTCATTGCTGAGTTACATTATTTGAGCAAAGGATTTTACATAAAGTGTCTATTTGAATTTATTGATGAAATTTCATGTTCTCATGGTGTGTTGGGAAGCTGAGACCCCACTACTCATGTAAGTAACAATTACATAAAATTATTTTTCAATTTTTTTCTAGTAATAATAACAGCTGTTAGCTCCATTGAGTGCTCACTATGTTCCAGTCACTGTGGAAGTACTTTGCACAGACCAGCTCATTTAATTCTCACCCAAACAACCCTTTGAGAAAGGGATGATTACTATTCCCATTTTACAGATAAGAAAACTGAAATGTAGGGAACTGTAAACAACTCTCCCACAATACATGGCTGAGAAGTGGTAGGCTGGGTTCTGAACCCAGGATGACTGACCCTGGGGCCTGTACTCTTAGACAATATCAAGGTCAAGTCATTAGTTTTATTTTAAGAAAAGGAAACTTTAATGTCAGTATAACCACACCAAAATCTGACTACACTGAGGGATGACAAACACAATTTAGAGAAAAAGCAAACTGACCCAAACTCTTACCTTTAGAAATTGATATGGCAAATCTGTCGCTCTAAAATCAGGACTGAATTTCTAAAAAGAAGGAAAACGAGGTTTGAAATACTAATAGCATTTTAAACGTGGAAACAGGAAGGTCAGGATTTTTTTTTTTTTTCCCCAAAAAAACTCATCTGTCATAAGAGAATTCTCACCCCAAAATGGCGGTGTTACTTTGGATCATTCTTTTCAAAGTGTGAATCTCAAAAACTGTGATTTGTAATAGGAAAAAAAAAGCAGCAGATCAGAGCTCAGAAGCCCCAGGATTCAGCCCCAGTTTTTCTGTTAACTGTGGGTGACCTTGAGCACATCTCTGTTTTCACAAACTTAAAAATTTTTTTTCTAGTAATCACCAGAGTTCGTGCCAGCTCTAATATGTTATGAATATCTTCAGACTAGAAATTAGTACAGAACTTTTGCATGCTATCTTAGGATCAAAACTAATTAAGTTCTTTTCTAAGATGATTATTGTGGCCTTTTTCTTGCTGATGAAATCAACAGCTGGCAAACATCATTTTTCTTCAGACATTGTTAATTGATCACATTAACTCCTCCATTCCAGGCAATCAGTGGTCATTTGCCGAACGAAGCTAGTGAAGTCTTCTGTTTCTCCCCCAAGAAGGCATTGTCAAATCTCATCCGCACAGTACGAGAGCCATCTGGAGCCATTAGAACAACAAGGGTGATCTATTAAATCAGCAACACCCTTCCTTCCTTCTTTTGTTTTTTTCCAAGACACTAAATGACTTTTCTCTTTATATCAGCAACTGGACTCTAAGAAGCACCCCCCCCCCAAGAAAAATGATATGAGAAATGTCAAAATCAAGATATGGAGCCTGATCCATCTATATTAACAGAGTTTATGCGTAAACTGAAGGAGAAGCTGTCTTAATTTTACATTAAGAGAATCTTGTATGGAAATTTGAGGTCCTTCCGACATACCTAACTCTGGAGGGAAGAAAGGGTCAGGAATTTTTGAGTCTTTCAGTTTGCCACGAATCTGTCAATAATCTTTTTATAGTGACTTAAAACCACTCTCTTCCCATTGTCCCTTCACCTCTCAAAAACAAATTATATCAATGAGAGGAAATGAGAGTAATTTCTGCTTCAGGGCCATTAGAGAAGAAACTGAGGAAGTCTTTTTCTTTTTATTAGTTTTAGTTTATTTTAGGTTCCAGGATACCTGTACTGGCCTTGCAGATTTGTTCCATAGGTAAACGTGTGCCATGTTGGTTTGCTGCACCTGTCAACCTATCACCTAGGTATTAAGCCCCACATGCATTAGCTGTTTATCCTGATGCTCTCCCTCCCTCTGAGCCCCAACAGGCCCCATTGTATGGTGTTCCCATCCCTGTGTCCATGGATGGAGCTGGAAACCATTATCCTCAGCAAACTAACACAGGAACAGAAAACCAAATACCACGTATTCTCACTTATACATGGGAGCTGAACAACATGAAGTCTTTTTCAATCCACCATGTGTGGCTCTCTGCTTCCACTGACGGGCTTATAATGTCTGGCTCTTTCTTTTATTTTTGCCTTCTAATTTTGTGCATATTTTGGATGAGGGCTGTAGTGTGCTTGTCTATCAAGGTTTAATTAAGATATTAATATTCACTTAGTAAGCACAAGGCCTGCTTGTGTCTCTAAGGAGTAGAGATAGACAACAAAGGGTCAAACTTACTGAACCAGAAGAACAGCACTTTTTCCTAAAATTCAGAGGCCCCAGTTTGAAGAGCTGACACAGGACAGCTTCAGCATACAATGCAAAATTTGTGGTCCCTTTCAAATCCCTTTGTTCATAGAATATATTTCAGCGTATGTGTTCGGCATCCAGGTGTGAAATGATGTGTATCAGGATATTCATGTCTTTGAAAACATATAGGTTTTTAAATCTTTAAGATTGCAGAATTTCATACATTAACAGAACAGGTTTTTTCAAATCGTCTCAGAGCGAGAGAAAACGTGAGTAGCCTATGTGAAACATATGGTAAGAACTGTTCATTCCATTTGCATTTGTTTCTGGGAGCTGTACTTATTGTAGCTTATAAAATCAATTCAATTTAACTTCTGTTTGTCTGTGCAATAAAGTTTTTCTGTGTAGTAAAGAAAATATGAGAGCCCAAAATAGGGATGTGAAAATTTTTTCTCAAGTCAAGACATCAGTATATTGACTCAATATGAGCAAGACTGAAAAGCCTCCCTCCCAAAGGGCCAAAAATTTAGAGAGCTTTCCCATTTTGCTTACAGTGATCTTAAGAAAAATATATAAATGTCAGTTATTTAGAAGACCACACAAACCTATACTTTTGTATCTCCTGGGCTATGTCAATTTAAATGTTGTTTCATACATTATGTATTTGAATTTAGTCAACTAAAATATAATAAAGGTAATTTATTTTTCCTGTTACCATTGAGTCAACATCCAAATTATACTTTTCTGATAAAATTCTCAATCTAATGAGTGCTTTCTGTTTGTTGGTATCCATAGATTTACTTCTGATTCATTATTAATCACAGCTCATGTATTCAATCACTATAAACTGTTCATAATGGCTTATTTGTGGCTCTTAGGTTTCCTTTAATCTCCCCACAGTGAATTACAGTAAAACTCATTTGTTGGCATCATTAAATGGTTGATTAATGCCCAAGTTTAAAATTGTTAGTCTTTTCTTATTTTTATAAAGGCCCAAAAAATCAAGATTTGCTGCTCTTGCCAGAAACCAGTGAGAATTTTTCAAAATATTTCTCTTTGAAGACTTGGGCTCTGATACCATCACATATGTGAATGCTCTATTGAAGTCATTTTTTGTAACTTGAGTTCCCATTGCTGTCTATTCTTAGCTGTAGGGTCAGAAATCCTGGCGCTGTATCCAAAATCTCTTCTAGAACCCAACAGTTGCATGATTCGGGAACCAAACTGGTTCACAAGAGCAAGAATGTCTTCTACAAAGTATATTCCAACAAACTACACACAGAATTCCTTTAGCCAATAGAAAATCCATGAAAATAAGGATTTACCCACCTGCCTGAAATCTCAGAAAGAGACAACAACCCTAAGAAAATCCAGAAGTCTTCTTAATGTAAATCGATAACATAAGGTGATAATGTGTGTTCCTCTCTCATTTCACAGAAAACAAATGACCCACAAGATTTGCTTTTTCAAAGAAAACTGGGAGTAGTGCTAAGGTTGTGTTTCGTTAGATCTTCCAGAGAGCATATATTGGACATCACAGTTTCCAGCAGTGCCAGGGAAATGTTCCATCCCTGCTTCATGGCTCCTTTTTGCCCATGGAGTGAGTGTCAGATTCCTTAGCAACACATACTCTAACCCCAGCCTGTTCTTCCACACCTGTCTCTCAAAGCTCTGCTGAAAGAATTTCCTCTTGCGACTGGGCATGGTGGCTTACGCCTGTAGTCCCAACACTTTGGGAGGCCAAGACGAGCAGATCACTTGAGCCCAGAAAGTCAAGACCAGCCTGGGCAACATGACGAAACCCCATCTCTACAAAAAATACAGACAGCCAGGCATGGTAGCATGGGCCTGTGGTCCTAGCTACTCGGGAGGCAGAGGTGGGAGAATGGCTGAGTTCAGGAGGTCAAGGCAACAGCGAGCCATGATCTCAGCACTTCACTGAAGCCTGGCTGACAGAGCACTGTCTCAAAATTAAATGAATAAATAAAAGAAGCCTCCCTTACATTCATCTGATCAGCTTTTCCTCTGGACATACTTACCTTTCTCTTCTACTCTAAACTATGATTTTTTTCATTGAATCAAGAGCTTTCTTTTTCAGGGCTATAATCTAGAGCTGTCTTTTCAATGAAATCATCCCATTTGCTTATGGAGAGCACCAGAGTACATAGAGTAGGTCCCAACTGTGACCTGAAGACCCTGGGGATGGAGGCGGAGGAGGAAGTAGAAAGTACATGGAATTATTAAAACCAGTACACAAACCTGTCTGTGCACCAAACATTATCGGGAACCTTAGTAAAACTAAAAGTATAACTATAGTTACATGGACCAGCTATGAAATATTTTAACATTAGAAAGGAAAACACCCAAAAAGATGAGACTACACCATAGTGTGTTACACAAAATACAGCTACAAGCTTCTTTGTCAAGCAGTTCATAAACATACTTTTCCCTCTGAACATTCATATTTTAGGAACTATTCATTTAACTTTCTGTGCTTTGAAAAGATGTTTGGTGTCTTTACATCTTCAACTAGCTTATAAATACCTTGAGATTAGAAGTTTTGAGTTTAGAAATGTTATATTTACTGACCCCCATAAATAGTTCTTGAGATATTCTTTTTAATGCTTCTTAATCCTCTACCCTAGCCACTTTCATTCATTCATTCATTCATTTATTCATATTTATTCAACCAATGACATTGCCTCCCACTACACCAAGAGCATGAAGGTAACTAGGCATGTTCTGTTAGAACGTACTGTCTCTTCTTCTCTAGACTTATCCAAGTAACACCCAGACTCACCTACTCAGAGAAACATGTGTCCCTTTTTATCTCCAAAGCCAATAACTCCATCTGTGCTCTGGGTCCCTTCCCACTCTCCCTCCTCAAGCTCAATCAGTTCTCTCTCTCTAGCCCCAAGGCCCTCTGCAATATAACCACAATTCCTGGAGGTCGTTATGTCCCAGCAGTATCCAAATAGCTGCAATTCTCCAAACGTTGCTCATACCATATCCCACTCCTCTCATGCAGGTGCATTGGCCTGGAATGCTTTTACATCTCCTCTTCCCTGCGAACATCCTCCTCTAAGACCTCGCTTAAAATATCCTCACCTCTTTGAAAATGTCTTTGGTCTTCTTAGAAGTAACTACTTCCTCCTCTGTGCTCCATGGCATGTTGTCTTTTCACATAAGATTAATCACAGCCCAACAGGGTAGTCTCTTGTGTCTGCGTGCTTCCCCTGTGACTAAGAACTCACCGTGTGCAGGGATCGTATCTTAGGAATCATTGCCTCTACATTGTATGGCTTGCTCACATCATTGATATTTTGACAAATGTTTGTGGAATAATACTGCCTCTTTTTCCCCTCTCACCAGGTATTAAGTAAACCCCAGCAGTGTTTACTTAATGAAAGTGAACACTCATGTCATATCCTGTCGTTTGTGTTCTCTAGTTCTTTTGATGATGCACCTTCCTATGGATTCTTCTAGACATAGAAGAAGATTCTGCTTTAAAAACTGTTTGGGCTCTTCCTTTTTTGTCCCCAGCAAGTATCAAGCATCTGTCCTCCTAGGCTCCCAGAGGTTATTCAGTATCTGCCTGAAGCTGCTGTCCCCCACATCTTCATCTTACGCCATCCTGACTTCTAGAAGGAAGAGGCAAACACTGACCACTCGCCTCACCATCACATTAAATAGCAAAACAGAAGAGAAGAGGAACACTTATTAAGGCTGCACCCAACTGAGGCACACACACATGAAATCACCTCAGTTTGTTAACAAATCAATCTACATGCATATAATCAACACATTCAATGCCTTCAATAGGTCTGTGAAGTTGGTATTATCTCCATTTCACAGATGAAGAAACTAAAGCTGAGAAAGATGAATTATTTCCCTGAGATTCAGCCTGTATGTATTGGAGCTATGATTCAAACCTAGGTCTCCCTTGAATCAAAGCCAGTGCACTCTCTATTACTCGTACAGAGAATGGGTTCAAAAATAAGGAGAATGGATTACCATTAGTGAGTGTATGGCTTATATATGTATAGATATAATTTGTGGCAGATTATTCATAGCTACACTGCATATATATCATAAAATGCAAATTATTCACTAAACCATAATGTAGCAGGCCTCAGATATGTTCCTAGCCACTGATATATACACCTCACAGAGGGATATTGTTCGCTGAGGAATTATTTAATTTATATTTGCAACCTTCCATCTAAACAATGGACACCCTGTGATTCAGATAAGAAAATCAAGGACCAGAAAAGAGCAGACCAGAGAAAGTCCGAATGCTCTAGTCCCAGAGCATGACCCCAGCCTGGGCTTTAAAGCATAGGTCTGAGGGAGACAATGCATCAACCTGTTTGTCTTGGGGACACATAGTTGCCACACTGTGTAGTTAAGGATCCCAAACAACAGACTAATTTGGAAGGGACATGAAGTTCATATGACAATGCCAGTAGTAAAAAAAAAGGGAGAAGGACAACAAGGACATTTTGCAGTTCACAAACATTTGAAGACCTTGTTTTTTAAAAAAAATCACTGGCCAAGACCCAGTTTGAATTTTGCATTCCCGTTTTCCCAGCTTTTCACACTGATCATGTATTTGTATAGTCCCAGCTTGTAAGCCAGTGCAATGCTAGAAATCATATATGGATAGAATTATGTAAAACAGTTTCTTTTAGCCTGAATATATTTTCTTCATTTATTAATAGTGTACTTACTGAGTACCTACTGTATTCCAGGTACTCCATATAGTTTTGGTAAAGAACCAGAAGTGATCATTTTTAACATCATAAAATTAAATATGTTTCAGAATATGCTTCTATTTTCAAAAAATAATGAATAAGCACATTAGGCAGCAATAAATGACGTGGGTAAATTTAAGGCACTGAAGTCCTTCAAGATCAGCAGATCAGCAAAATGCAACAGCAGAAGAACAGGTTTTGGCACTCTAAATATGGCCACTGCCTCTTTCAACTCTCTTGACAGCCATAGCCAGGATATAGAATTTGAGTACCTTTGTTAGAATTGTCAACGAAGATATTTACTGAAACCTAAGTGTTTTGCAAGGAGAAAATTTGTAAGGAGATGGTTTCTTAAGAGATTTTTTAAAACTTTATTTGGATTAAAATTATCTGATGGGAAATTAGTGAAATGTTGAATGACTGCCATTTCAGTTGACACTGAGGAAGTAAAACTACCCTTCCCCTATTTCTGCTTCTCAATGGAAAATGCACCCCATCTCTTGGAGGCTAGCATTTCTGCAATGCTATCCTGCCTTTAGAAATTCATTCCTGGCACCTAAAATGTATGTAAGAAATGCATAAGAAATGACATTGCAAAAAGCAATTTAGAATGATATTCTAAACAGTTAAGTCTAGGCTTTGGCTCCATGGTGAAGGGAGTGCAAGTGTTGAAATCTAATGGACTTGCATAACCTCCCTGAACTTGTTTCCTCATTTGTAAAACGGGGGATGATGTTGCTTTCCATACAGGTTGTAAATTGCGCATAAAGCCTGGCTCATAAACTAGTCCTATGTGACTTTTCAGTCATATTACTAAATATCATCTACTCATTTTAAGTCTCGAGGATTTATTTCAGTGGTAGATATGGAGGAGAACAAATGCGGTTCCACAACTTCCCATGCCCCAAAATATGTAAATTGCTCTATACAGTACCATTTCCTGGAGTAGTTTCTATTCCCACCCGTGGCTGGTTCCCCCTAGGAGCTGCACCACCCACTGAATGGTTCAAACACTTTCCTGGTCTACATTAAGCAACTGTGAGTCCTTCTGTCTGCACAATTATTTTTATGTGCCATGCATATTTAACTAGGAGAACAAGGAACCTACGCCAAGGTTGAGGAATAGTGATGCTTGTGTTCTTCTCCTTTGGGGCTAATGTGTGGACCATTGACTCATGTGGTTTGCGTGTCTTGCTGAAGAGTCCAGAGGGGTGGGCTTAGTCCACATGTTGGCCAGTCCATGGCTCCATCCCTGGTCCCAGATCATAATGAAGCCTGATTATAGAACAACATCCCCCAAGTACTGAGGGGGCCTTCTGCTTTCCTGTCGCTTGTCCCACCAGCTCGGGTTTAGGTCTGTTTGTTCATTAAAACAACAGATAGACCCAAATGCCTCCCACATGCCAGCCCCATGCTAGATGCTGGGCTGAATAGAGTTGACATGCTTTCTACCCTCATGGAGCCTACAGTCTGGTTTGAGAGGGAGGCACAGATAACCAAACAAGCAAATGTGTGATTGTAAATTCTGAAAGGAACCACATGATAAATGGACAGAGTGCAGTGATAGAGAGTAGCAGGGGGGATCTATTTAACTAGGGCAGTCACAGAAGGCCTCTCCCAGCGTGGCGCCTAAGCTGAAACCTGAGTGGGAAGAAGGAGCCAGCCATTTGAAGAGCAAAGGGAAGAACGCAAGCACCCGTAAGTTCTTGCAGTTACGTACAGTGAGCCCCTTCCTGCTGGGCGCTGTGGCTACAGTGAGGATGTGGGATAGAGCCTCTGCTCAGCATGCTTACGTTGTGATGGGCCAGGAGACACAACATCACACTCTCCGTGGGCTCTCCGTGATGTTCAGAGGCTTTGCAGAACAAGGAGGAAGCACATATAATTCCTGCTCCCCAGTTAGGGACCACTCCACTGGGTCTCTGATGGAACTGTGCAGACAACTGATAGGAATTTAGGTTTATTTTTGAAAGAGGAGTGAAAGCCGTCAAGTTGTAAACTCTGCCTTTGGAAGGCAAAATTCATTCTTTCCCCATACCTCAAACCCAGGTTTTCATATTTTAGGAAGACTGACCCCTAAAGACAGAAAAACCTCAACCTGCTCTTTGAACCATAGTTGGAAAGAGACCATTGCCAGTCAAATGGTCCTAAGACAGTATCCAGCTTCTGTCATCTTTTACACTGTTCTAGAATTCCTTAACAAGAATCTGAACATATTTTTCTTCTCATTTTGATGCCACCTTGTTTTTATAGAATGCTTTATATTTTTCAAAAGATTTCTCACATCTTTTTGGATCCTCATAGGGACTCTGTGAATGAGGAAGACAGATTTGGAGTATCGATGAAGCAGAAAGTTAACAGAAGTTAGGCTTTGGTTCCTTTGCAAAGTACTCACCCCGCACCCCCGAGCCTTCTAAATATGGAATATATCATATTCCAAATGTTCATTTTAATGGGGGAGGCAATATGATGGATGGAGAGGGGGGAGAAAGAAAGATAGGTGTTTTTAATGTGGGCTCTGCCACCTCGCTAATGGGTCATCTTCAGCCCCAGTTTCCCCACCTGTAAACAGGGATAACAATATCAAACTCATACTCAGTGGGAATTGAACGCAGTAAAAAAGGAAAACACCAGGCTCAGTGCCCATGTGAGGGTTCTTTGTCCTCCCTTGCCCACTTTTTCTCAACACTCCAAGAGGCTGAACCCAACAGATGCATAGAAAGTAGTACTCCCAGAGCCTCATGTTCCCTGCCAACCCTGTTCTTCCTCCTTTCTACTTGATTGCAGAATTTGGCAGCACCATCTTCCCAAGCCTAATTTCCAGAGTCATCCTTAAAAAAACCTCCCTCTCCTTTAACGCCTACATCTGGTACTCACCAACCCTGCTGTTTCTGCCGCCTAGAGATTTCTCAGATCTGCTCCCTCCTCCCATTACCATTCATTTATTCATTCAGCAACTATTCATTGAGCACCCACTGCAGGTAGCCACTATGTTGGACCCTGGGAATTTAGTAATGAACAAGTTCTAATTGCTGAGCCTTATCCTCACTATTTGAATTATTTCCCTTTCCTGGCCTGTGGACAGCATCTCCGCACCGCAGCCCATTCTCAATATTGACATCAGAATTATTGTTATAAACCTACTCTGCCGTCATCATCCTTTCCCTCCTTTTTTTTTTTTTGAGACAGAGTCTCGTTCTGTCACCAGGCTGGAGTGCAATGGCACAATCTCAGCTCACTGCAACCTCCACCTCCTGGGTTTAAGCAATTCTGCTGCCTCCTGGGTAGGTGGGACTACAGCACACACCACCATGCCCAGTTAATTTTTATATTTTTAGTAGAGACAGGGTTTCACTGGGTTGGCCAGGATGGTCTTGATCTCTTGACCTCATGATCCACCCACCTCAGCCTCCCAAAGTGCTGGGATTATAGGCATGAGCATCCTTTCCCTTCTTTAAAACCTTGGTTGGTTTCCTGTCTACTTCAACATAACAAAACCAGCTTATATTTACCGAGCATACACTATATGCTGGACATTTTCCCAAGCACTTTACATGTATTTTCTAATTTATTTAAGTTGAAGACCAAATTTCTTTTGAAGGCTCTTAATAATCTGGCCCTGACCCACCTTCATAGACCCCAGTCCTGCTACTCACACACATGGTTCCCCCTTAACAAAATTAATGGGGAACTAAGTAAAATTTTGAAACCGTAAACAGACATGTCCTATTCTGTCCTTGCACACCTCTGAGACTGCACACAGTGTCTCCTCTGTGTGGAATCGCCTTCCTATAGCTCTTTACTTGGAAAACTCCTTCTCAGCCCTGAAGCCTGTCTTCTATTCCATAAGGCCATCCCCCACTCCCCAGGCAGAGAGTGCCACTCCCTACCTTTCACACCACTCTGAACCTACTCCCTGAGAGCATCTGTCCCTTCATCTTCCCCACTAGGCCCAGAGCTTCTCAAAGCAATAAGTATGTCCTGTGCATTTTTGTGTGCCCCCTAACCAAACTAACATCAGCCATCGCATTCCACCCTCAATGTGTATTTCTTGAATGAATGAATGGATGGATGAATGTGTACTACTGTGGGCTGCATTGTTTGTGGCTCCCACCAAGGCATGTCTCTCAAAATAGACGCTGCCAGTAGGGACTTAGAACTGTAGTACTGTAGCAATTCTGCCAAAGACTCGGTGACCAACTTTTACAAAACGTGCTGCGGTTCTTTAATAAGCCCTCTTCCTTTAGTGTTTTGCACATTAGGTAACAAAAGTAATAGAACTCTGTGCCTAGTTAAAGCATTGTTCCTTTTTCTGCATAAGGTTAAGTCTTGGCTGACCTGGGTGCTGTGAAAATGGGAGCATTGGTAGGCTGGGCAAAGAGAGTTGGAGATAATCTTTTTTTTTTTTTTTTCTCTCATCTTAAAAATTGTCTCTCTGGGCCGGACGCGGTGGCTCACGCCTGTAATCTCAGCACTTTGGGAGGATCACAAGGTCAGGAGATCGAGACCATCCTGGCTAACACAGTGAAACCCTGTCTCTACTAAAAATACAAAAAATTAGCTGGGCATGGTGGTGTGTGCCTGTAGTCCCAGCTACTCGGGAGGCTGAAGCAGGAGAATGGCATGAACCTGGGAGGCGGAAGTGGCAGTGAGCCGAGATCATGCCACTGCACCCCAGCCTGGGCGACAGAGCGAGACTCCATCTCAAAAAAACAAACCTCTCTGATCTCCATCAACTACATTTTGTGGAGAACAATGTGTAAGCCTCCAAAGGAAGCCTTCTGCCCAAATTTTTATCCAAGATCAAACTGAACTCTTGGAAAAGCAGTATCTGCTAAAGGCACTTATAATTTCTCATATTTGATATCCAATTATCCGTCTTACAAAAAGTCTCCAATTATGGGATATATGACTTCCTCAGCCATAATTCAACAGAGACATAAAGAACAAAAGATACTTTTGAAATTGATGTTTTTTTCATTTAATGAAGATAGAGTTTTAAGTAGTGTGTCATGGGGTTGTCTGTCTGTCTCTCTGTGTTATTTGGAAGTCACAAATTTTCTGCAGGCAGGAGGATTTAATCATGAAGTAAACGGAAGTAATCAGACAAAGCCCATTTATTCTGTTGTCTTCATGATCAATTTAGATCCTCCAGCTTCCTAATAAATTGCTTGGCAGTCAGTCCAAATTAACCAAAGACATACATCTATTTGACCTTGTATATAGACAAGAAATTAGCCATGAGGCCATTCCAAGGGATAAGTTGAAATTCAAAGTTTAAATACTCTTGAATTTAAGCCCTTTTATATTGACATGAATATCTTATAAAATCTTTCTCCCTGCAAAAATCCTCATAAATGGGAGCAGTGTTACTCTTTTAAAATTAAGACGGTCTTTTTCTGCTTCTACTTGACTAAAGATTTTGCAAATAGCAGTGTACATGATTTTAAAATAGAAAAAAAAGTATTTGAAAAGTTATATTTTATTAAGTTCCTAGCTAGGTGCAAAATTTTTTTCTCCGAAATTCATGATTTAAATTATTCAGGTTTTGGTTTGCTGAAATGCAGTCTTTTTTTAGAAAACAAAAAACAAGCCATACTTATGTAAGATTCAAGTGCTTCATAAAACCACCATGTTAGTAAAACTTGTTTTTGAAATGTTGTGTTTGGAAAGGTGGCATCTCTTTTCTCCCAGCCTCCTTAATTAGCATTCCTCATATGCAACATTTCACTAAGAGACACTACAGCTAAGGAGCTAAGAATGCTGGAACGATTTTTACCTGTGCTCATAATTTTCCCACAGGGAGCCTTCAACACATTCTGTCCATGTTCATGAAATAGAAATATCATTTTTTATAAACCTTGATGCAAGTTAAGACTAAATCTAAATTTAAAAAAAAAATGCTGGGGAAAACACTTTCATGTCAAAGAATTAAAATACGGGATTTCAACATTTAAGGCATTTGACCTGAAATAATGTTAATAAATTCTTTTAAAAGTTGAGATTAGAAGAATTATATGGCAAACAATCACTTTTCTTTTCCTGAGGGTGAACTTTGGCCTTTAAAAAATTCTTCATGAAAAATCACAAATCAGGCCAGGCACAATGGCTCATGCCTATAATCTCAGCATTTGGGAAGGCTGAGATGAGCGGATCACTTGAGGTCAGGAGTTTGAGACCAGCCTGGCCAACATAGTGAAACCCTGTCTCTACTAAAAACACAAAAATTAGGCCAGGCGCGGTGGCTCACGCCTGTAATCGCAGCAATTTGGGAGGCCGAGGAGGTCATTTCATGAGGTCAGGAGTTCGAGACCAGCCTGGCCAACATGGTGAAACCCTGTCTCTACTACAAATACAAAAATTAGCTGGGCATGGTGGCAGGCGCCTATAATCCCAGCTTCCCTTGGGAAGCTGAGGGAGGAGAATCATTTAAACCTAGGAGGCGGAGGTGCAGTGTGCCAAGATCGCACCATTGCATTCCATCCTGGGCAACAGGGCGAGACTCCATCTCAAAAAAGAAAAACACAAAAATTAACCCAGGTATGGTGGCAATCACCTATAATTCCAGCTACTCTGGAGACTGAGGTAGGAGAATTGCTTGAACCTGAGAGGAGGAGGTTGCAGTGAGCTGAGATTGTGCCACTGTACTCCAGCCTGGGTGACAGAGTGAGACTCCGTATCAAAAAAAAAAAAAAATCACAAGTTACTTGAGTCTCATGAAATTTGAACCAGGGATTTCAGGGAGATTTAATTTAAGCGTGAGTGGAAAAAACTTTGATGTGATCAGTGTGATAGTAACACTGTAGCATTTTCATCATTTATTACACATTTCATAGATATTAAGGGCCCACCATGTGAATAGTATTATATTTATTAATTAATGACATGCCACACACTGTCATCATTCTAGGGCAATATAAGAATAAGAATAAATTACCAATGTTTTTATCGTATGTTGTTATTCTCTCCAGCTTAATTTGACAATTTTCTTGAAATGAAAAATTAATAATTTCTCACTGTGTGTGAATGACATGTGTTGCTAATGAGTTCAGTGACAATTGGAGATTAAACTCTGTTTTCTAACAAACGCTAAGTCATTGTTTATTGCTTGGTTCTCATTAGAGACTTGTAAATTATGATGAATTATATTAGCAAGTGGGGATATTACTTTTCTATTTGATAGCTCAGTATCTATTTCTTAGAAAGCATTGCTCTACTTTTCACTTTTTCATCTTGAGCTCATAATTTTGATCAACAAATTTGCAACCTGATACAAAATAAATATGTATTAAAAATTGACCCACCATATGATTCTTCAGTTCTGTTTCTGGGTATTTATCCAAAGGAATTTAAATCAGGATCTTGGCCAGGTGCAGTGGCTCAAGCCCATAATCCCAGCACTTTGAGAGGCTGAGGTGGGCGAATCACCTAAGGTCAGGAGTTTGAGACCAGCCTGGCCAACATGATGAAACCCCATCTCTACTAAAAATACAAAAATTAGCCAGACATGGTGGCGCATGCCTATAATCCCAGCTGCTCAGAAGGCTGAAGCAGGAGAATCGTTTGAACTCAGGAGGCAGAAGTTGCAGTGAGCCAAGATCTCTCCACTGCACTCCAGCCTGGGTGACAGAGCAAAACTCCATCTCAAAAAAGAAAAAAAAAAAAAAGGAAAAAAAATTAGGATCTGGGGGAGATACCTGCACTCCCATGTTCATTGCAGCATTAGTCAAAATGTCCAAGACAAGGAATCAATCTGTATGTCCATCATTAGATGAATAGATAAAGAAAATGTAGTATATACATGCCATGGAATATTATTTGGCCATGAAAAGAAGGAAATCCTGCCATTTGCAACAATATGAATGAACCTGAAGGACATTATACTAAGTGAAATAAGCCAGGCACAGAAAGCAAATGCTATATGATCTCACTTAAATATGGAATCTAATATTGCCAAACCCATAAAAGCAGACAGTAGAATGGTGGTCACCAGGGCCTGGGACAGAAATGGAAAGGTGATGGTGAAACAAGACAAAATTTTAGTTACACAAGATAAATAAGTTCTAGAGATCTACTATAGCATAGTTCCAGTAACTTAACAATACTGTATTGTGTAATTAAAATTTGCCAAAAGAGGATATCTTGTGTTAAGTATTCTTACCACACACACACAAAAATGATGATGATAATAATAATAAAAGGAGCTGTAGGAAAATGTGGGAGCTGATGGATATGCTTATAGTCTCGATGGTGGTGATGGTTTGATGTGTATGTACTTATCCCTAAATTCATCAAGCTGTATGCATTAAATATGTACAACTTTTTACATGTCAGTATACTGGAATAAAGTGGCTTAAGAAAATAAAAACAAACAGACTTCATTTTTTCATACAATGTGCTAAGTAGATTTTTTTTAATTAATCAGGACTAGTTTGATACTATCATTCCAAAGTTCTGTTGCCGTTAATTGTTCTGTTGCTGTTATTTGTTCAAAAGTAGTATTTTACTCAACTTGAAAGAGTGGAAGATGAGTAGATGTTCACTAGATGGGGAAGAGGAAAAGGAGACATTCCAGAAAGAAAGCACAGCTCATGTGAAAGTCCACTGATGCGTTCACATTTGAGCTTAAAACCTGAAAGAAGTGACCTTCTTTTTTGCAGAGTATGTGCTCTGGCCCCCAAAGCATCCTCCACCTCCAGAATCATCAGTTGTCTCCATATTTTTATAAAACAGCTTACAAAAGAGGTTTTCAGCTCATCCACTGCACAGGTCAACCTGGTCACTCATACCTGTTCCTTTCCTTGCCAGGATGGGATGACCAGCACCATCAGCAGCTAATGATTCTCCATTCTCCAGCTTTGTGAATCATGGCTGGCCTAGGCCAAGAGAAAGAGGGAGAGAAAATTACAAAGAGTTTGCACCTTCCCCCAAATGGATTCTTTTTTACAATAAAACCTTCATTAACTGGAATTTTTGGATAGCTAATGTTGTCAGCCCTTGCTTTTAGTGCAGGAGGCAGTGACAACTAACTGCTCCTAAGAATTCCTTTATTTAAAAGCTAAATCTTCCAGGATACTGCTGGAGCCAGTGGGCATTCCTCAGCCACCTTTTGCAGCAGCACTGTGAACCAGTGACAAATAGTCTTCCCAGAGCATGACTCAGATGCAATGCAGTATTCCAAATATCCAGGAAAGAATTAAAGACTGTCAGCAAGCCACCCTTAGTCAGGAGGTAACAAAATATACATATATATATGTGTGTGTATATGTATGTGTGTGTGTATATATGTTTGTGTGTGTGTATGTGTGTGTGTGTGTGTGTGTGTGTGTGTATGAAGAATTCTAGTAAGGACTCCAACAACAGAAAAAAAGTATCTTTTTAACCATAAGCTAAACTAATTAAATAATTGAATTAATTGAAAATCTCATACATTCTATATGCAGATCATTGTACTGAGGTTACTTAACACACCACCTCATTATCTAAAGGTAATTGAGGTTTTTGTCATGTAAATATGCAACGTTGAACCACTAATGCAGCCCTTGAAAGTTACCTTAATTAAAAAAAAAAAAAAAAAAGTTTTGATTATCTGGGAATCATTACTGACTGACAGAGATTTTCAGATTGCCCTCGAATTTTCCAGTGCCTTTTCCAGGCTGGATTTTCTCTTCTGGCATTAAGGATTTGGAAATAATGGTGAACAAGAGAATGAAAATCGACAGAATCATTTCTGCACTAGGTGTACTAATGGATAAACTTGAAAAGACTTAGAATAGACTGCAGAGTTCATATTATAATAATAAAGTACTGGTTGTTCATATAAGCAAGCACACAGCCTTACATTTAATGAGTCTCTGGGAGAAAAATAATCAGTCACTTTTGAGCAGAAGGTAGGGGCCAGGCACTGTGCTAGGTCCATCCATTAAAATTGTCTCACTTGAGCCACACAGCAACTCTGGGAGAGAAGTGGCAGCAAGATAGAATGAATCCAAAGTGCACGAATTTTGTAAGTCGAAACTGGATTCAAATCCTGATTTTGTTATCACTTTGACAAGTTCCTTAAATTCCTGAACTTCAATTAATGCATTCCTAAAGTTAAGATTTGTAATTACCAGCCTTGTTAGGTTGAAATGGTAAGGTAAATGAGATCATTTCTTTGGCAAAATTATTCTAAATGGGTTCATTCCCTTCCTATCAGACACGTACTTTTGCATTCTTTCTGCTAAACACTTTCCTATATTTAACTAAAAATTCAGCTATTTCTTTGAACTGTGGCACAGCCATATCTTTCCCATCTTGAACTTGAACAGTTGATTTATTTTGGATCCTTAATGTAAGACATTATATTTATGCCTGTTAAATTGCATCTTTTTGGTGTCAGGTTGGCCTTTTCAGCCCATTGAGAGAATGTTGAATTTTACATCTAGCCTATTATTATACTAAATATTTTTCACAGTTTTATGTCATTGAAAAATCTGATAAGTTTTCTTCTTATGTCTGCTTTGATGCCATTAATAAGAATATTGAATAGAGCAGAACCCAGGGGCAGAGCCTGTGGCATTCAATCAGTGGTCCCCCAACAGGTTATGACAGAGCCATTCATCAAGCCTCTTGGCTGTAGATGTACAACCAGCTGTGAATCCACTTAATTTTTCTCTCATAGAGCCCACCGTCTTATAGATAATGAAAGACTTCATCAAGTGCTTTATTGGAACCAAAGACACTATATCTGTGACATTCTCCTGGTCTGTGAACCTCATACTAATAACTCTGTCAACAAAAAGAAAGTTAATAAAGTTTGGCAAAAACAGATTTTCAGTGAGGCCAGCAAAGTTTGAAGAGTGGCTGATGATGCAGGGGTTGTTGCCAGGAAAAAGGGGCATGGCTGGCTGCTGAGCTCCTTTTGGGCAGGTTCTAGGGGAGGGCTCAGCCCTTCCAGTTCAGAAACTGGGCTTAATCAAAACACTGAATAAAGTTAGAATTTTATGAAGCTCATTTTATACCCGGCACTGTGCTTAATGCATTGCATGTGTCTCATTTAATCCTAACTATTATACTAAGAGGAGAATACTATTTCTTAGCTCCATCATTTTACACAAGGTAGGTGACACTGAGAGAGGTTAAATAATTGACCAAAAGGCATATATAGTAAATGCCAGTACCAACACTCACACTCAGGTCACCCTGACAGCAAGCCCCACTCTTAATCACTATGCCCTCCTGATCAGGTTCTGTGCCTCGGTGGCATTGATTTAATTTAACTAAGGAGAGATCAGTGTATCAAGATGTCCAGTCTGTTAATACATGATGGGAAGGATTCTTTAACTGACTGAATGCTCCGCTCCCTAATCCCCCATCTTCAACACTTCCTCTTCTCATATCTGGGTACTCAGAACACTGATTCAGTGATTACTGCTTCCTGGTACATGTGGTATTGAAGGAAAGGGAATTTTGAGGGATGTTTCATTTAGATCAGTACAAAACCTGATAAAATAGCCCCTTGAGTAATCAGGGAGCTTACTTACATTAAGATTCAGTCTCTCTCCCCATGATGCTATCAAAGCTAGACATTCTAATTCTTTTTTCCATAGTTTCATTGCTTCAATCTGCCCTCTACCCTTGCTTCTCCACCCTACCCTGGCACATTTTCTTTGTTTAGCTGGATTTCAGTATCACCAATTAAACTATAGTCACGCTGCCAGACTATTTCATTGACTCTTCATGGACTAGAAAGTCATTCTGACTTCAATCACTTTGTTTGTCCTAGTCTGTTTTGTGTTGCTATAACAGAACATCTGAGACTGGGTGATTTATAAAGAAGAAAAGGTTTATTTAGTTCACGGTTCTGCAGGCTAGGAAGTTCAAGAAGCATGGTGCCCGCACCTGCTTAGCTTCTGGTGAGAATTTCTGGTGCTGTATCACAACATGGCTAAAGGTTAAAGGAGAAGCTGACGTGTGAAGAGGCAAAATCCACAGGATGTCCTGGCTTCTTAACAACCCACTCTTGCAGGAACTAATTCATCCCTGTGAGAACTAATCCAGTCTTGCCAGAGCAAGAACTCATTCACTCCTGAGAGAATGGCACAAATTATTTCAAGAAGGATTCGCCGCCTCATGACCCAGATACCTCCCATTAGGCCCCATCTGCCAACACTGACACATTGGAGATCCAATTTCAAGCTGAGTTTTTCTCAGAGAAAACTCAAATCATAACACTGTTGATGTGATTAATTTGATGCTTAGAATGCAACCTTATTCTCTGGTTCTTGAGTGCCATCTCATGATCACCACCTGTTACCCATCCAGAGAGAACCCATGTTGGCTCCTAGTGATCACTCCACTCTTTTCAAACATCCATAAGCCATTTGTTGTAAGTACTTAGAAAGCATAAACATTTTTACCACAGTGTTATGACTTGGAGGATTAAGACCCTCAAAAATGTACGTACAGGCCGGGCTCAGTGGCTCACGCCTGTAATCCTAGCAGTTTGGGAGGCTGAGGCAGGGGGATCACGAGGTCAGGAGATCGAGACCATCCTGGCTAACACAGTGAAACCCCGTCTCTACTGAAAATACAAAAAAATTAGCCGGGCGAGGTGGCGGGCGCCTGTAGTCCCAGCTACTCTGGAGGCTGAGGCAGGAGAATGGCATGAACCCAGGAGGCGGAGTTTGCAGTGAGCCGAGATCATGCCACTGCACGCCAGCCTGGGACACTGCAAGACTCCATCTCAAAAAAAAAAAAAAAAAATGTACATACATAGGAAAGTCAGTACTAATTTACTGTATTGTACACTAATAACAAAGAATATGCTACAGAGTCTATTAGCCTATAGTTAAATAGTAGTAGGCTCCTAGAACAAAGCTACCCTGCAGGTCACATTTTCCTTAAGACATCCTGCAGTGTGTATGTTGCTCACTCTTCCATCCAGCTGATAAGTGATACATTCCAAGACAACAGAGGTCTTCCTCTCGAGCAGCCTGGATTATAGCCTTCAGGAATGGCCTTTTTTATACAATACTGCATACTGAATGGATTCTCCCAGCATTATTTTTTTTTAAACAATTTCATTGCAATTTAATTACAGATCATGAAAATCACCCATTTTAAGTGTACAGTTAGATAAATTTCAGTAAACCTATACATCCTATAAACGAACCTGTAAAGCAACCATCAACACAATCCCATTTTAGAACATTTCCATCACCCCAAAAAGTTCCTTTATGCTCATTTCAGTCAATCCCTGCTCCTATTCCTACTCCAGATAACCACTGATATGCTTTCTGTACATAAAGTTTTGTGCTTTCTAGAAACTCATATAAATGGAATCCTACAATATTATATCATCTTGTGTGTGCAGCTTCTTTCACTTAGCATAATGTTTTTGAGATCTGTTGATGCTATAGCCTGTATCATATAGCCCATTCCTTTGTATCATTAGGCAGTATTTCATTGCATGAATATACCATATTTTACTTATCCATTCACCAGTTGATTGGACATTTGGATTGTTTCTAATTTTTAGCTATTATGAATAATGTTGCTTAAACATTTATGTACAAATCTTTATGTGGGCATATGTATTCATTTTTAGCTAGGAGTAACTAGCTAGAGTCAACTCGCTGGGTTGTATGTTAGAAAACTGGGTCAAAACTTGAGAAACTGACAGTTTCCCCAAAAGTGCCTGTGTCATTTACAATCCTGCTAGCAAGATGAGAGTTCCAGTTCCTCCACATCCTTACCATCCTAGGCAGGGTCATTGTTTTCTAATGTTAGCCATTCTTATGGGTTTAAAGTGATTTCCAGCTCTACACTGTGATGTGACTCTCCAGGAAATAAGGAAGGGGATAGTGGTGGGGGTGGGGACAATGGGAGAAAAGGGATGATAAGAAATCTCTCTCACTGTTGTTACCCTTTTTTTTCTTCTTTTTGAACTTGTCCTTGGGACTCAACCTCTTCTTTCCTTATAATACTTCTTTTTAACCTTAACATCCTTTTTGCCGCCATACGTAGCTGAAATATGGTAAACGTCCAATTCTAAAGTGCAGTAGTAGCTGGCTAGGCTAAGTAAAATCTGTGGATGCATTTTTAAAACTTTAGTTTAGCTAGTTTTAGGTAGATTTTTTACCTCCTCCCACATAAAACCCTTTTATCAGAGCTGCTGACAGAAACAGAATTGGCTGAATTGAATTCACTGCCTCTTTCACTATTCTGTGTGCTGATGGAGGGTGTTATATGTCATTAAAGTAGCTAAACATCAAGAAGAGGGGCAGAGCAGCAACAGAGCAGAAAAGACCGTTTATAACCCAAAAATGGAGTAACCAGGCCGTCACTTACCTAGGATGGTCTCTTGAGACTCAATTTGTCTTAGAGCTTCTTTTACAAATATGGGTATATTCACCCATATTTGGGTATATTCATGTATGTTGCATGTTTCTGTTTATTTTATATGGACATATGTTAATGAATTTTGATAACCATAATTTCATTTACAATACTGAGAGCATCAGTCACACAATGTAATTGATCATAAATTTTATGATCTCAAAAATCGAAAGGAAATAAAGTTGGAAAATACCCTCCTTAGCAGTAAATATCCTGCATGGTTAGCAAAATATAGCAAAACAGCAGTCTCTCTACTTCTTAGGATGCAGAGCATTTTTATGTATTCATAGTACTGCAGGGAGATTTGCACTTTTCAGATGCTATTAGCACATCTTCACATCTCCAAGAATAACTTCAGATCTGGGATATTGCACATACTTCCCATTTTCTTTTGTAACAAATTTTTCCTTCAGTAACCCCAATGATTGGGTTATTGAGCGACATAAACCAATTTCTCCTATAAAAACTTACCTGGCAGCAAGCTTTACTTAAAAGTAACTTTCAGGGAAATTAGTTGGGAACTGATTTATTGTTTTGTTTTGTGTGTGTTTTTAATCTTCTGAAGCAATGTTTATGTGAAAGTCAGAAAATTAGTACCTTCATCAAGAGGTAATTCAGAGAGCTTCACAAATAAACCTAAGATTCTCATTGATTACAAAAGAAGGCTTTGTACCTCCAGCGCCCTTAAATGTTCAGAGGCAATTATACCATTAAGGTCTCTCTTTTCATGCAAAGATGATCTCATTTCCTCATAATTAGTATTTCCTATTTAATGAGACAGACTATATTGAGAAAACACACATTCCTCCTTCCTCACTCTTTCTGACTATCCTTTGCTCTCTCTGGAGCTGTTTGACTTGGAACCTCTTTTCCTTTCCGTAGGTTAGTACAGTTGTATTTCGGTGGCATCTGTCAAACAGTTATTTGCTGATTATTTAGTAGCAGTTCGTTTGGAGAGTAATAGCAGAAGGAAAAGGGAATTTGGAAACTGTAGTCAGAGGGAATTTTTTTAGATGAAGTGGCAGAGGTAAAGGGAAAGAGTTACAGATGGTGGGGCGTAAGGAAATTTTGCATCACCCATGGCAAGACTGTGTGTAGGAATTAAGGTGCAAAAGCTCAGAAAGAGTAGAAGAGTCTTGAGAGTAGAAAGGGAAGGAAATAAGACGTAGGTATTATTTTCCTTCCCTCTTTTTCTTTTAGAGACATCTCCCCTCCTTCATTTGTTGTCCACCTTGACAGGGGTTTGAGTTGAGATCTTAGAGATCACCTTTGAGTTGTACTCGTGGGCTAGATGCATTGAAGAACCCTGAGATACAGTAACACCATATCTGACTTTCCAGTGCCTATAGTCTAGTTGATCAGGTAAGACACATACACAAATAAAGAGAGCTAGCTGTACCCACCAGGATGTATCACATGTCAACAGCACAGGGCAGCCCACAGATACTAAAGAAATTCAGAGAAAGAAAGGTCGATGTAATCCAAGGTGAGCAAGCAAGGCTTTAGGTGGATCTCGATTTCATCCTTGTGAGATACTAATGAAAATCCAGGCAGAGACATTCTGGAATATGCACAAGTGTGTATATGTGGCACAAAGAAATAATAGGAGAGAAGGTTGGAGAAGTGGAAGGCATGATTCTGGATCTAAAATCTACCCAGAGATATCCATAATGGCACATTTAAATATCAAAGATAATATCCAAATATTGTTGATAGGGTAAGAAAGTTTTAAGTTTCTGTGATACTTAAAACAGAAATGATACCTTAGTACCTTAGTTCTGTGTTTTATAATTCCAGATAAGCTTCCTAGTCATTCTCATTCAATCCACAGAAACCCCTTTTAGGCTGGGAAGACTATGTAGACGTATATATTCAGACAGATGGATGGATGATAGAAAGATAGATAGATACATACATACATACATACATGCATAGACACATAGATGCCTACATACATACACACAAATATATACGCACATATGTTCACATAGTTTTAATATTTTTTTACCACCTGGATTGAGAGCCCTGGAGGACTCGATATTTTTTCTTCTTTGTGGCTCACAAATTGCATAACATGGTGGTTATATGTGTAAGGAATCCAAGAAATATTTGTTGAATAAGACTGTTATTCTCCCCTTTATATTACAACTCAAAGACATTAAAGATTACTTAGCTAGAAGAAGAGTAAGAGAAGAGCCAAATGTCATGACTTTCTGCTCCTAAGTTCTTTCTGTTCACCATCCCATGCCAGACATGGATTTTTGCAGTCCAAGAAATAAGAGAGAAAAATGTCATGGTCAAAAATTGTATGCAAGTTCAAGTGAAGATTTCTAAGATTGCAGGAATCTGAAATGGAATTATATACAGGCACTTTTGCCTTGATGCTTTCAGGTGGAAAGTGTTTAGAAATTGTTCTCAGGCAGGGAGGAAAACTTTGACAATTATTTGCAATTTTAGTTCTGCAGATGAGAACAAAGCAGATCAACTTCCGCCACAACTTCCATTCTTGGCATTTAGGAACACCAGAACCGCTCAGAACACTTGCAGTTTTATTAGAAGAGGCTACTCTGAAGCCAGGTGAGCTATATAGACTTGCATAGGAGCTGTTCTCTTTAGTTGGCAAGTATCTAGAAAGGAAAGGGGAAATAATCTACCCCCTAAAATGGGAGTGAGTTCCAAACGCAGGATGAACTCCCTCCCTCAATAAAAATCTCGGAATAAAAAGGATGCAGTCTCCTGGTGGTGAGAACTAGAATCGCTTGTGTGCCCAGCATCGCTGCATGTGTACTCTCTGAAGAATTCCAGCTATATGTGCTATTTCACATCTGTTAGCTAACTCTGAACTCCAAAAACATAACAAATGCAAAATATGACACTGAGGAACATTATGTGGGCTTGTGATTTTCCCAGGAGGAATTGGTCCAGCCGGTGATAAATGGATTGAGATTTCATGCAGAACATGGAGACAGACTGTTGCTACATGACTTTTCTGCGTGACTTGTGTGATTCTTGCAGTCTTCTTTAGTGTTTTCCATGCTGTGTCTATGTAAACATGGCAGTGAGAATGGAAATTGTAGGATGATAGAATTATTTATGCATGTGGAATGTTTACTATCCAGAAAGAAGCACAAACCAAAATTTTCAACGGTAGGGGAAATGTTTAATGAATTATGACATACTTCTCTGAAACAATAATGTGATAATATGGAGTTAGTTAAAATGTCTACTGAGAGTTGTGTATGTAGAAAAGTTCTCTAGCTTTAAAGAACTGAAAAAAAAGGCGAAAACGGTACTTACGATATGACCACCACAAAACATAATCGTGGGAGAAAAAAATGAAAGGAAATATATCTATTTAGACATAGTTTGTGGATTACTTGTTCTCTTACTTGTTTTTCTGTATTTTATAAAGTATCTAAAATGGGAAAGCAGTATAGCTATTATAATCAAAATGTTATTTAATTTTGTTAAAGTAGATAAAGAAAAATGCTTCATTTACATCATGTTTAAACATGTTAAATTGAATGTGATATAAATGTAAACATGTTTAATTTTATATCACATTAAATTTTAAAAGAAAAAAAGAAGTTTAAGTACATTGACTTTCAGCTTTGCTATGACATATATTCTGAAGTAAGCTATTCCGTACGAAGGTCATATCATGATACCGTCCGGCCGAATTCCCACAGCCAAACCCAGAAACATAAACAGCAGTGACGTGATATTATAGGATTGTCATCCAGCATGGTTATTCTTCTCTTGCTGGGATTCACAGTGGGGTTTCTGGAATTATCCTGTTTAAGTGATACTGGAGAAAATTCCTGGAGGTGGCTACTGCTGTGATGAACGGATGCCCACCTGTGGCTGACTCCTGTTGTTTCAACAATATTCCTTGCCTTTGACCCACATTCCTCTTAACAATAGTTGTAATAAAAACCATTAAGAACACATGCAGTAACTTTTATTTCTTTTTCTTTTTCTTTTTCTTTTTTTTCTGAGACAGAGTCTTGCTCCATCGCCCAGGCTGTGCAGTGCAATCTCAGCTCACTGCAACCTCCACCTCCCGGGTTCAAGTGATTCTCCTGCCTCAGCCTCCCGAATAGCTGGGACTACAGACATGTACCACCATGCCCAGCTAATTCTTTTTCGTATTTTTAATAGAGATGGGGTTTCACTGTGTTAGCCAGGATGGTCTCAATCTCCTGACCTTGTGATCCAGCCATCTCAGCCTCCCGAAGTGCTGGGATTACAGGCATGAGCCGCCACGCCTGGCCAACTTTTATTTCTTATCTATTGGAACTCAGCAGTTGGAGCCACATTCTTACGCTCATGTGTATAATAATTTTGTCTTAGTTAATAGTGTGATAACATAGTTATTTGTGCCTGATCTCTCCAATATTGTAAGCTCTGTTCATGGACTTTCCCCTTTGAATCCTCCAAATAATTGGTAGCAGAAATTCAATATTGTTTTTTGAGTTGAACTGAATTGCTTCAATATCTTAGAATAACTAAATATCCAATATATTACCATTATTTTGTCTTTTACTCCCATTATGTTCTTTGTCTGAACAGTTAACTTTAACCCAAGCAGTAATGAAAACACAGAATTCTTCTCTACTGCAGTAACCATTACTCTGGTTTTTTTGAAAACTAAAGTTTTCATACTGGTTATCACCCATGATGCCTGGGGTTATAGGATTCCACTACCTCAGGAACCCCATCTGCTTGCAAAGACAGTCTGCTATTAAGCTCTTCTCACTCAAGGCAAACCCAACAGCCTTCAGACTTGACTTTTCCATAATGACCATCTTTCTTTGGAATATTCTGTTATTGTTTTGCCAATTAGATTTGTTATTGTCAACTTGGACATTTTGAAGCCAACTGTCACCCTGTCTACCACTCCACAGTGAGCCAGCTCAGATTGAATCTTGGATGATGAGGGTTTCCTGTGCTTGGTCTATATATGTATTTCACAGGGAATACTGTGAGTTACCTGCCCTTGTAGCCTGTAGCTTTAACAATGCTATAAGCCTTATGAAAAAGTGAATTATTTTAATGTTTTCAGATGCTCAAAGCCCTACGTAAATGCTTTAAACTTGATAACTCAAAGTAAGAAGCAACGTCTTAAGCCTCATGATGACATAACCAATAGTTTAACTAAAGGTCAAAAGGTGTAGAGGTTAACAGCAAGAAGAAGAGCAAGGAGAGTGGTGAAGGGTAGGTTAAGAATCAGGTGCACATCCTAGCCATGTGCCTCTTAGCGGTGTGACCTTGGAGAAGTTCCTTAGCATTTCATAATCTCAAATTTTGCATCTCTAAAATGAGAATGGTTTTATTGTATGCTATTGTAAGGATTACAAGAGATATTTATATACGTGTATAACTACTTGGTACAGTTTCTACACAACTAGAACATAGAACTAGAGTATAGAAAATGTTCAAGAAATGGAAGTTACCATCAGTATCTTCAGTGATGGGAGCTCATTTCTAATAAAAAGGAGAGTTAGCCAGGTGATCTTGATAGTACTAACCATCCTGTGTTGATTTGTTTCCTATCTATGTATCCATCCATCCATCCATTCATCAATCCACCCTCATCTGGGTAGCTCTATGGAGGAGACAGCAATGAAGATTCAGTGCAGAGGAGTGCCTCAGCTTACCTCCTATTGAAGATTAAGCAATGTGGATGGGAGAAGAGCATATTCTTTTAAATTGGGTCTGGCCTCAGACTAATAGCTAGAAATCAGCCACGTTCCTACTAGGATAAGTTACTTCATTGAGGGCTTTCCCAAAGTTAGCCACATCTCTTCATCCAAAGCTCCAGTGTATTTCTTTAACATGATTGACTTTATGACAATGACCAAGTCCTTGTCCTTCTGGGCCGGGATTCCTGTGCACCCTCAGAACCCATTCACTGGAATAAGCACACTGTGAAAGTTGCGACTTCTATGTGTCAGGCACTATGCTGATTATTCTCACAATTTACTCTTCATCTTCCCAACAACATTTGAAATTGTCATTAACTTCTTCACTTTATATGTGAGAAAACCTGAGATCAGAGGAGTCAGATAACCTGCCCAAAATTAAGTCGTGGGAGGCTAAACCAAAAGCAATAGTGGAGATTACATCAGCTCAATTGTACCACAGTTATATGTTATTTAATGTCAGTTTTGTAAATAATAATAATTAAATGAATGTCTTTATTATAAAGACATTTTTAGCAGGACTCAGGGAAGGGGCAAGGTAGTACCATCAGCATGAGGTCCGGCTATCTGCTGGGAGAAAGATTTTGTGGGAGGAATTTATATCCAATAGAAGCTTTTGGCAAAGTAATTGAGAATGAGAATAAAAGAGAATTAGAAAATATACTGTGTTTAGACTTGAAAAATACCTTTGGAAAGGTTATCGTATTTTTTCTGAGATGGAGCAATTATTTGATCTCGATGCTTTAAAAAAGAAACAATACAAGAATGTAAGAGCATTTCTATGGATTGTATAAACAATGCTGCCTGCAAGTAATCAGCAGTAGGGCCACACTTAGTTAGCATATTTATACATCATCTGAAAGGAATACATGCTGAAATTTCCAGATTTGCAAAAACCACTAAGCTCTTCCAGGTAGTGAAATGCCAAACTGGTTAATATAAATGCAGAAAGCTAACGCAGGGCTGTGTGAGTGGGCAGAAGGATGCCAGATGGGCTTCTGCCTGGACAACTGTAAGATAAGGAATTTAGGGAAAAATAATTCAAATCATCCCTCCTAGATTAAAGGGCTTTGAACTACTAGCTATAACAAAATTAAGGGATTTTTTAGTCAGTGTATACTTTTGTCCCTAGTTATTCCTACTGCAGCTAAAAGGCTAGCTAGAAATCACATGTGCTTAGGAAGGACATTTTAAAGGGGGTATTGAAAGCAGAAAACAGTATCCTGCATACATGTAAAGCCATGGTTCACTTATACCTGCAATATGGTGAGCCATTTTTTCAGCAAACCTTAAGCAGCTATAATAGGGTAGGAGAAAGTCCAGAGGATGTCAACTGAAATGATTTATGGAAAAGAGGAGCTGCTTTATGAAAACAAACTTACAAAGATTAGGATTCATCAGCCAGGGGAGATGAAGGTTTTATAAAATCATAGGGATGTGGTGCATGGGGACATTCACCTTGGCTAACATTTACCCTCCTCATCATCAACAGGTATGGGTCAGAGGGTGGCTGTCGAAGGAATAGGGCATAGTGTGAGTTTAAAATATACATCAGTTTAGGCCAAAAGGCCCATAAGTTAACCAACAAATAGACAAATAAAAAGTCAAGGTAGATGAAATACTACACAGACATAAAAAAACTAAATCATGTCCTTTGCAGCAGCATGGATGCAGCTGAAGGCCATTACCCTTAAGTTAATTAATGCAGAGACAGAAAACTAAATATTGCATGTTCACACTTATAAGTGGGAGCTAAACATTGAGTACTCATGGGCATAAAGATGGCAACAGTGGACACTGGGGATGACAAAGGAGGGGAGGGAGGAAGGGGACAAGGACTGAAAAACTACCTACTTGAGTATTATGCATACTACCTCGTGACAGGATCATTCATACCCCAGACCTCAGCATCACACAGTGTGCCCATGTAACAAACCTGCACATATACCACCTACATCTAAAATAAAAGTTGAAATTTTAAAAAAATTCAAGGTAGCATGGGATGCCTGCCAAAGAAATGCTCTCCCTACCTTCTATCTTAAAACTTGAAAAGAGAAGAAAAAAGTTTACACATGCGGTAACGACTTTGGAAACTACTTACCCAACAAGATTATTCTATCTTGGGACTACCCATGGGTAGGGAAGAGGTAAACACATTTTTATGAATGGATTAAATATACAATATATTTTTAAGAAGTTGGTAATATTTGGAGAAATGCTCAAATTTTGTGATGTATACTTTGGAGTAGAACATGCTTTGGAATCAGGCAAATCTGATTCAAATCCCAGAGACACCACATGCTGGCTTTTGGGTAGGTGACTTAACCACTCCGAACCACAGTTTCTTCATCTGTCAAGTGAGAACTCCTTCCAGATAGAGAAGTTGGGAAGATTGAAAGGGGTGTGCCCCTGGTAAAGCACCAGGAATGGGGCTGAGGACTGAGGTGCTGCAATTCTCAGTTCCCTTTGAGAGCTCTTCTACCATGTGCCCTTTGCAACAAGGTCAGATTCAAAATACCATCCTGGGGAGGCTCTGAGTCTACCCCAATAGGCAGTCCTTCATTCTAACCGTATCCTGATGCAAGATGACTCTAATTTTGCAGCTCTCTATTACCATTCATTCTTTCATATTCATTAATCCCTTATTTTTTTTTTTTAGTCATCCTTTTATGCTTTGGGGAAATAATAGTGATCAACATATGCCAGCGCCCTGCTCTCAGAAAGCTTGCCTGGAGAGGGTGGAACAAAACACAAACACTAAGCCTGTAAAGAAAGTGCTTTCAGAGCATGATAAAATGAGGATCATCATGGAGAGCGTGTCAGGGGTTGAGGACATGGCTCCTTCAATAAGGAGATGGGAGAAGACCTTTCTGAGGAGACAGCACCAGAACAGTGTCCAGAACCATGAGAATTCCCTGGTTATTTGAAAATCTCAGTGGGGAGAGGGAGCGTTCCAGGCAGGTGATTGAGCAGGGGTAGAGGCCCCAAGGTGAGAATTAATGTGGAGCTTCCAATACCTAGAGGAGGCTGGCGTGACTGCATATCCTGGATGGAGGGAAAGAGACAGAGGGCAGCCTGTCCCCATTATCCCAAAGCCAAGTCCGGACTCAGATTTTATCCTGTGAGTTTTTAGCTGCTTATGAGAAGAGCTGGCTTCTATTCTGGCAAGGTCTTGAGACTGCTGCATTGGGAATAAGACTCTCAGGCAGCATGAGTAGAAGGAGAACCGTCCTCCCTTCTCTTTCTGCCCCTACTACTTAGCCACTCCAGGCTTCCCAGATGCTACTGCAATCTTTCTTGACTTCAACAGTCACACTGACGTCACACCACATCTCATGGTGCAGGGGTAACTGCACAAATCTCTTTTCACCCCACATGTTTTAGGACATAGAAAAATTATTTGTTCTCCAATGAAATATTTAACCCAAATATATGTTGTTTCAGGTTTTAAAAATCAATTTGATTGGCCACAGGAAACGTATTTTGGCATCTCTGGGAGACAGGCTGCACGACGATCCCCCACAGAAGCCCCCTCGGTCCATCACCCTCAGGGTAAGTGCCAAGCACATTCATTTGGTTCTCTGCCCTTAAGAATTACTTGTTTGAGACCAGCCTGGCCAACATGGTGAGATCCTGCCTCTACTAAAAACAGAAAAAATTAGCCAGGTGTGGTTGTGCCCGACTGTACTCCCAGCTACTCCGGAGGCTGAGGCATGAAAATCGCTCGAACCCGGAAGGCGGAGTGTTGCAGTGAGCAGAGATTGCACCACTGCACTCCAGCCTGGGCAACAGAGTAAGGAAATAAAAGAATCATTTTGTGCAGTTTTATAGGTTTTATAAACATGCACTTTATACAACTGAAGCAGTAGATCAGCAAGTGCAGGCTCTTTTCTTTGTAGCTTACCGTATCTGTGTAAAGTCAATCTCCCTTTTGATTGTGTTTGACACAATCAAAACAACAAGATTTGTTTTTCTAGATTAGTTAAATATATATTTTTGAGATTTAGATATCCATCTATAATGGAATTCAGCCTGACAAATCACCACCTTTAAAGAACCACTCCCTCACCTCCCATCCCACACCCCATTACACCAGGAGAGCGGAAATGAGTTTTCTGTCAGACTCCTCAAACCCACAGAAAGAAAATCGATCAAGGACCACAGTTAAGTAAAGAGCAATTTAAAATTAACCTTAGGGTCTTCTGTTTTTTCAAGAAGTAAAATTTGTCCAACTTTACCCACTTCAAAAATTCAGAATAGAGAATCTAAAACCTTACTTAATAAATGGTATTTCTTTTCTTCAACTACACTTTAGAATTATGAGGTAGGAGCCCAGCGTAGTGGCTCATGCCTGTAATCCCAGCACTTTGGGAGGCCAAAGCAGGCAGATCATGAGGTCAGGAGATCGAGACCATCCTAGCTAACACAGTGAAACCCAACTCTACTAAAAATACAAAAAATTAACCGGGCATGGTGGCACGCACCTGTAATCCCAGCTACTCGGGAGGCTGAAGCAGGAGAATCGCTTGAACCCAGGAGGCAGAGGTTGCAGTGAGCCAAGATCATGCCATTGCACTCCAGCCTGGGCGATAGAGCGAAATTCCATCTCAAAAAAAAAAAAAGAATTATGAGGTAGGAAACTAGAGAGAACCTGTAGAAGGGAGAGAGAAATAAAGGGGAAGTGAAGGAAGGAAGGGAGGAAAGGGCAGAGAGAAAATGAGAGAGATGATTTCCAGGCAAAATGGCAGTGGCAAGAAGTGGCTGGCAGTCACCAGTGTTCATGCGTCCTGTAAGAACTTTTCTAAAATTCGTCAAAAAGCTGAGATCTCCCTGAAAGCTGTGGGGTGCCCGCTCTGCTCTCTTTCTTTTGTCCTGCACTTGCTTGTTTCTGATTTCCTTTCTGAAGGGATGAATACAAGCATGGCACCCAGACGTAACCGTCGTGTTGAAATGCAGTGGCCTGCCTCTTATCAATACACTTCAGCAAACAACATAGCCACTGTCAGGATAACAGAGGGTGGGGCAGGAGAGGAGCTGTTAGGATTTGGAGTCTGATTCAGCTTTGGAGGAGAACAAAATGCGCAAGGATTTCAGGGGATGCAAGAGAATTGGCTCCAGGAGGACGAGCTTAGCCTCCTGAGAGAGACTGGAGTGGGATGGGTAGGGACTACATGAATACTGGTTGAATTAATTACTGGGGGCATTAGGGTACACTGGAATATTTGGAGGTTACTTGAGAGTTTTGGGAGTCATAAAAGTACAAATAGAAATTTCACCCTTTAGAAAGAGGAGCGTCAAATAAATTAGAAAAAAAAAAAGTGATTTTTGTTTTGCCTTCATTTTGCTACATGGAAGGAGAGAAAGATATAAGCACCATCAGTGTAGTCATCCTAAAATAACTCTTTAGAGAAGTAATTTCCTGCTACTTACCCTGCTCTTTTTCCTTCCCCTTCTGAACCTCTCATTCTGGCTCTCTGGAAGAGATTTAGGGGAACAAAAAAAGATCAAAGACAGAGATTTCCGAGAAAAAGTGTAGGACCTAAATCTATCACAGAAGGTCCAGAATATCTGCAGCAGAAGGGATCTGAAGAAACACCATGATCCCAATCCTGTTTTACTTGCAAACAATAGAGCTGAGCTGTCTATGCCCCCTATCTTCCTCCTGACCTGTTTCCCTCGGATGGAGTTGTCTTTGCCTTGGAAAAGCATCCTCTGTCGTAGCATGCACTGCTCTGCAGTCTGTGCGTGTGACATGCTGTGTTGCCATACTGTGTCCTCTTCCCAACCCTGTTGTCAGACCATTCTTTGATGAAGGATCAAGACCCATTGGGTCCCATTTTAGCTTTCTCATCATGGCATCTACCATGGTGAGGACGCTCTGCCCACGCGAGGGCCCAGTTCCTTTCCTGTAAACACAAACAGTAGCGTCAGAGGTGCCCAACATAGGTGTGCCTCCCTTCTGAGACCATCCATGATGCTGCTTTAGGAAAACAGAACCTGACTCTTGATATTTCAGACCTTTGACCTGAAATACTTAGGGGAAAAACGTATTGACTAGATTGTGCCATTAATAAAATGGTGGAATGTCATTCATTCCTTGGCTGTTGCTTCAAAAGCAACTCCCCACCCCCACAGTTTGTCTTGTCAGTATTTCACAATTTTGAAACCAAAGGTTAGCCACGGAACATGGTATTTATTTCATGATGTATTTCCATTCAGGAACCCAGTGGTAATCACACTCCTCCTCAGTTGTCTCCATCACTTAGCCAAAGCACTTACACCACTGGTGGCTCCCTAGACGTTCCTCACATTATCATGCAGGGCGATGCAAGGAGGAGAAGAAATGAAAACTACTTTGATGATATTCCCCGATCAAAACTGGAGAGGCAGATGGCTCAGGTAAGGTGTTATAAGCCTTTGTGATATCTTTTTCAACCATATCAGGTAATGCCTTTTAATATTGAACAGTAGCTTCCTATGGATGCTTATTGCCCGTGCCTAAGTAGAATTTATACCATTTTATGCCCCGCCTTTCATTCCTTGCTCATCTGAACTAGACTGAGACAGAAATGTCTGGGAATGGAATGTGTACACATGTCCTTGTTAGGCATTCCTGCTGAAGAAATTATGTCTGATCTCATTGCACCCAGAAAGTCTTGCCCAGGGAATAATATTGTGTTGAAGTAAAATCATAATGAAAATGAGTAATAAAAGTTTAGAATACAAAATGTAAATTGGTTGGATAATGGGGCAGAAGTTTGGAGGGAAGGATTAACCCTGTGTGATGTGGTTAATTTCCTCCCAAAGCTATACATTCATACAGAAATGCTCTACTGGGACTAGTTGCATTGTCTCATATTGTCACCTTGAATAGTTGAAAATAGTGATGCTTTCTGGCACAAATAATTGAAAAGGGAGATCTGTCACATTCGGACCTTTCCACGTTTTTGGTATGGATGCTCATGTCTAGCCTGTCCTCGGATTGCTGCTTAGAAACTTGAGTCAGCCTTAACCGAACAGTGGCGCTGTTCTTAATGCACATTCAGATGGGCGGGTAGCTCCGCATTTTGCCCTGAGATGCAAAAATATGGATTTGTTGTCAACTATCGGCAGAATCAACTCTTTTCATCCTCATTCTAGGTTCAGACTGATGTGCAGGAGTCTTCTCTCTGCCTCCCACACCTAAGATGGGAATCTTGAGGTGAAAATTTGACTGTAATTGCTTTGCCTTGGTCGTTAAATATTTTTCTCAACTGTTTAGTGAGATTTTATTTTTAAAGCCACTGGTAAACATTGTATGCTGCAGCTCACGAGAGACAAATGTGAAGAGAATGTTCTGGAAACCATGGCTATTCTGCCTGCAGTTGCCTTGGGGAGAGAAGGCCTGGGATACTGTGTCTTCTTTCAGCTCCTTTAATTTTGAAATGTTCTCTGGGTTATTTGTGCAGGAAATGGCAATGCTGGGATTATGGAGAATCTTTTATTGAAAGGGGATGGAAAATACAGGAGAAACAAGATAAGAATAATTTTCTCTTTCTCTGTTGCTAGGTATTGTCTTTTAATTTTTATTACTGTTTTCACTGATGCTCTTTTAAATAGGGCCTCTGAAAGCTTTTTCCCCCCCAAACTTTTCATTTATTTCCTGTTACTTATTATATTTTCGAATCACATATGTGGTTAAATTTCCTTAATGACAACATTTCAGAGATGTGGTTTGTTTTAACCTTGAGCCATGTAGTCTTTATGTATTAATATGAACTGGGTCTTTTCTGAGCCCATTTCTTCCCTGGGTAAGGGAGGATAGTTCTTGAATGAGCATTAGCTATTATTGACTGTGTCAACCTCAGTATAACAGAATTACCTCTCTCAGCTGCTCGCATAATTTATGAAATTTCTCCATATACTGCAGGAGTTTTTTTTAAGAGGACTTACCCTTCAACCTATGTATAAACACTCAGAGGTGACCTAGCAAGACTGCACCCTTACATGCTGCCTGAGGTTCGCAAGCAGGGGCAGTAGTATCAAATAGCACAAATCTTTTAACGAGTCACTCCAATCAGAAATGCATCCCTTACGAGAATTGTCTTAGCCTTGGGAAAATGGTATGGGCTTTTATCTGGCCAGGTGAGAAAAGCCCAAAAGCAGAAAGCAGAGTGAGATAAGCAGGCTGACGGGACGTGGTGAACGAGAGCACCTGTGCACGCATGCATTCCCCTCACGTGGAGTACTAACGATGATCGAGTGACTGCTAGAGACACAGGCTCCATCAGCAACCGGGAGCTTATTAGAAGCTTTCTAAAAGCCTGCTGTTCAATACAGCACTTCTGCTGCAGAGAAAATAGGAGATGACACCACATGAATCTGATCAATAAGAAAAAGGGATTCTGGAACTGCAGCTCTTTGGGTGATGTTAACTGCAGTTTTGAGCATGATCACTAGTCTGGCAAGGCCAAAACCCATGGAGCAATGAATGCATACCTCTTAAAAAATAGTGCTTTAACCTGTCGAAATATGAAATACTCTGTCATTTTGTTGTTGACCAATTCAATTTATGTGACTTTTCCACCAGTCAACCACTCAACTGATGGTTATTATTATTCTATCTTATTTTTGGTCATTTGCTGTAATACTTTTTGAAATTTATTTACTTTTTTAAAAACCTATCATATCTCTCTAGACCATACTTTTTCCCCTAAAGTTTTGTGTTTAGGCAATCAAGTTGGGTCTTCCTAAAGACTTGAATTAGCAATTAAAATTCTTGCAAGCAAGCAGCCAGTTATACCTCCTTCCAACCTGGAGCTCCATTCCTACAGTTCTTTCCCAAGGGATTTCTCCCAAGAAGCTTACTGTAGCTTGGTTAATGCTTGCCTAACCAGTCCGTTTCCCACTAAAATGGAAAAGTCCACCTTCAGTCTTTCTTTCTTACCTACCAAAAGAAAGAAGAATGCAGTTGAGAGAAAATCACCAGGACACATTTATGTTCTTAGAAACCCCTCTACTTCAAGTTTAACTGAGCTACCACTAGAGTGATTTGGAATTCTAGCCCTAGGCCAGAAACCTTAAGTTCCTGGTGGCTGCAGTAATTCACAGGAGTTTTGCCTTCTTGAGGTCTGCTTACCAGATGTTTGAAAGTGCTTTGCTTAACTTGGAAAACCAATGCTTAACGTTAAATTGAGATAAATTTAATGTCCATTTTACCTGTCAAATTTGTTGGCAGATATTTAAAATAAAACGCTAGAATGGTGTTTAATTGATTGTTTTCAATTTGAAACAATATTTAAAATACCTGTGTTGGAATACAGAGGTTTTGCAAATATTGTGAGTATTGTTTGCTATTATTCTGATATAAGCAATACTCTGGCATCAAATTATTTTAAATGAATATGCAAGAAACAAAATTGAGTTCAGCATGAACTGAATGTAATGATAGAAATACATCTGAATGATGGGTTTCCTATCATGTTGAAGACATAGCTTCTCCAGCCTGTAATTCTAAACTGGACTCATTAGCCCAAAATTTCTGAAACACTCCTCCATTTCCATACCCCTAATAAATAAATGTTGCATTCACATTTGTATAATTATACCGTAATGTGCATAATGATTTTAAATTCTCAAAGTACTTTGACATCTGTTATCTCATTTTAGCACAAACAAGGTGTCCAACACACTATTCATGTGCATACAGCACCTGGCAGATCAGCTTTTAATTCTGAGTTATGTGGAAATCAGATAGTAAATGGAAAATATATCCAAAGGAGGAAAATATTTTCAGTATTTAAGACCTAACTGCAATCTTCAGAAGTGTTCTTGAATGATATTTAGAAGTCTAAGTACGCTTAAAATGAACAATAAGAGAGTGATGGAATGAATAAGGTTAAGTCCACATTCTCCAAACTCAGGCAAAAAAAAAAAAAAAAACAGTTTCCAAATGCTGCAAGTTAAGCCATTTATAGAAGGCTTCCATTTACAGAAATACATATGAGAAAATGAAATAGTACTTGTATTTTCACACAACAAAGGCTTCTCAACAGCAAAAGAAATGCATATATTTGCATAAACTTTAACTTAAATATTAGTGAGAATAGTGTATAATTTAAAGTCTTTATGTTCTGAATGCTCTTGTCTAAGATTACAAAAAAACAGTATTACCTGGGGCACTAAAAACTTTTTCTAAATTATTAGAAAATTAATTCAGTTGCAAGCTTAATATTTCTCAATCTAAATAGTATTAATAAATACAACTAGATCAATTACTTCTCTATTTGAAAGCATTTTGTCTATTACATTTTCATTCTTCCAATGTTTGTTGTTTTGATACTATTAAAGGAAAGGAAGTAGAAGCTGAGCCATACAGAAGCACTGCTGTGACCAGGTTCATGCCTGGGATTGCACATGCAGTATCTTATTTAATCCTCACAAGAGCCTATGTGTACATGTGCCAAGCAGGGTGAGTGCTTGGCCTCACAGCTGGTAAATGGCAGAGCTGGGACTCAAGCCCTGGCCTGCCTAACCCTATCCTTGTTCCTCTGTAGTCCCTGATGCCCTGTGCCTGCCTCTGTATTCAAATGATATAAAATATTTTTAAAACAGTTCAGCAAATTCTTATTTCCCATGTGCTGTAATAGATTCCATTTGTGTAGGCACAGCAAGCAGAAGATAAAATCACAGTAGTTTAATGGAAACTGATTGAATCAGCTCGTGGTTAACACAATGAAATCTTTAAATGCAAAACTACCCTGGTTATTTGTTGATCCTTCAGCAGAGACCCTGCACAGTGTGTCAGAACGCTGCCTGTCTCCCATGTTTGTGAAAAGCTTTGTAGGTAGGTGTGGGGTTAACTCTGTCTACAAACAAGTTCTTGCTTGTGGTGTTTCTCCAAATAGTCGATGCTGTTTCCTTCGTGGCTTCTTCAGTTGGAATTCTGATTTGGTTTCTTTCTGGCTGTGTGACCTGGACCAAGTTGTGTGGTGACTCTGAATTTCAATTTTTTTGTCTTTAAAATGTGGATGATGTCTGCTTCTCAGGCTGTATGTATCAGATAATTTATATGAAAGCATATTCTAAACTGTAAAGCACTATATAGACAGATATGACTATCAGTTCAGACACATCATCTGTCTGTCCCTAATTCAAAGGTCTCTACTCATTGTAGGCCAATTGATGACAAAGAGTTGAAGGGCAAGTGCTCCGGTGGTTGTAGCATTCTATAAAGACCATCTTTTGTTTCAGTGTTACCCATATTTAGCATGTAGATTGAGAATGGAATTTGCATTTTTCTTTTATTATTTTAATTGTGTAAACACATCATCTGCCTAGGAGCATATATCATGATGCAGAGGGATCCGGGTAGAATGATCTCAAAGCCAGGGAAAGCAGAGGATGGATGCCATCTTTCTCTACCAATTCAGATTACAAAATTGTAACAAAAAATGTCATATGGTAATAACACGTTATTATTGTAACACTGTTAGATAAAATATCAAGTCAGAGGGCTTTTTTTTTCTTTAAATGAAATTTGGAACTTTATTGAAATATATTGTGCACAGCACTGTTAGCTTTAAAAGCATGGATATCCCAGAAAGCCATGAGGCAAACACTTTGCCATGTCTGGGAAAGAAGCAGGACAGTAACTTCTCCTTTATATACTTTTCCTGAGAGAATAGGCCTATTGTTCCTAGAAATTCTACCGACTGCTCTGGCTTTATTGGAATTTATGGAATCAGTTTTCAGAAAATAGCACAACTATGTTGAAAGAAACAGCATTTTAGAAAGTGGCTTTTTTGGCTGGGCACGGTGGCTCATGCCTGTAATCCCAGCACTTTGGGAGGCCAAGGCGGGCGGATCACTTGAGGCCAGGAGTTTGGAACCAGCCTGGCCAACGTGGCGAAACCCCATCTCTACTAAAAATTCAAAAGTTAGCTGGAAGCTCTGCATAGTTAAGTCATTAATACAGCTGTACTCCTAAGAGTACTTTAGAAATGATGTTCACTTTCAGTCACGGTATAGAGAAGACAGACAGACCGTAGGCATTATTCTTGGGCTAGTCACAGTGCCACAAACTCAAAAAGCAATTAAAAAAAAAAAAAAGTTAGCCGGGCATGATGGTGGATGCCTGTAGTCCCAGCTGAGACAGGAGAGCTGAGACAGGAGAATCGCTTGAACTCTGGAGGCAGAGGTTGCAGTGAGCTGAGATGGTGCCACTGCACTCCAGCCTGGGTGACAGAGGGAGACTCTGTCTCAAAGAAAAGAAAAGAAAGTGGTTTTTTCCCCCCAAACTAAACAAGTTTTCCTATTACTGCGTCATATCAGATTTTGTGTTTAATGTCCATAAGTTAATGCCTAGTATTTAATTTAGATTTTCATCACATAGCCACTACTCAGAAAGGCTCAGCTTGTCCACGATTTCAACATTTCCTTCCATGAAGGTCTAAAGAGCAGCTCTTAATACTTAAGCACAGACAGATCATACATAACCAAAAAAGAAGGTCAAAAATGCACTCAGTAAGCTCTTCCATCAGGAGCTTCCAACTTGGCAGCTCGTCAGGTTGACAAGCTGACACCCCAGCTTCAGAGATCATCTGGAATGTTGATGATACCTGTGCCCTGTTTCAAGTCCAGAACTCTAGACCACTAGCCAGCTATGACCAACACAAAAGTGGAAAACAGTGCTTCCATACTTGGAATTTAAACCTGATGTATTGTATACCTTTTTTTTTAATATGGTCAGTTAATTTTGTTTTAGCAAATACACTCTGCTCTATCTGACACAACTTTGGGATTAGAAATTCCAGTATGATGAGTGTCTTTTAGGCCACACTAATGTCAGTATGATTGGTGTCTTGTGTATACTGTACTTCAGTGTTAAAAAAAAATAATTGGAAGAAGTGGGAGAATCACTCGGATTCTTTTTCTGGCTTTGATACTCATCTTACAGGTCTAGATTATTTTCTTCCCCGTCAAGTTCATCAAGAAGGCAAATTAGCCAGAGTTGATTCTCATAGACCCCCGTCAGCCCTAAACACCTCCAGTCATTTTGCTAGAGAAGCTCCAATGTCTCCACCTTGTCTCCATGTGCTGGTGCTTAACCAAGGGTACTGTTTCCAATTAAAACCAGACCATGGATTTTTTAAAAAAGAAAAAGAAGATATCAATAGAAAATATTCTATTTTCAAAAAAACTAAACAAAAAATCTGACAGTATATAAAAACCCTATTTCAGTGGAATTGACCTTGTGATATTTAGTAGTGCCTTAGGCTTGTCAACAGTGAGCAACTTGTTCACAAAGAGGCCCAGCAGGTTATTTTTCCACTTGTTAAATTTTCAGAATGTTTCTTATTACATACAGTCCAGTTCTTGGGTCCACAGGTCAGTTTTTGCTGTTATAATCTGCCCTTGCTAAATTTTCAAGGGTAGGAGAATTCTCTGATTCTTATTCTCCTTCTCCTTCTTCCCTTTCTTTTTCCAGTGGTAAAAAAAGTAAAAGAAGGTTTTTTAACATCTAGTGGAAATAGGGCTGTTTGTGCGGCCGTGTCTCAGTTAATTTTGTATGTATAGGCCTAAAGTAATTTATCAGCAGGGACTTCTCCAGATGCATGTAAGTAACAAAAAATGCAACTCAGGATGGCTTAAGCAGAAAAGGGCAGGAGTCCTGGATCCAGGTGCTGTTTTGCTGCATTGCTCTCTGGCTCTCCATCTCTTGGCTCTGCTGTTCTCTGTGTTGGCTCTTTTCCCAAACAGCCTTCCTCTACATGTGGAGAGTTTCAAGCCAAATTGCTCTTTAACTTGAAGTTACAAGAAAGAGAACCTATCTTTCCAACAGTGTCAAAAAAAAAAAAAAAGAGTCCCAGGCCAGGCATGGTGGCTCATGCCTGTAATCTTAGCAATTTGGGAGGCTGAGGCCGGTGGATCACTTGAGGCCAGGAGTTCAAGACCAGGCTGGGCAACATGGCAAAACCCCATATCTACTAAAACTACAAAGATTAGCTGGGCATGGTGATGGGTGCGTGTAATCCCAGCTACTTGGGAGGCTGAGGCATGAGAACTGCTTGAACCCAGGAGGCAGACTTCACGGTGAGCAAGATCACACCACTGCACTCCAGCCTGAGAAACAGCGAGACTCTGTCTCAAAAAAGAAAAAGTCTCAGTATTGTGTTCCATCAGTTCAAGTGAGCCTCGTTTGGATCAAGTGTCCTTCCCTGAGCTAATTACAAAGGGGTGTGTGTGTGTGTGTGTGTGTGTGTGTGTGAGAGAGAGAGAGAGAGAGAGAGAGAGAAAGAGAGAGAGAGAGACAGATTGATTAGCAAGACAGAGGTCCCACACCAGGGGTGGTTTTAGCTCCATCTGAACCATGTGGACTGAGGAGTAAGGAGGCACCTCCTCCCATGAACAGCCAGGCCGCTGCTACTAGAAGAGGGGCTGGTTTCTAAGCCAGCAGAAATAGCAATAATGGGCAGCTGAATAAATCCACTCTGACTTTGGAATTCTGAGACTGTCTGATGGAAAATTGCTATATCAGATGAGTATTGATTTCATTTGTTCATACTTAATTTGATGAGCTTTGTTAGAATGCCAGATTTGAAGAACTGAGACCAGAGTGAAAAATCCCATCTCTGATATCTGTTACCTCTGTAACCTTGGACAAGCTTCTTAGCTACACAGAGCCTTAGTTTTCTCTTCCTAGACTGAGGTTAATGCCCACCTCACACCACTGTTATGAGGCACAAATAAAATGGTATTTTTTCGAAGTATTTTACAAACTCTGAAACTATACGTTTGGGTTGTTTTAGAAATTATTGTTGTTATTTTAAGACAACTTCTTTTTCTTCTACATTATGCTTTCTCAACTGCATCTGGGAGTAAATGCATTTTAAAGTAAATCTCATATTTAGCTACATCTTACAAAACTGTTTCTGTTTTCCAACTTGTAAGCCCAAACTAATACCTCTTCACTGACTTGGAAATCATGGTTTTTATGAATGCAAACACTGTCCAAGAAGCTCCTATTCATGTTATAACCTAGTTAACACTGGTGCTCTTTGGAAAAAGAATTATGGATGATATCCATACTTAAATACTTTTAAAAATTAAAGGATGTTTATGAGTTAGTGTATTTCAAAATATTTCATTATATTTCATTTTTAAATGTTTGCTGCTTTTTTGGTAAAGTGTATGTTGGCTATGTGGGGGCAATGCCTGACTCTTCCGCAGTCATTTTTTAATTCCTCTAAAATAAACACTCTGTAAATTCTGTTGACCAAATTACTTTACGTAAGGCTATAGGCATCATAAAACCACAGGGCTCTACAACATATCAGATTGGACACAAATTGGGATGGTCTCCAGTTTTTTAGGGAAATATACTGCCTGGAACAATAGATTATCATCTGTCTAGCTTAGACCTGGTGGTTCATCGTCATCATCGTCAGAGCCAGCACTGATTAGTACAACTTTATAAGGAGGAAATTGAGGCATGGAGCATTTATGTGGCTTGCCCACGGCCACAAAAATTGCAAAGTATAGAACCAGGATTCCAATGCAAACAGCCTAGCTTCACAGCCATCATGTGAACCACAGTGTTGATGAACACCCTATATTATCTCTGCAAACTGGGAACTAGCAGACATGAGACATTCTAGAAAGTCCAAAGCCCCAAAGGCTCCAATGCAGTATTTTGAGTTCCTTGAAAAATCCTATTAAGAATATCTAATACCTTATGTAAATGCAACTTCAGTAGAGAATTAAAGCTCTAAAGTAGCATGGATAAACATTGTATTTGAAGAAAATCCTTTGCTCCTGACATCCAATTTTTCGTTCTTTACAAATCAGAGATAGTAAACAATTGCTTCATGTAAACCATTGTGAAATGACGTGACCTCCTTGCTGTACGCGCCTCTATTTTAATGAGGTTTGAATGCAGGATCACAAAATATGTGATAACTTGCTTTTCTCTATATGCATTAATAGCTAGAAGATTCTTCTGTGCAGTCAGAAGAATGCAGAACTGAGAATACAGATAACCAACTGTACTGTTAAAGAAAAGCAGAGACTTTTAGGATGAAAAGGGACCAGAAAATATATGTAGTCTCTTAATTGATGCAGGCACCCGTTCAAATACATCCTTACAGACAGCCACAAGTTTCTGCCTAAACTTGTCACTGGAAAGCTGGCCTGCTCTTTGTGAGGCAGCCCCATGATTGGAAAAGGTCTAGTTGATATAACTTTTGCCTTATATTGAATTGAATTGAAATAAGCCTCCCTATAACTCCTACATAGTTCATGATATCTTCTGAAACAACTAAGAATGCATCTGCTCCCTTTTGCTGGGAAGAGTTTTTTAAGACTGAAGACAATTTGATATCTTCCCCTCACTATGTTAAATGTCTCCAGCTCTTTGCCAATCCCATGTGATAAGGGGGATGTGGGCCGTATAGCATCCTGGTTCCCCAGCTCTGGGCAGATCAACATTGACATATCATTCATTCTTACTGAGCTTTTCTTCATGAAAATTTCCCAACCTTTATCAATAGCCATGAACTATGCCTCCTTTCTCAGCAGCGCTGGATTTACATTATCCTTTTCCAGATAAAGCAGTTTTATCAAGTTACTCATTCAATAATCCTAGTCTATCAAGACCTTTCTAAGACTTAGTTGCTACTCAGTATATCAGTGATCCTTTTCAACTATGTAATGTGCTCATTTTAAGAAGCTTACCTCAAAACAACAAACCTTTGAAGTCATCCACCAATGTATTGAGTGAAGTGTTGAATAAAGTAGAACTGAAAAAAAAAAACTGTGTAGCTTTCTACTAGAGACCTCTTAGCTTGGCATCGTTCAAGAGGATTGTTCAACTGCAGTTTGTTTTTTCATATTTTTCACAAGGATAAAATGAAGAAATGCTGGGGTCTCAATAAACATCATTGAATAAATGACTCTTCCCAATACATCTTTTCTATCAGAAGCAGGAAGCAAACATTTGGCCTCCAGTTAATAAATGAATTTAAGTAAAGGAAATGACAACCTCTGTTTGCAAGAAAGGGATGTAATGTATATTGTAAAGAGATGTTACAAAGAACAACATTACTTTGCAAAATCTAGTTTTTTTTCAGTCATTCATGTTATGTTAAAAAGTTGATCACTGCTTTTCTGAATTAGTTTTTAATGTTCTGCTTTTTAGTGGTCCTGAAAAATATTTGATAGCATCCAGACTTTGAGGGATAACAAGTAAAACAGCCCATATTGCTATAAACAGCATGATCCCAATTGACTTAAATTCCTTGCAACATCCCTGGAACCTGGGGAGCTGCACAATGAAAGCTGGATTGTACAGGCAGTGCTCATTTTTTTTCCCTGCTCTATTTTTTTCTTGTAAGGAGATTTCATAGACAATTGTGTAATGCCATTTAGGGCTACAACTGTCATATTAGGGAATACAGGTTATATATTATCTCTACAAATGAATAACAGGAATATCATAAGCCTATAGTTCTCTCCTACTCTCCTACTTTAGTAGCTGAGGACTTCTTTTATGCGATATCAGTCCCAGAATTAGAGTTAAGGGAGGGAGGGAGGAAGAGAGGAAGGGAGGAAAGGAGGAAGGGAGGAAGGAGGAAGCGAGGGAGACTGGAGAGGAATGGGAAAGGGAAGGGAGGGAAAGTTAAACTTGGGAAGACTGTGTTAGAATTTATATCATGCCAGTGGACTTAGATGGAACCAAATGTGTTGTTTACTTCCTCCCACTCTTGGTAGGTTGATTAATGCTGACTCCAGCAATCATGGGTCACCCATGCAGATGTTGTTAGAGAAACAACTGTTGGCCTGGCTTTTCCTTCCCAGCAGGTGATAACTGATCTGTCCAAAAATCTTCCCCATAGGCACAGGGGAAGGTCACGATCATGAAGTTTTGGAAGGACTGCCCTTCAGAAAGATGGAGAAATGGCAGGAAGCAGCATTTTCTTGACTCCAGCATTTCCTGCAAATGAAATAGTTCAGCTGAGACCCTTTATAAAAAGACCCAGTGGGGTGCATGCATAAAACTTTCACACTTTAGAACTAGAAATAAGTAGACACAGACAGGGAACTTGAGAAGCTGACAGTGTGGTTGCAGAGAAGAATCTAAATCACTTGCAGTTGTTACAGGACTGAGTATGTATCTCAGAACTCACTCAAGAAGTGAGAAGGAGGAGTGTTCCTCTGTCTCCAATGGTGGGAAGGAAGAGGTAATCAGATGCTGGCCTACGGCCTCTGGGTAACTCATGAGAAACAAAAGGCTCTAATTTTCTGATTTTCTAGGCAGGGTTCAGTTAATGTCCATGGACGAAGCAACTGTGGGGCTGTCACTGCTGAAAGAAAATATGCATATGAGGTGTTTGGTGCCTTACCCCTTGACTGCACTGAATTTGTTTGACTGCATCCTTTGACAGGTCTCATTTCATGCCAGACTCTGCTCAAGGAGCCACTGAGTTTGCTGGCTATTGGCCAAGGCTTCCTTTGTTGGGACGCCCTTTTTTCTTCTGCCTTTGAAGCTGTTTTGTTTGCTCTTCAAGTTTGTTTTCATTTTCTTTTAGAAGCACTATCATCCAGAAGAAGGAATGCACTTCATTATTCCTTTAGCTTTCACTCTGAAATTTTCATATTTCTTGTTGGTTTCTTTCTGGTCAATTTCTGAATACCCTGAAGTGTTGAAAGTATTATGACAAACATAAGGGAGAAACAGAGAAAAAGTCTTTTTTTCTTTTTTTTCAGGGCTAGAACACAGCAGAAAATTTCATCTCTGGTAGAATCTGACTGGAGGGCTCTATTCATAAAAGTTTCTTTATTAGACTAGCTATATAATATCAGCAGACTCCCAGAAGGTTTCCAGGGCTTAATAGGGGTTATCGAGTTGATGGAGCTGTCATCTACTTGCTCTGTTCTGAGACCTACCATCAGCTGTCAGTCCCAGTTTACTACTGGTTCTGTTCGTGGAAAAAGCAATTTTCATTCCACAAACATTGATTAAAAGCAAGACTGATCCATACTCACTTTGTGACCCAGGCCTTGCACACAGTAGATGACCAGTAACTACTTTTGCATGAATATCAGAGTGACGGAGAGAGGTTCTTATGTTCCAAACATTTTTTACATTTTAAATTTCTGCTTGAGGCCAAGTGCGGTGGCTCACACCTGTAAACCCAGTATTTTGGGAGGCCGAGGCGAGAGAATCCCATGAGGCCAGGAGTCCAAGACCTGGCCAACATGGTGAAACCCCATCTCTACTGAAAATACAAAAATTAGCCATATGTGGTGGTGCACACCTGTAATCCCAGCTACTTGGGAGGCTGAGGCACAAGAATCATTTGAACCTAGCAGGTGGAGGTTGCAGTGAGCCAAGATCGTGCCATTGCACTCCATGGGTGACAGTGAGACCCTGTCTCAAAAACAAACAAATAAATAAATAAATAATTTCTGCTTGAAAGAATAATTCTTTTACAGAGTGAAAAGCACAGACTTAATTTGGATGTAATATGCTAGGGTGCCTGGGAAAGGCTTCTCTGAAAAAGTGACGTTAGAATAGAACTTGAAGGAAGTGAGGGAGCTAGCTAGGCCTATAGTAGCCGGAGGGAGAACATGTCAGGCAGAAAGAGAAGCAAATGCAGAGGCTATGAGGCAAGAATGTGCTTTGCTGTCAAGAACCCAGAGAGCAAGAGGAAGATGGGTAGGAAAGGAGGGTAGGGAGGTACAACAGTGTGGGTACCAGAGAATGGAGAACCTTGCAGGTCATTGTTAGGACTTTGAATTATCTTCTGTGTTGAATGGAGCTGAGTGGAATGACCTGGCTTTCATTTTAGATGGGTCATTTTGGCTCTCGTACTGAGAAGAGATACTTAGGGGGCAAGGATGACAGCAGTGAGACCGGTAAGAAGCCAATGAAATCAATCGAATGAGAAAAGGGAGTAGCTTGGAGCAAGTAGTGACAGGAGGGTGAGAAGATTTTAGAAGTAGATTCAATAGGCTTTGCTGCTGGATTGAATGTGAGATATAAGAGAAAGTAGAGCTCCAGCATTATGAACCTGAGGAACTGGAAAAAAAGAGCTGCAATTTGCCGAAATAAGGAAGCTTACAAGGAGGTGAGGTCATCAGGAGCTTGGTCTCTGGCATTTAATTTAAGGTTGAGCTGACTTAATAAATGCGAAAGGAGAAACATCAAGCAGGCAGCTGGGTGTCTGAGTCTTGAATTTAGGGAAGAAGTCTGGGCTGGAGATACGAATGTGGGAGTCACAGCTGGAAGAGACCACTTAGTATAGCCAAGAAGGAAGGGAAGATTGAGGACTAACACTCCAGGGATGTTCAGATAACAGGAAGCAGCCAAAGAGGCTGAGGAATGGAGGAGTGATCAAGGGTGTCCCATAGGTCAAGGAAAATAGAAAATTGTTTCAGTAGAGTGGGCTCAGATGAGGACAGGAAAAGAGAAAGTGGAGACCATCTAGACCCTTCTCAGGGAGTTTTGCTTAAAGATTAGAGTAATTGAGCAGGAAACTGAGGGTGATATTGGCGCAAGGGAAGAAGTTTGTTTGCTTTTGATGGAAGATGTTATAGCAATTTTTGAAAATGCTCCGGGAAAGAGGACAAACCATAATGAAAGAGAGATAATTTATTGTAAATTACTGGATTGCTAGCAATTGAGCAAAAAGGAAGTCCACCTTTAGGAGGAAAACTTTGGACATTGGTTATATTCTTTTTATTTTGTGATTAGATTTGAATGCAATTGTGTTGTATTTTCTGAGCTGAAGTCATGGTAACCCAAGGTACAAGATGGTAACGAAAGCGAGACATGCATTGCATTTTAAGAAAAAATTTCCAGAGCTAAGAGAGAATTCTGAACTGAAGATAAAATTATATACCTTCAAATGTGTGTTGACTTCACCATCAAAGAAGTAAACATTAAATTATTAGTAATATCTCAGTTGCAAGTCTATCCTTATTTACCCTTATTTGTTTGGGTTTCATAGTAATTCAGGTTCAGAAAAACTAAATGAGCCTTTGCAATATAGGTGACAGGGATTGAGAGAAAATAGGCAAATGAAATTGCAAAGGGGCGATTAACATTATTTCATGGAACTGTTTCCAGGCTCTACAAGCAGCCTTTTGACACCTAGGTGCGCTAATGACAAATGTTCCTTCTCTCTTCAGCAAGTTGGCAGCCCTTTTCTGCCTTTATCAGGAAATATGAGGACTCTTCCAATAGGAAGTCTGCAGTTTCTGGTACAATTAACCGGAAGTGTGTTGGCAATGACATAGTTTATGAAAGGCACAAGCGGCACCAATAGAGTAGACCAGTTAAAAATGATAATGAGTAACGGTAGTGACTAACGTTTGCATAATGCTTTGCCATTTACCAAGGCCTTTTGAATGTGTTATATGATTCCATTCATTCGGTAAATATGTGTTCCATCTGTGTTCCAAGCCCTAAACATTTAGCTGTGAAAAAGTTTCCTGTCTCTTGAAGCTAAACATGAGCTGCACAATAACTTGGTGAAATAAGTAGGTCACGTACTATTCTTCTTCTTCACAGATTAAGACATTGTAAAACTTAATTACGGCCAGGTGCGGTGGCTCATGCCTGCAATTCCAGCACTTTGGGAGGCCAAGGCAGGCGAATCACCTGAGGTCAGGAGTTCAAGACCAGCCTGTCCAACATGGTGAAGCCCTGTCTCTACTAAAAACACAAAAATCAGCCAGACATGGTGGCAGGTGCCTGTAATGCCAGCTACTCAAGAGGTTGAGGCAGGAGAATCACTTGAACCCGGGAGGCAGAGGTTGTAGTGAGCCAAGACCACACCACTGCACTCTAGCCTGGGCGACAGAGCAAGACTCTGTCTCAAAAACAAACAAACAAAAAGAAAAAAAAATAGAGTTTAATTTGGCCAGGTGAGGTGACTCACGCCTGTAATCCCAGCACTTTGGGAGGCCAAGGTGGGTGGATCACTTGAGGCCAACTTAATAAATGCGAAAGCCTGGCCAACATGGTGAAACCTGTCTCTATCAAAAATAACAAAAATTAACCAGGTGAGGTGGTTCACACCTCTGATCCCAGCTACACAGGAGGTTGAGGCATGAGAATCACTTGAACCCAGGAGGTGGTGGTTGCAGTGAGCCAAGATTGTGCCCCGTACTCCAGCCTAGGTGACAGAGCAAGACCCCATTTCCAATGCCTCCAAAAAAGAAGAAAAAAAAAAAAACTTAAATTTAAGACTAGGCACAGTGGCTCACAACTGTAATCCTAGCACTTTGGGAGGCCGAGGCAGGCAGATCACTTGAGCCCAGGAGTTCAAGACCAGCCTGAGCAACATAGCAAGACCTTGTCTCTACACATTTAGAAAAAAAAAATTAACTGGGTGAAGTGGTGCATCCCTGTAGTTCCAGCTCCTTGGGAGGCTGAAGTGAGAGAATCACTTAAGCCTGGAAGGTCCAGTCTGCAGTGAACCATGGTTGCACCACTGCACTCCAGCCTGGGTGACAGAACAAGACTCCATCTCAAAAAAAAAAAAGAAAAAAACTTAACTCACTACTTTTCTAGGAATTTGGGCCCCAGATGAAATTTTATGGCTGATATTATATTTCTTTCTCAAAACTTTTCAAAACTCAGTACTTCAATACATGTTGTACCCTGAAATGTTATTTTCATAAACATAATTAATTTCTACTCTGGAAACTCTTGCATTTAAAAAATTAATTCCAGCACACAGTATAATAACCCTATGTCTAGGAGAAGAGCCATTTCATATTATGAATGCACCAGTTACAACAGGTCCGCCTTAAGTTGCTTACTCTGTGAGTCTGACAAATTATTTATTGCTCACAAAACTACTGTGGTATCTGGAATGCATCAGTTTTTTTAAAAAAATAATTTTCATCCCAGCACTTTGGGAGGCTAAGGTGGGTGGATCACTTGAGGTCAGGAGTTCGAGACCAGCCTGGGCAACATGGTAAAACCCCATATCTACTAAAAATATAAAAAGTAGCTGGGTATGGTGGCACATGCCTGTAGTCACAGCTACGCGAGTGGCTGAGGCACAAGAATCACTGGAACCCAGGAAGCGGCGTTTGCAGCAAGCCAGGATCGCGCCACTGCACCCTAGCCTGGGCAACAGAGCAGAGACTCTGTGTCAAAAAATATAAAATAATAATTTTCACAACTCAAACACAATTAACTGCTTTTAGTTTAAACTCTTTTAAATTCTGACTTTTTACCATTTGCACTGACAGGATGACAGTCATGCATAACCTAATGATGGGGATACATTCTGAGAAATGCATTGTTAGGTGATTTCGTCATGTAAACGTCATAGTATGTATTTACCCAATGTGAGATGGTGTCACCTACTACACAGCTAGGCTGTCTATGATCTCGCCTATTGCTCCTACTAACCTGTACGGCATGTTACTGTGCTGAATACTGTAGGTGATTGTAACACAATGGGGAGTATTTGTGTATCTAAACATACCTAAATCTGGCTCTAGCTTTACTTCTTCCAACCCCCACAAAAGGTACAGTAAAAATATGGTATTGTAGTCTTATGAGACCCCTGTAGCATATGCAGTCTGTCATTAACTGAAACATCGTTATATTGTGCATGACGGTATTAGAAATTATAGAGGTTTTACTTTCTCTAAATTTAAAACATAGCTTATAAATAGAAAATATTTATTATAGCATCTAAAAAATGTACATAAGCCATATGTGAACTCTCAGTGCATATGACTAGGGGTGGGTTCTTTAGTCTTCATTGAGAAAAATTTTATATGATGTTTTTTAATGAAATAAGTATGGCATGGGATCCTCTTTTCCCTTCTTAACTCTGGTAAATTTCTGTGAGTAGCGAAAGATCTATTCACTATTGGAAGGTCTATCCCCAGGATGCTAAGTGAGAATTTTCCTGTACATACTAAGTAAGCACTGCATGCTCTAAAAAGAAAGCTGTCAATCATGGAGCCAGACACCTACTTCGGGGTTTACAAGGAGGCAGTGTGAATCCTGCCTCAAAAAAGATCCAAATAAGTGATCTTATTTGAATAAAGTTACTGAATCAGTCTCTTGTTCCCGGTCAGCTACGTGTCCACATAGGCGGGACATTAGTTAGTGCTGGAGAAGGACAGAGAATTGTCTGAGTCCTGTGGAAAGAACTAAGGCTTTTCCTCCTTTCCCATGAGAGAGGAGACAGAGTGCATTCCCATGCTCTCCAGTCCTGGTGAGAAGGGGTTCAGGAGGAATGTACATCTGGCTTGGGGGTGCCTGCTAGGAGGGAAAACTGGCCTTGGTATCCGTAACTAGACTTCTGGCAGGCAGGTCACATAGCACCTACCGAGCTGACACAGAGAGTCCTGGGGAGAGATGCCCTGGCAGAGAGGGGGAGTGTTCACAGAGCAGCCCGCCCTTCTGCTGTTCTGTGTGACAAGGATGTGTCCATGTCATGTGGGCCACATGGCTGTGCAGAAGGGGGCTGAGGTTATGTTTGTCCCCCTGGGTTCCCCTCAAAGGGCATATATGTGTCCTAGGAGGGCTGAGTGGGAGTTGGAAGAAGTCAAGCTAGAGCCAGATTTCTGCCACCAGGAACTGTGCAGTGGGGGGAACTGTCCTCTACCCTAAAAGAGCCCTCCAAAGAACTCACATGGGGACACAGGAAAACCTAGGTTGGAGCAGCTGCTAAGCAGAGCACATGGGAGACTATGTTAACGTTAGCTGAACAGCAGTAGCGGCTGCCAGAGAAACAGCCAGACAAGAAAGGGACCTCGTCCTTTTCCTGTTTCTTCCTCCCCAACTAAACACATGAACTAGGTAGAGCTTGGGGCAGGGAACATCCAAGGTAGACCATGACACCTGCCCTCTCCTAGGAGAAGTCAAAGTGCAGACCAAGCTTCTCTTACCCACCCCGGGCTTTTTAAGCCCCAAGACTGGCACATGATGAGGGAGGGAAAAGTTTGAATCAGATACGAGTTTGGATTTCATACAAAATGGAGTCTTCATGACTCAAAGTGACCAGGAAGTTACGCAGTCTGCCCGAAAGGTTGAATGGCCTGGTGCCCATCAGGCAGGCAGACTGGGCATGGCCCCTTTGGGAGTAACTAAAATAACCTAAAACAACTTTTTGGTGTTTGAACCCCAGTACAGTTAAGACTGTTCCATGAACTGATTGCATTTAGATATACTCGTGTTAACTTATATATATATGAATTTAGTAAAGGAGAGGAGACTTTATTTCTTCTAAAGGTTACAGCCTGCAAGGTAGCCCTCCCACAGGCTGGGAAGCACCTCCAACCAAGACCCCAGAGACAGGTTCTTCGAAGGGGAAGGGCTTAGAGTAGAAGATTTACGCTGAACAGGTTAGCTAAACGCGTATATTCAACGTGTTACAAGAGCTGTGAATATTCATGAAGGTAGTCCTGACACACGTGTATTCAACAAACATGCATGTAACATGTGACCTATGTTCACTTTGGGTTGGAGACTTAACATGTAGATATATTACAGTTAGCCCTATACATCAGAAGGGCTTTTCAGGACATGAAGGCACACAAGTGTGCAATCTCGGTAGACCAACCAGAACTAGTCCACGGTCAGTGATCTTATTTGGATAAAGTTACTGAATCAATCACTTGTCCAGCTGTAGTTATGGTTGGTGGAGCAGGGGCTGAGGCCCAGTCAGCATCTGGTGGAGCTGCAAATTGTTTAAATATTGCTTCTCTTAAGGCCAGTGCCTGTTTAGCCGCTAGAGAAAAAGAAAAAGCTTGTGGCAGTTGGAACGTAGTTTATTCTTTAGGTGTAGGGGTGCGTGATTTAACCTTTGCCTGGCGTGGCCTTGGGTCCTGTTCATAATTCGGTATCTTATTGCCACAAGGAGACTGTTCTGTCACTCTTATGATCTCTATTTTAACATTAATTCCTACCAGTTGTTTTGTCTAAACCATGAAAGAGAGGAGGTATAATGAGGCTTGTCTCACCTCCCATCCCATCATGGTCAGAAACTCAATTTTAAGGTTTTTCTGGGGTCCCCTTGGCAGTCTATGAGGGGGCTTAGAATTTTATTTTTAGTTTCTATTCATTTCAGGGTCAGTAGAACCAGGCCGTATATAGCTAGAGCGACCCTCTGCCTTCTGGTGACATCAGTACCAGGCTCACACTCCTTCTTGGCCATCCCAGCAGGCTGACATATTGTGCCACTCACCTGTGTGACCTGAGCAAACCACTTCACCTCTTTAAATGTCTGTGTCTTCATCTATCAGATGACAGGTGGTCTCTGGATTATTTAGCACTGGAAGTGCTAGAAGCACTTCTAGCATTAGATTAACACGAGAAATGTGTGAAAGTTGTAGAAGATGTGATTTGTGTAAAGAATTCGCTCAGGAGTGGATGAGGATGCCACTTAAGATGATAGTCCAGCTAAAGCATGGAGTTAGTACATTCAAATCAGATGACAGCTCTTGGAGACAAGGCCAACAGAGTGGATGGGTCCAAGACTGAATTCACTAGAAAGGTAAGAAGAGGAAGAACCCCCTATGGATGTATAAAATAGCATGGAGTTTAGAGAGGGAACTGAGGATAGCAGAGCTGGTTTAAGTGAAAGGTGTTTGGAAGTGCCTTTGGACAGACCCTGGGGATCTAACTTCCTGAACAGAAGGCCATCTTCCTGACGGTCCATCCCCAGCCAGCCTCTGGTTAACAGAAGACATGGAAAGCAAAGGTGTAGGGGTGTATGGCAATGCAGTTGTAACTAGAGAGAGAGGTATTAAATTGCTGGTGAGCGTTTCTGGGGTGAGGAAACTTTTAGCTAGGGATAAGCTTTCTTTTCTATCACTTGTTTGCTGATGATACAGTTCTTTGCTGGGTCTCTTAACCATATTGTGGTTATGTGCTTGCCTTCTTCCTTCAATGATCTTTGTATGGGCTGTTTGTGAATGCTGAAGATGCTCAGAGCTTGCTGAATAAGTTTACATGCTCTGCCATTTTCTGTGATTTAGTTTCACAGTGTGTTTTAGAAAGATGAAATTTGGGAACAGAACTTGGGATAGTCCAGCCAAGAGCTCAGTCGGTCTATTTGAAGATTTCTGCTCTAACTCCTGGGAAGGGATGCTGGTTGGTTTGGTGTTTGGTTCTGAGCAAACATTACTACTTTATCTTATTAATGGTGTGCGGGAGAGCCAGAATCATGGAGCTGAATCATTAGACTCACAATTGCTATTCCCAAGGGTTTCTGCTTGAGGAACAGAACTGAATTTCCCTGACTTCAGTTCTTCCCTGCCCCAGCCTCCTTCCTGCCACCTCCTTCACTCCTCCAGTGCTGGGTAGCAAGCTGACACGTCTTCCTTTGTTAACTACAGAGTTTTGCCCATAAGAACTCTGGAGGCATAAATGTCTTCTAGGTTTATCAAATAGAGCAATGACCAAATCAGGAAAAGTCATTTTATTACACTGTTTACTCTTGGTCATTGAAGATAAGAAAATAAAAATATTGGACCTGTATTAAAGGTTTTTTCTTGTTTTTCTTGAAGTTGATAAAAATATTTATCCTCTGAAAGTAGTGACCTGAAGGGGGAAGGTATTTCTGGTTTTCCGGCAAATATAAAATACAGTTTGCTTTTTTCTAAGGCATGAATTTATTGGTAACTTTCCTTGCATAAATGCATAAATGATTTTTTTCGGTCAACTCAAAATGTTTTAAAGCAAAAAGAATGACTTGGAAGTCAATTATTAAACCTTGAGCACCCTAAAATATTTTTTGGGGTTTTTTTTTAATGTGATTCTTTGCATTTTGTTATTTTCCTCTTTTCCTTCCTGGATGCTACCTTGGTAGCTACCATGTTTTAAATATTGACAAGATAAGATAGTTTTCTGTTTATATCAGCAGTCGTCTGTCTGTGAAATATGGACGAATCAGAACGCAGGATTTCCTTTCTCAGCGATCCATCAGGTTCATAATGTAAGGTTACAAATGGTTCTTTTCTTCTCCTGAACTTGCGCTATGTACTGTGTTGCACAGTGTTGTCAACAGCTATAGGTACTGTGTCCTGGTAATGCAGAAAATTTGTAATGTCTGGTGACTCTGAGACTCTTTGTCTATTATACTTCATTTACTGTGCCTTGTGATGAGTTGATGTGCAAACATTGTCCTAAAAAAGAAACATACTTGGTTTTAAAGTCTATGGTTAAAATATGTCCCATGTGAGTTTTGGCTTTCATTCCAGGCGTCTGTGTTAACTTGCTTTTACAGGAAAAAGAAATGGGTAAATTGATATATATATACACACATGTATATATCAGCATTATTCCTCCCCATTTTGTACTTCCCCGTATTCATGGACTCTCCAACCCTTTGTGTCTAATGATTCTCAAAGATTCATGTGCTTTACTTGTGAGAAATTTCTGAGTATGATTTGCATGTTATTCTGTATATATTTGATGCAAATGTGGGGGGGAGGTGAGCTGGGAGAGGCACGGTTACAGCTACAAAGTGGTTCTCAGCCTTTTTCCATTTGACAGTACTGAATTGATCTTTGCAAATTGTATGAAATTGTGACCCATTTTACTCTGAGCTGTGTAATTTTCAAATGTTCATATTTCACCTTTGCATACTTTAGAAAAAGTTTATTTCTATTTGGAAAATAAACATTTAAATGTTTGGGGTTTTATGTTCTGTATTTTAAAATACTGTTCTATTTGTACACCCTTTTGAATTTCTCCCATTGGATAGCCTGCTGTCTGAGAAGTTGAGACACTTGGTTGAGAATCACTGAGCAGAATTCTTGGGGCGGCATGTGAAGGGATGCCACAGGCATTTTTGTGAAGTGCCTTTTGGGATGCTGCATCAGGCACATATGTCCTCCTATGCATGGGACTTCTGGCTCTTGAGGACCGTGGTGTCTATACATTGCCTGGTACTGGTGTTCACGTGACCCAGCAGTTCCTCTTGAACTCATAAATGCTAATCAGAGCTTTTATGTGTTCATAAGTGGCCATCTCTGCTCTTTTTCATCTAAAGGAACAAATTCAGTATAACCAACTGCATTTGATCAAACTAGCATTCTTCATTCTTGAAGATTTTTTGAAAGAATAACTACAACATCCTGCTTTCATATGTGTGTGAATGTTTATAGGAAGCTTTTTCCTTACATTCACATTCAAATATATGTATGCATATTTATAAGCATAGAGCTGTGTATAGCATTCTTCAAAGCCTTAGAGATTACACAAAGTAAATGTAATCACATGTATCTTATGTAGGTTTGGGTAGCCCATCTCTGAAATTTGTCAGAATCATTGAAAGTAAAACCTTAAAACAATAATTGTCCTTTAAAATCATTTTAGTTTTTCATTAAGTGTTCTGAAGAAATTGAGAATAATGTTTGTTAATATTCAGATCTAAATTTACAAGCAAGTAGGTGGGAGCAGTCCTCATAGAAAAGATTTTAAAGGTTCTATTTTTAAAAATCAATTAAATCCTAATTTTAAAAATTTTTAAAGAATAATACAAGGCTTGGAAAATGCCATACTTTTCTATTAATGTTAGAAAACTAAGTTGTAAGCATGGCTTTTAATTATCTACTGACATCCTTAGGAAACTTTTTCCTTAAGAAGAAAATAACGTAAAGGCCTAGTCCAGTGGCTCATGCCTATAATCTCAGCACTTTGGGAGGCCGAGGCGGGTAGATCACTTGAGGCCAGGAGTTCGAGACCAGCCTGGCCAACATGATGAAACCCTGTTTCTACTAAATATACAAAAGTTAGCCAGGTGTGGTGGCATATGCCTATAATCGCAGCCACCTGGGAGACTGAGGCAGGAGAATCACTGGAACCTAGGAAGTGAAGGTTGCAGTGAGCCCAGATTGTGCCATCGCACTCCAACCTGGGTGACAAGAGACTCCATCTCGGAAAAAAAAAAAAAAAAGACAGAAAATAACATAGAGAAGGTTTTTCCTTTGTGTTCTCAGAGCATATAGAATATGTAATATTCAGTTTCCCTTTTGGAGGGAGAGAGCTACCTGATACGATTTGTTTTAGAATTTGCCATAGGCATCCAGTGCATGTGAACTTAAAATTTGCAGCTATTTACCAGCTGTTGAAATAATGCAAAGTTTAAAAGCTGCAATTTGGAATCTGCCATCCAGTAAAAATCTCTCTATAGACTTTTGTGACGTTTTTTGTTTTTTAACTAAATTCCATTGATGCTTTTGTATTTTTCAGTTGTTGGTATAAGAGAATGTTTAATTTAATTACATTATATTAGATGTGGTCCAATTATAGTCCTTCAAACTCACCCAGACTATGAATTTGTAGCTGGCAGTTGCAAACACGTGTTAAACAGAATCAATTCTCCATTTAAAATTCTAATCTCAAATTGTTTTTTTCTTTATGTTAGCAGTTTAGTTTTTATTTGAGTTTGAAGAAGAGAGCTAATGATGTACATTTTCCTCTGTTTAATTGATGTTCTTTAGTGTGCTTATTTAAAAAAAGAAAAGGCCTTAAGCATACATCTAAAAAATAATAATAAATACCAAATAAATGAAGTTTTAAGCCATGACAAAATTCTTGGCATATTAAGATCATTCAAATACATGAACCTAAAGGAAAGATTTTCTGTAAATATTTTAAGTGCCAAAGGGATAGCCTGAAGACATTTATTAGGAGTACCTTGAATCATTTTAATTTCTCATTTATAATTACTTAAGGAATCCTTTCAAAGACTACTGTGTCAATAATAATTCAAAATATGACAGAATTCTACCCTAAACTTTTCCCACTTCATTTTGTTATTCTAATTAAATATTGCATTGTTAGCTGTGTTTAGGTCTACTTTTCATTAAAGATAAGCTTTGATTATAAACCATTATTGAGGCCAAAGACTTCTTAGGTCTGTTATTTAATATTTAATAAGCATTCTTAAGTGGAAAATTACTAAATTTAAAAATATTTGCCTAAGGAGATGCAAGTATTATATAGACATGAATGTACTAGTCGACAAGACCCAACACTAGGTTTTAAAGTTCAAAATGATTTTATGTATGAGGCAAAAATCTTTATTTCTTTTTTGACCTCTTCTTCCGTTCCATATAGTAACTACTCTACCTAATTCCTCCATAGCTCATTCCTGCTGTAATTCAGCCTCCAGGAGGGTTGAGACCTAAGGCACCCTTGTTCTCTGAACTCTTTTGTTCTTACTGGCAGTCAACCAGGTAAAGCTGAATCCCAGCCAAGGGCCAAGGTCATACCTGTCCTTTACAACAGTGTAATGTTAAGTCCAGTTGTTGGAGTCCATCCATTCCCATTAAATTAATTCCAAAAAGAAGAATTAACATCTACAAATTGAGTCCTCTAAATATTTTTAGATCTAAGTTTAAAAAACAAAAATAGGCAGGGGCAGGGAGAGAAGTTGATTAATTTCCAGGCAGAAAAGAAATTATTTTCTAATAAATTCAATCTTAAGAACACTTTTCCTTCTGTTTCAAAACGAATTTCTGGAAATAGCACTAAATATGATAAAATTCAGTGTCTCTTTCCAGAAAGGTAGATTCAGTCCCCATAGGGAATTTAACAATATTTGAACTGAAGCAATGTTTGAAGGCCACAAAGAAAATGAAATAAGGATTATATTTCTTTTCCTTGTAATTATCTCCCACCTCAGCACCTAGGGAAGATCCTATCAGATCACTCTCAATTCAAAGCAAGTGGTTTGTGATTTTTGGACAAAGTGGAGTCATAGGAGAGCAGATGATGGCGCTGTCTAAACAGATTTAAGTGAATGTTCCACTAATTTCTTCAAGTGGTTATCAAATAAGGGATTTCAGTGATTTCCAGACCGAGATTGGAATGTATGTGCCGGGGCTTGTTATTCCCACAGTGGCTGCTACAACTTATGTGGATGATGTAAATATTTGGATCAGCATTTGGCTGTGGCTCTGGCTTTAAATGTATGGAACTCACATTAATTATAAAAGTGTGTGAGTTAATTGAACAATTAGAGAATGAGTTTGCATATGATTTGCATGCTTAATGTACTAACACGTGAAATGTTTTCATAACCCTAGCTTCCCCCAACTCATTCTCACCCCTAGTCCTATTCCCAGCCCTGGCCCTGTAACTCATGGCACCACCAGCTCATGCCATGTTCAGACTTTTTTGAAAACTGCCTGTTGAGCTTGGCCAAGGTCTACCTCTGCTGAACTGTAATAGGGTTCACATGAAGATCTGATGCTTGGTTTGAGTTGTCACATCAGCAGACACTGGATCAAAGGATCTTTGGAAGCCAACCAGATCCTCCTTTTTCATCATTCCACGGAGTTGCATGCAAACTTCTGTTGTTTTGTTAACAGTGTTACCTGTGACTTAAATGTACAATACCTGTTTGCCATGTTGTTGTTGCTTTACCGAGGGAGCGGGAGAAGGAGGGAGAAGTTTAATGGGGGAGATTAGAGGATGATTTGCTAGATTTGGGTAAAGCTTTTGTTTGAGAACCCATAGCTGCATGTTTCCAGAGTTTTAAGCTATCATCACTTAAAAGTGATTATACTCAGCTTCAAAATGATATTGAAATCCACATATCCTATATTTTGAATTTTATACTAGTTTTTTGTAAGTTACAGCCAGATGAAATAAAGACCAGAGAGAGAATAAAGAGCCAGCCATTTGAGAAAGAAGGAAAAGAAAAAAATCAAAATAAGAAGGCAAAGAAAAACTTAATCTAGTTTTAGAATTGCAGTCAGTTATCACTTATACAAACTAAAAATTCATATAAATATAAAAGAAAAACTCAAGAATGAGTCAGGAATGGATAATAAAACAGATAAAAATGCTAAAGTTAATATTGCAAGTAAAGTCTTAACAATGCCAACAGACAATATACATGTAACAAAATTTCACATATACCCCATAAATGTGTACAAAAATAAAAAATACCAACAGATAGGGAATAGGAGGATTAAGCAATGTAAAAGTAAATCAGCAACCAAAACCAAACTAATGGAGAAAGTGGCTGAGAACAGAGCAGGAGAGAAGAGCCGAAGAAGTTCCAACTGGTCACACACTAACTACAGTGAGAAGCCAAGGAAATAGCGTGATGCTCACTTTCTCTTCCTGCAATTCAAAGTGACCCATCTCAAGGAGAAAAGCTTCAGGCACTCCACTGCTATTAAAAAAAAAAAAAAAAAAAAAGCCTGCGGCGTTACTGAAGTCCTCTAGAAAGGGCTTTTTATCATTGGCAGCTACTTCATATGCCACCTAATGTAAGTCCAAACTGCACAAAGAAAATTGGAGAGCTAGTTCTCCCCAAAATATGCACCCTGTGTATGCCATTCCTAGAGAACTGTGGGTCTTAATCTTTTGGGGTTTCTAGATTCTTTCAAAGAATTTAATGAAGCAGAGAACTTCCTTTCTCTCCCAAAACATACACCTGCATCCAAAATTTTGCATTCTTGTCCTAGACTCCTTAAAAATTCTCCTTAAGAAATCCCACAGTGTGTCAACACACTTTCTAGCACTTCTGTGGAACTTGTTCTCTAACTAAGGTTTTATTTGGTTTTGGAGTTTATGAGACCTTTTAATACTCTTCCAACTCCTGAGAAAAGTAATTTCTCATAGTTCTATATATAGCCAAATCTAGGTTAGATGAGAATAACTCTAGAAATCTGCCTATTTAGTTTTAGTTATGTCCATTTGAGAGCAAAGAGCTGAGTTTTGAAAAATCCAAATCTTTCCCAGGAGAAAGAGTAAGAAATATCTCATGTGTAGTATGTAAATCAGAGTAGAGCCCAGAAAATACCTGCCAACACTGGCCTTTGACTTTATAGATGCTCACATTAAGCTATTATAGTGATGAAACAGGTTGAGGCTAACCTTATGGAAAATGATAAATGAAATGATGGGAGTTCCTCTTGTTTTAGGTCTGTATGATACGATAGACCATCATTTGGGAATGTGCTTGTATTTGTGAATCAGAATCCTCAAAGTACATGCATATGTACGGGTGACCAAACTTGGCATTTCACTGTTTAGTCTTCATTGGTACATTAAGTTTTCTGAGAAAAGTAGCTGAATACATCTGAGACAATCACAGCATCATTAAATCAGTGCAGTTGAATTCAGACGAGAGAAACTCGTTGTCACCCATTAGTAAATTTTTAAATTTTGTTTAGCATCATGCTTACACTACCATTTCTCCAGAGATCTAAAATTATTCAAAGTGGCTAGTACATGTCATATTTGGGAACTGAAATTTATAGAACCGTGTGTTCTGAATGTGAAAGCAATTCAAACTAAAAATTTCAGTCAAGTTAAAAACAGAAAATTCTTTCAAAGATTGTATGTCCTTTGCTGTTGTGATGGAAAACTGTGATTAGTAAATCATTTATGAATATCTTCATGTTTTTTTTTAAAGTGACTTAGCTTAGGGTGTCATTCTAAAAATAAAATAATTCAACTCCACACCTCAAAAATTAACTCAGCCTTGAGAAATATGCTAGTACGTATAAAAATGTAATAACCAAAGTATTTATATTCACATAAGACACCCAAATGCATTGGCACATTCACAGCACATGTGTGTAAGGTGAGCTCAGGGTAGCTATAGGGAATGAACTTTGCTGACTGCTCATATTGCCTCTAGAATAAATGTCATTTTCAGACAGGAGACTGGGGAGAACCTTCCATTACCTTGCGACCTCCGAATGAAGCCACAGCCTCCACTCCGGTACAGTACTGGCAGCATCACCCAGAGAAGCTTATCTTCCAGTCGTGTGATTACAAAGCTTTTGTAAGTTACCCTCAATTCAGTATTTAGGCCCAAGTGGAGATAGGGGGTATGTTTTCGGCTTGTTTGCCATTTATATTGAAAATATACCAAAATATCCATATCCATCACTGAAATTTTTAAAGTGTTTTTCTCTTCACTTTTTCTTAAAGTAGCCTTCTATCCAAAGAGAAAGTCCAAATAACTAGAGCTTAAAAACCTTTTTAATCTTGTAAGTTTAAGGTCTGTTGTGACCTCTTCTATAGTTGTATATTTTTAAATGAATGTGATAACGTACAATCTTAAAATGGAAATGAGTGTAAATATGGCACATATATACATCTCTGCTCACTCACCAAACATTGGGTCTGCCACTTTATGTAAATACTAGATTCTTTTCACAGTCATCAATAGGATTATACTATTTTTCTTTCTTAGTTGTTGTTAGTTTTTTAGAAGAGAGGAAATAATTATACTTAGCTGAGAAATGTAATAGGAACAGCTACATGTTCAAAAGATACTGTAGGTTTGGGGTCAGGTGGTGGTTGTCATGACAACAGCAGAAAAAGTGGCTGAACCTTCAGCAGTGCATTGAAACTGCCTCCCAAAAAGAAATATTTCAATCAGGCAAACTTCCCTGATAACTTAAAAGATAAGGATTTTACCAAAGGATAATAAATTTCACCTTCATTTGATTAAGATGGACATTGTGGTTATCTCATAGCAATTGAGTTTCTTTTTTTTTGTTTTGTTTTGTTTTTTTTTTCATTTTCTGCTTTCTGCCCCTCTTTTACTGCTTGCTTATATTGCAGCTTTGGATTTCTTTCAATGGTATTGCCCAAAACTGTAGGATTGAAATGGCTCCTCCCTCCAAAACTCCCTCCAAACCCCAAGTCCCTGAGCCTTTCTGAACGTGCCTTTCTCCAAGGCCCTGACGATGCCTTCTCCTGTTGTGCCCTCTCACGTCTTCTTCAAGTCAGGGACTTCCCTAGTCCACAAGAGTGGTTCCCATCCCCGTCTCTGCAAAGTACTAGGATGTCTCCAGTCTTGTCAGGAAGTGTCCATCAAATATCTTCTAAAATAATTATTGTAATTCACTTTTTAAAAAATCATATATAGAGCTCTTTGGGGATGTGAGGAAAAGGCAAGGGGTGGAGGAATGACAAAAGAGAAAACCCCTACTAAAGCTTCAAAAGGTTGAAGAGGAGTCAATTGATAGAAAGGCAAATCAGACATTTTGTTTGAAACCATTTGGCCCCAGCTAGAAGCTGGAGTATGGGGGGCATTTTGTACCAGGATGATACAGTATGGGATCTGGTCTTCTAACAGCAAAGTGGTTGGCAATTCTTGGGAGACTTTGTCATCCTTCTAGCTCCATTCAGCCCTCCAGGTGGCACTTTGCACCGGGAACCCAGCTCTCTTCCCCTGTGAAACAACTGAGAATGCCTCTCTCCCTCCCCCTACCCTCCCATTCCGTTTTCAGGTGGATCAACCATAGGGCACACAGCTGTGAATGAAAAAGGTCCAAAACTGCATCTCTGCCTAAAAGCCTAACATTAATTACCTATGCAGCAGAATAAGCCCAAATGGGGGACATGTTGCTTAGCTTCTCAGCTGTCTCATGCAACCCTGTAATTACAGAGATAGTAGTGTGATTTATTTTTGCAGACATTGCTGCCTGAAAAAAGGGGAAAACATTTTTAGATGCCCCCATTTTGCAGTTAAATATGATTTGAAAGACGGCATCTTTAGAAGATGCTGCAGTTTCATTATAAAGAGCAATTACAGCCCCCAGAACTTATGGTTAATTCTGCTGCATTTTCTCTATGAATGCATTTATTTGTTAGGATTAGTTACTGTCAGTTTTTTAAAGTTATGCAACAACTTACAGCCAGGAAACCTAGCCAGTAATACTTCCACAATTTGTTTTTAAAACGTTGCTCATATTTATATTCCATTTCATAAATCGTTGAATTTTTTTTTTTTTTTTGTATTTTAGTATTTAGGTTCTATGCTGATAAAAGAGCTTAGGGGGACAGAGTCAACCCAAGATGCTTGTGCAAAAATGCGGGTAAGTCTGCCAAATTACTTTATTTCTAGTAGCTGAAATACTAAATACCGGGTATGGATACAAATTGCCACGTTTCAAATTACTATTTTCTTCATCTGTTGGTCTGCTGAATCACACTGGTATTACATAAAAAGGTGCTCTCACTTTCTGCATGTTTAGACTTGAACTTATCTCACTATAGTTTGAGTTAATGTCTATTTGCTATATTTGTACTATGTTATATTTGTTCTTAGTTATTTTTAAAGATTTAAAATTGTATCATTTTCGAGATTAGAAAAATGATCTTTATTACGAGAAAAGGTTTTAAGCACTCACTCGATAGTCTGAGAATATTTACTGAAAAGATCACCAATTAACTAAAATTATCAAAAGCAGAAGAATTAGGAGCGTATTATATAAAGCTAATCTTCTTTATGCAATTTCTTATCAGTTTTTTTAAAATTTAAGAAAAATATTCAACTTCGAGTGGAATGAACTATTTAAGTGCATATGTTGACCAAAAATGGCAATTCCAGGCCGAGCACAGTGGCTCACGTCTGTAATCCCAGCACTTTGGGAGGTCAAGGCAGGTGGATCACCTGAGATCAGGAGTTCAAGACCAGCCTGGCCAACATGGCAAAACCCCTTCTCTACTAAAAATACAAAAATTAGCCAGGCATAGTGGTGCGCACCTGTAATCCCAGCTACTTGGGAGGTTGAGGCAGGAGAATCACTTGAACCTGAAGGCAGAGGTTGCAGTGAGCTGAAATCGTGCCATTGTGCTCCAGCCTGGGTGACAAGAGTGAAACTCTGTCACACACACAAAAAAAATGGCTATTCCAAATATCTGTGATTAGTGGCTGCTTGATTCCTAGGTGTCTATTTTAGCCAAAGCAACTCTAACTCATATTGCAGACCCACCTTTTCCTTTTGTGTGTCCTTTGTTCTTGTTTCCTCCATAGCAGGTGTATAGAGGCTATGGTGGTATCTGAGTAACTGCACAAATCAAGAATATCAGACTTACTCAATATAGCATCTAACTAAAGTCAAATTTAAGGTCATTAGTAAGTGGAATGCTAACTTTTATTTACGGCCAATATACCTTGTTGTTTATTTTATATGAGCAGCTTTTGGTGGAAAATAATTTAAGAGCATATAATTACACTGAAACAGCTATGAAGGTAAACATGAAATATCCATTTGTTTATGGAAAGCTAAATATGTGTGAATCTTCATGAAATTGAGACTTCAATATGTAATCACTAATATTTTGATCAATTAATAGCAAAAAAGACTGAAATAGTTATCCTTCTATTTAATATAGAGTTATACAGTACTTAAATTATCAGTACCAGTGAATTTTTAACTTAGGTACTGTGTTTAGATGAAAAAAAGCTTCTGTATGTGTCAGAAACTCTGAAGTTCTAGTTCTATTGCTGCTTATTTGCCTTAGGAGTCACTTGTTACTCATAAAAATAATATGATAGCTACTAACATTCACTGAGTCCTTACAGTGTCCCCTAGTACAATTATTGTCCCCATTTTACAGATGAAGACATGGAGGCTTACAGAGGTTGAATAACTTACTCAAGGTCACACGGGGAATAACTTGCCAATCTGAGACTGGAACTCAGGTCTGTCTGACTCCAGAGCCCAGGCTTTTAACCACTACATTCTCCTGCTTCCCCGATCCTCTGTTTTCTTACATATAAAATGAGAACATTAGACTAGATGCACTTTAGAGTTCTCCCTGGTTTTATAATTCTGGAAATCTTATATTCTAAATATTTATCTGACCAAATTTGTGTCACCAATGAACAATAAGAAAAAGGGAAAGTTTTCATTCATCAAGCCTCATAATAATTTTGGAAATATTCATGAACATGTCTAATAAATTAATTTGGCGTCTCTGATTTAATACTCTTAACTAAATTACCTGAGTCCAGCTACTCCGGTGTCATAATCAGCATCAATATTGCCTAGTGCATGCAGCATCATTTAAAATATACCAGATCTATGATTTGAATCTCAGTCAATTTCATGAAATTGAGTGGATCTGAAATTACATCCTGATAGCAATAGAAAAGCCATTTTAGTAGTCTCAGTAGAGAATAATTTAGTTAAATACTCGTCTGTTGCTTAAAATGAAACTTAGAAAAAAACATATATTTAGAAGCCATTCTTCTGTTTTGGGGGACATTTTTCTGGTTTGCTGCTCTTGGTGCTTACGTAGTTTACATGAAAACAGAAACTTCATTACTTCTCGGACTATCATAAACCCTTATTTCCAATCTGGATTAAATAAGTCTCAGTTCTTGATAAAGTAGCTAGGGTTGCATTCACTACATTTCACCAGAGTCTTTCAAAACCAGAAGCGTAGGGTTGATCTGCTATCTGGAGCTATTCCATTATGAATTAGAACTTCCACCAACTATAAATGATGTCGATCTCAACTTGCAGCTAATTTTCAGTTTGAACCCCAAGTTGCTGTTTTCTCTGATCTCAGCATGGTGACATTTCAGCCAAAAGTCCCAGTTCAATCAGAACTCCCCATGAAAACTTCTTTAGGACACAGATGATCTAAAAAGTTGATTCATGGTAATATTATTAGACCAAAGTATTGTAGATTAAGAGTTACCTGTTCATTCTTTTAATTGAAAAAAAAAAAGATGTTTTCTGTTCAAAGTATGCATTTTAGCCAAAATTAAAATGTCTCTCCCAGTAATTAGTAAATCAGTGTGATTCCCAATTCTGATAAATGTTTCCTTAAATGTACTTTGTTAACAAAGATGACTAAAATCCACTGAGTTCACAATCTAGTGGAGAAAACCAACATGTGAACATTTAATTACCCCCAAAGTGATAGAAGTATTACCATAGAGGCATTTTCAAGTTGCCATCAGCCTAAGGGATCATAATAGATGATCTTAAAAATGACATGTACTCATACCCTCCTAAAATCAGTTTATTAGGGCTAATAACAGGTAACAGTGGAGAGCTGTACACCCTGCCCTGCACAACTGAATTATGTGCATTAGTTCATTCAGTCCATGAAGTACATATTGCCATTGCTTCCACTTTACATATGGGAAAACAAAGGCGAAGAGAAGTTAAGTCACTTACCCAAGGTCACACAGACAGCAAGTGGCAGAGCCAGGATTTGAAACCAGGCAGTCCACTCCACTACCCACACTGTGAATCCAGAGACTGGACTGCCTCTCCAATGTGCCAGAAACATTCATTGTCCTGGTTTTTTTTTTTTTTTCCACTTTTTAAATGGTTTTATTTTATGTGCAAATAATAAACAGATGTTGTACCCATAAATTCTACTTTCCAAAAACAGGAGCTTTTTAAAAGAAAACCACATAATAACTTTTAAAAGGCACTGGGATTCCTCTGCTTCTAGATCATTGCTAGGCTAGAAAAATAAAGTTTGTTCTACCAGGAATCACAAGTTAGAACTGAGTGTTCTCCAGAGTGGAAATTCTAGAGTGTAGTGTCATTTCAGGCAAAGATTATTCAGTTCTCATCCCCAACATCCACAACTACCACAACTAAACCAGCTCAAAACAGTCCAGCATAATTAGGCTTCATCAAACAATGTCATTATGCTCTTCTAAGATGCAAATAAAGCAAAACAGGAAATTCTAAAATCAAAATAATAGTTGACACTGTCATACAAATTGTTAGTTCCTTGTTGTATCCTCCCTTCTATAACATTAATAAAGGGAGTATTTTACTGCAAAGAATATTTTATTTTATACATCACTAGCCATGAATTTTTCCCATTAGTTATTATACAAATGCTGCCTAGTGCCATTATCCAAATAGTATAACCATTTTACGTCCACAATTCATTTCTATAGTTATAAGTAGAATTTTCATGATTTAACACTGAGTTGCAATCTAACATCCATAATATATGATGTGTTGTAGATGGCAATGTAGGAAAAACATATTTTAATCACTTTTCATTTAAGTGACCTTATGTAAAAAATAAACTAATAATTTAGCAGTTTCAAGTCTCCAAAGGGTGTTTTCAAATGTACATAAAGGCAATGGTTACAGAGATTTTTAAGAAGCATCTTCCATGTCCACATCCTCTTGTAGCTGCTGTACCGTGTTCTCTTCCAGCTGCTTCCCTTTGCCGGCAAGAGGGGCTTGGATAACATGGATGTTTTGCTTAACTTCTTTGATACCCTGAACTTTCTGTAGCTCTTTATTTTTCTTCAATCTGTTCATTATACATTTAGCTTGGTGTTTCTGTTTGATCTCTTCAGTCTTCTTCATTACATCAGTAGTTTTATTTCATAGCTCTCGCTGGTGTTTGATAGGTTCATTTCTACATTTTTCAAATTCAAATGAATTATCCACTGTAAGCCCTTTACCAGCTGCTTTCCAGAATGCTTTGGTCCACCTAACTTTGTGAGGATTGCACTTCTTTTTAAAGTTTTTAATGACATTTAGATTTACAAAATCTGAACACCTTGCAATCATTGCAGATGAACATTGTGCCATGGCCAGGGTGGATGGGCCCCAAACAGAAATAACACTTCTCAATACACATGTTGAACCCCCGTGGGTCCCCATCGACCAAACGCCAAGCTTGAAAGGAAGTCTTTTCTTTGAGACAGAGTTTCGCTCATGTCACCCGGGCTGGAATGCAATGGTACAATCTCGGCTCACTGCAACCTCTGCCTCCTGGGTTCAAGCAATTCTCCTGCCTCAGCCTCCCCAGTAGCTGGGATTACAGGCACCCGTCACCATGCCTGACTAATTTTTGCATTTTTAATAGAGACAGGGTTTCACCATGTTGGCCAGGCTGGTCTCAAACTTCTGACCTCAGGTGATCCACCCACCTCAGCCTCCCAAAGTGCTGGGATTACAGGTGTGAGCCACCGCACCTGGCTGAGAGTTACCTCTTTTAAATAATGTGTCCACAGGACTGGATTTTACAGAGCCATAAGTATATTGCTTTGACTTTTCAGTGGGTTGGTTTGTTGCTGTTCTTATGTTGGTATGAATAGCTCCCACTTCAAAGGTTCCAAGACATACAGTTTTTGGTGAAGTGAAGGATTTGCTCTGGCCAGCTGAGGCCCTACTCTTCAATTTTGCCTCCCTAGGTTTACCCATACCCCATCCCCCAACCCTGAATTTTGCCCCAGGGTTTAATTTTCACTAATATACAGTAATGCATCACTTCCCTAATTAAATATACAGTTAGGAAACATCTGTTACTGTAAGAGGTAAGCCATTATATTCAATTTAATACTCTCTGCAGTCTTACTCTCTCTAATCCCGTCGTTGATGGTTAGGATCATTCACAGGTGTTTGTTCTCAAGGAAATTTCTCTTAAAAAGAAATAAAAATAGGATTATTTGTTGTTTTGCTATTGCATTGTTTGGGTCCCTTATAAATTCTGGATATTAATCCTTGTCAGATGTACAGCTTGCAGATATTTTCTCCCATTCTCTAAGATGTCTCCTCTGCTGTTGTTGTTTCCTATGCTGTGCAGAAAGCTTTTAGTTTGATGTAATCCCATGTGTCTATTTTTGCTTTTGTTGCCTGTGCTTTTGGAGTCATATCCAAAAAATTCTTTCCCAGTCCAATATCATGACATGTTTCTCCAGCATTTTCTTCTAGTAGTTTCAGGCCTTATATTTAAGTCTTTACTCCATTTTGAGTTGACAAATAATCTACTTAAAAATGGACAAAAGACCAGAACAGACATTTGTCAAAAGAAGACTTACAAATGGCCAAAAAGTATATGAAAAAATGCTCAATATCATTAATCAGTAGGGAAATGCAAAGCAAATTCAAAGCGAATCATTAGGGAAGTGCAAAGCAAAAACTACATCTTATTCCATTTAGAATGGCTATTATCAAAAAGACAAAAGATAACAAACGTTGGTGAGAATGTGGAGAAAAGAGAACCCTTGTACATTGTTGGTGGGAATATAAATTAGTAGAGCCACGATGGAAACAGTATGGTGGCTTCTCAAAAAATTATAAAGAGAACTACTATACTATCCAGCAATCCCAGTATTAGGTATATATCCAAAGGAAATGAAATCAGTATGTTGATATCTGCACTTCCATGTTTACTCTAGCACTATTCACAACGGCCAAGATGTGGATCCAAGCTAAGTGTCTATTTAAAATTCAGTGTCCATCAACAGATGAATGGGTAAAGAAAATGTGGTATATGTACACAATAAAATACTATTCAGGGGAAAAAAGGAATGAAATTCTGTTATTTGTGACAACATAGATGAACCTGGAAGACATTATGTTAAGTGAAATAGGCCAGACACAGAAAAACAAATACTGCATGATTTTACTCATACATGGAATCTCGAAAGTTGATCTCATACAAGTAGAGAATAGAACAGTGGTTACCAGAGCCAGGAAAGCGTAGATGAGGAGGAGGGGAATAGGGAGAGGTTACTCAGTGGTAACAAACTTACACTTCAATAGGAAAAATAAGTTCTGGTGCCCAATTGCATATTCGGGTGACTGTAGCTAACAATACTGTACTGTATACTTGAAAATAGCTAGAAGAGGATTTTGAATATTCTGAAAACAAAGAAATGATAATGTTTGAGGTTCCAGGTATGATAATTACCCCTATTTGTCATTATACAATGTATACATACATTGAAACATCACATTGTACCCCATAAATATGTACAGTTATGTGTCAATTAATATTTTTTTAAAATAATCATCCCCAAAAAAGAAATACCTGTTTTCAAATAAGATAAGGTAGAAATCTGCCTTCCTGGTGTAAGAAAGGATATATTTTAAGATTATTTTTACGTCAGAAATAAGCAAATCTAGTGTATTTAGGTTTTGGAACTTTTATTTCCCAAAGGATTTAGATAGTTTCCCCATAGTTCTCGTTGAATCTATTCCTCTTAATTTGTATGATTTTTAAACTTTCAATCCAGAAGCACTTCTAAAGTGTGAATTTTCAAATATACAAATCTCCAAGTAATAATCTGTGCCTTAGTTGAAGTATTAAGACTTTTCTCTTTTTTATGTGTTTTAGGAAACAATAGTGGGAATGGGTTGGAAAGCTTTTAAAAAGTTAGATCTTAAAATTGGATGGAAATACTCAACGTAAAAGCCTCTTTCCTCTTAGAAGAGACTCAAACTAAAATCATGTTTTGTTCCTCTGTTCTCATACAAATACCTTCTGTGACAAATGGTCATTTTCAGATATAACTTCAAGAATTACTTCTTAGGAACCAAGCTGGGAAAAAAACTTTTAAGTAACTATTTTTCAAAAGTCTCTGTTGAGCTGGGCACAGTGACATGTAGTTGTACTCCCAGCTACTTGGGAAGCTGAGTCGGGAGGATCACTTCAACCCAGGAGTTTGAGACTGTAGTGTACTGTGATCACACCTGTGAACAGCCACTGCATTCTAGTCGGAGCAACATAGCCAGACCCCATCTTAAAAAAAAAATTCTCTGTTGCCCAATTTCATGGAAGCATCAATTATTTTCTTTCACTCTCTCCAAAATACTGCATGAGTCATAATGAATGCAGCTTCTGAGCCCATAAATATGTGTTGTGTGTCTATTGAATAGCAATGCCCACGAAGAAACAGCCACATAGGTAACTCCTTATTGCTGATCCTTGCTCACGTGTGCCTTTCCCATTGTGAATGTTTTCTTACGGGTCTACCCTAGAAAGCTTTTTTTTGTTTGTTTTTTTATTATTATACTCTAAGTTCTAGGGTACATGTGCATAACATGCAAGTTTGTTACTTATGTATACTTGTGCCATGTTGGTGTGCTGCACCCATCAACTCGTCAGCACCCATCAACTCATCATTTACATCAGGTATAACTCCCAATGCAATCCCTCCCCCCTCCCCCCTCCCCATGATAGGCCCCAGTGTGTGATGTTCCCCTTCCCGAGTCCAAGTGATCTCATTGTTCAGTTCCCACCTATGAGTGAGAACATGCGGTGTTTGGTTTTCTGTTCTTGCGATAGTTTGCTGAGAATGATGGTTTCCAGCTGCATCCATGTCCCTACAAAGGACACAAACTCATCCTTTTTTATGGCTGCATAGTATTCCATAGTGTATATGTGCCACATTTTCTTAATCCAGTCTGTCACTGATAAACATTTGGGTTGATGCCACGTCTTTGCTATTGTGAATAGTGCCTCAATGAACATACGTGTGCATGTGTCTTTATAGCAGCATGATTTATAATCCTTTGGGTATATACCCAGTAATGGGATGGCTGGGTCATATGGTACTTCTAGTTCTAGATCCTTGAGGAATCACCATACTGTTTTCCATAATGGTTGAACTAGTTTACAATCCCACCAACAGTGTAAAAGTGTTCCGGCCGGGCGCGGTGGCTCAAGCCTGTAATCCCAGCACTTTGGGAGGCCGAGACGGGCGGATCACGAGGTCAGGAGATCGAGACCATCCTGGCTGACACGGTGACACCCCGTCTCTACTAAAAAATACAAAAAACTAGCCGGGCGAGGTGGCGGGCGCCTGTAGTCCCAGCTACTCCGGAGGCTGAGGCAGGAGAATGGCGTGAACCCGGGAGGCGGAGCTTGCAGTGAGCTGAGATCCGGCCACTGCACTCCAGCCTGGGCGGTAGAGCGAGACTCCGTCTCAAAAAAAAAAAAAAAAAAAAAAAAAAAAAAAAAAGGGCGGGGGGGGG